>NC_057853.1:120210951-120512063 GCF_015237465.2 Chelonia mydas | reverse complement strand
TCGCATGGAAATATGCTACCTTGCCGGCTGCAAATGGGGCGCTGGTTCTTGCATCGTGAAAACTGCCAAAGGCACGAGCAAGGAGGCTGTCGTAGGGGGAATCTTTTGGGGACGTACAGCAAAAAATCGCACCTGGGACAGAGCTGACAGCCCTAAAAGAAATTTCCAAGAGCCATTAATTTTTAAGACCCAATGATACAAGACAAAGCGACAGCCCATCTAAGAGTAGGAACTGGGACTGGAACGGACACATCGAAGAGAGCCTGGCACGGGGGCGGGGCCTATCAACATCACGTGTCAAGGCCAGTCGCTATATTTGATTTCTTCCCCTGCCAGGGCTGAGATTCCCCCCCCCCCGCCCCCAGCCCCAATTGTGAGTTAAAGGAAATAGCCGCCAACTTGAAGCCTAATTACATATGAAGCAGCGTCACTGTTTTTACCAAGGGTCTTCTGTTTCCCCTGGACATGAGATCTGGTCATGCATCACTAAACCAGCCCGCCCGCCGGTGCCTGGGGACTGCGGGGCGAATGGAGGCTGATGCGAAGAGACGTTGAAGAGAGCTGAGCATTAGATAGTTTCCCGTTTGCGGGAGGGGGTGGGGGGAGGAAACCCAGAATGTGCGAGGAGCATCTTCGTTCTGATCATCATCATTATTTGGAAACCGCGTTTCTTTAATCCAGGAAAGATCCTGACGCCCAGTAGGAAGAGTCGCCCACTGCAAGGTTACAATACCGTGCTTGTGGGCTCCTAAGGATACTTTGCATTTGGCGACATCATTCATGCAAGTCTCAGGACATCCCTGTGAGTTTAAGGCAATATTTCCCCCCACCTTATAGATGGGGAAACCGAGGCACGAGCAAGGTCATCTCCAAGGTCAGACAATTCTGTGGCAGACAGAAGTAAAAGCCACGTCTCCTGACTCTTGTAATTCACTTCAGACTCAAGACTGTCTTGCCCTTTGGCTGTCTTGACTCTCTACTGGGTCAGGAATTAGGAACTCTTCAGACATATGGAGCAGGTGCGGTTCCATTTACATTCAGTCTGAAGGCAGGTGCATGTGTGTGTACAAAACGATAAATCAGATTCTCACCCCAAATCACCAAGCGATTCGAAACGAGGAAGTTTTTTGAAGATTCGAGGACTCGGGGCTGAAAACAAGGTGAAATTAACCACGAGACGTATCAGTAGCAATTCACTTTCTATCCTCTTCTTGCTATCGCCATTGGAGCTCTTACCTGCGTCACACACTCTTTCAGAAGTCGGATGCACATTCAGGAGGAAACGCTGCACCCGAAAGGACAATTTCAAAACGTCTCTGATGCTGCAGACTCCAACCCAGAACCCCTGAACTGATTATCTTCAGCCCTGAACAAGCGGGAAGTTCTGGAGTACAGTCTGCACACTGGCAGATCCAGAGCTGGGTGTCCATGTGCTTCCAACAAAACTCTTGGTAAATAACATTGGTTTGTTGCTTAAGGCTTTCTGTTAGTGGTAGATGGATCACAGGTACAGGGAGCACGCCCATACGTCACTGAGTTCAACCTGGAAACCCTTGCAAACCAGACACACAAGACTCCACCCTTGGAAAAGACAGAGTCCAGCTCCAGCCAGATATGAATCATTTTTCGTTGCAGGCTTTAAAGGAACTACTAGTGATATGCAAGGCTGTCACTGCAAACTACATTTATGGATTTGCAAGTCATTTCCATAAATCAGAGGCACAGGGTCTACCAGAAGAGCAAAGCTTAGCCATTCTCAGGGAATATGATGGAGCTCTCCCGGAACATATAATGAAGTGTTCCAGGGGCTGCCGTTATTTTTCTGCTTGTTAAGGAATTTTCTCTTTTAGCTTTTCCAATTTGATTTTAAATTAAAATGTCGCCAAGAGATATTTTACTGGTGATCACCCTTATGATAAATTTATGCCTCAATAATTACTTTTCACAGGATATCGATCCCCTCTGGCAAGCGGCTTCTTACCTTCGCTCCCAACTCTCTCCCATTCTTTCCGCAGGAGGCAGAAGACTCTGAATTTGGGGTCAAGCGGGATGGGGGGGGGGGAAGATGTCACCAGGAAGGCTTTTTGACAGTAAAGAAATAAAAATAATAAAAGCATCAGACAGGTGTCCTGCAAAAGCTAAACGAGAACTGAAAAGACTAAAACGATTTAATTTCCTGGTGGATAAAAGACCCTGAAGTATATATCTAGCCATGTGGTTTGTCTGGATATAAGAACAGATAACAAGGGCACAGATAGATAAAATGATAGATAACGATCTCTGTATTCGTAGCAGCTAGATACATTAGAGACAGATGGTTAGATTTTGCTACGTAGCTAGAACGCTCCCTCTCTCTAATATGAGATAGAGATCTCTGTATATTAAATATAGGTATATACTTGTCAGATTGACATAACTAGGGTACATCTCCGTATATATTAGAGATAGGTGGCTGGATTTATCTACATAGATTCTCTCTCTCTCTCTCTTTCATGTTATATAGCGATATAGATCTCTCTGTATTAGATCAATCTCACAGATATATACCTGTATTTACTATAGATCTCTCTCTAACCTCTATATAATACAGAGAGAGATCTAGTTAGCTAAGCAGAGAAATCTAGCCATTTATCTCTAATATATACACATACATTTATCATACTTATGTTGTATCTCAGAGGTATACACACAGAACATAAATATGACACTTTATATATGGGATGGGTGGCTAGATTTCCCTACAAAACTAGGTGGAGCTCGCTCTCGGTATTAGCTATAGGTTATGTGTATCTAGGTTATAGAGAGGTACCGCTCTGTGTTATATAGAGATTTCTGTGTGGATTCGAGACAGCTAGATATCGCCACGGAGCTCTCTCTCTCTCTCGGTACAGGTACAGATAATGGACATGTGCAGAGATTTCTCGGCCTGACAGATCTCAGTCCGTGAGATGATGTACATATGACAGATCGGACAGATACTTTTGATCTCCGCCTTTTCCAGGCTTCGCCCTCCCATCCTTCCCGAGACGTGTGACGGCGTTTTTAAAGCAATGATTACAGAGTCTGGGGGGTCGGGGAGGGGGGAGGAAGGAGGGTTGTTTAGAAAGGCAGGATCCGTTTAAAATAAAGCCAGATCAACTTTCCCAGAGAGTCTTTTGCTTCAGCATTTGTCACGGAACCTGCGTCTTAGTCAGATTTCCCAGCGCCGCCTTGTGATGTGATGGATGGGAGACGCTGATTGGTATGACACTCACAGAGACTGTGAAGTGTGTGTGTGTGTGTGTGTGTACACGGGGGGGCGGGGATCGCCCAATGTATTCCTTGGATGTCCCCCTACTCCAATGACCTGCGTTTTTAAAAAACCGACCTAACACTCTGCTACCGTGAGTGTCGGAAGGATTGTGTCTAGACTGGAACTCCTCTTCTCCCGATTTCTCCAGCTCCGGATGGAGCAAACCGGGGTAATGTAAACACGATGGGGACCAGCGGGAAGAAAGCTTCCAGAAGCTGGGACTGAAGCCCCTTTGGGGGCTGAGAACGACCCGCTGGTTTAAAATAATGAAGTGTCTCCCACCTGTCCCCCCGGTGAAGAGGAATGGAACGGAATTGGGATACAATTATTATAGAGTGTATAGGTGGTGGGGAATTTAAAGACCCCTTTTTCTTTTGTCATGCTGGGAAATCAGAGGCCGTGCTGTCCAGGAGTCTCTCTGGACCCTGGTAATACAGCATCAGCTGTCTGCAGCTTGCATAAGGTCTAATTTATAACTCACCAATAACTTCCTTCTTACCGCCTTGCTGATTCATGGGGAGCTGGGAGCAGAAGGATGGATTTGTGAGAGATGGCTTCTCTCCACAGTTTACCAGGTACACTGCAGCCCCATAGAGGCCTGATTTACCGCTGGGGGGGTGTGGGGGTGGTACTCGCTCTCTGGCACAGACTAGGGGGGCCTCTTGCTGCAGGGAAGCCATCTCCAGGCATTGGGATTCTGGGTCCACCTTGCAGGCTGCCCTCAGACCTCCCACCGAAGAGATTTCAAATCCATACGGTGGATCAACTCCGCCCCGGCCCGTGTGTCCCCAAATACTGGAGCTACTGTCCCCCCGCCGTTTCCCTTCCAGGCTGCAGTTCCTTCCAGGCGTGCATTCAAGAGATCCAGTGACTTTATGAGATACAAGGTGAGCAAACCACTCCCAGCGGGGCGCCTGCCAACCTGAGTCAATTTAATGGAGCAATTCCATGTGCTGACTCGGAGGCTGGCGGTGGAAATGAGGGGGGGGGGGAGGAGCTTTTTTCCCCCCACATCCCCAGCGGGGTTCACAACGCCAGAGAGACTCAGCGGCACCCCCACCCCGTCCCCTCGTTCCCACACCCCTTGGGAACAGCCCCCCACTCCGGGTTGTGGAACCCGGCTGTGCAGAGCAGAGCACCCTTGGATCTGAAACCTCTTCTCCCAGGAACGGTAACACATACTGCCCTGCCCAGCCTCTGGGGAGCCCGCTGGGGAGTTCTCTCCTGGTCCTGCTGCTCTCCGTGCGATGGAAACCTCCAGTTATTTTGTCCCAGGGACCAACAAACAGCATCTGGCGGCTCGTATTGCCCAGAATGAACAGTCTTCCTATGGGCCTCTGAACAGGAGTGTGGCGCCACCTAGTGGAAATCTGGGGACCGGACGGATATAGTGAAGGATGAAGACACAACATAAGATAGAGAGAGGGAGGGTGTGTATGGGGATAGATATGCAGTAACTTTTTCTAATAATTCAAACCATGGCTTTTCAGTACTCATCTACCCTCCCTTGCAAGGCTTCCGTTTTGCTTCCTTACATACATTTTTATAACTCCCAGTATTATTAGCTTAGAAGACAGTTGCAGAAAACAGGCCCAGCAGAGACCAACCAAAGGCAGAGGGTGTGTGAAACTTGTAGGAAATTATGATTTGCTCGCAGCACTCAGTGATGCGGAGGTGCTGAGTCGAGACACTGTGGTTGCATCACTTCTCTTTGGGTAAAAAATCGATGATTATTGCAATGAAGTTTTGTGCAGGACAGAGAATTTAACAAATTCATTTCTGATCTCACCTCTCCTCTTGACAAACTAAGATCCCTTTTTCTCTCTAGCCTATTTATGCTCAACCACTCCCACAACACACCCTGCAAGATCCAGGGGTCCTACACACGTGCCTATCACGACACCTGGAGTACCTCATCCAGGGCACTAAATTCACCACCAGCAACCATTCAGGTGAAACCAGACAATCACTACGCTCTCAAATGAACTCACACAGAAAAATGATAAAAGTCCAAACCCCCACATCACCGGTGGGCGAACACCTTTCACGAAGCGATCGCTCTGTCTCTGACCTCTCGGTCCTCACCCTCAAAGGGAAACTGCACAACGCCTTCAAACGATGAACTTGGGCTCTTACAGCCATAATTCTGCTAGACACTAAAAATCAGAGAGAAAAGGTACACGGTGTACGCGCGAAAGCTGGTCTCTCTCACCAACAGAAACTGGTCCAATACAAGATATTACCTCTCCCACTTCCTCTCTCTCATATCCTGGGACCAACACAGCTACAACAATGCTGTATATTTGCAAAGCTGTCTTTCCTAGTCTTCCTTTTACACTTATTAGCTGGCACTCCCTCTCCGCACTCGAATTTGTCTCATTCTTCCAAGCCCTGTTATTTATTATTATTCTTAGCAGAGCTGCTAACGATGCCTGCAGTTATCCTTCCCATTATAAGACCCTTTTAAAAGTTGCTTATAACTTTTCAAACATTAACCATTCGGGCTGAGCTTTTCCATGCCAGGTGTCTACCTCCAGCTGAATTCCTTGGGAAATTCTCAGCTAAAATGGGTCAGACATTTCCAAGAATGAGGTTAGAGAAACATACATTGTTTTTGCCCATGTTCAAAATGATCAAAACCATTTAAGGGAAACTCTTAAACCTTTATATGTTGGAGGGGGGACCTGACATTTGGCAGAGGGATGGCATGATTCCTTTTACCATCCCCCGGAAAAGCCACACACATCTGCCCACGTTCTTTGCCTCTGAAACACTGCAGCCCACATATGCTCAGAAGAATTTTTTCTAGAGTTTGGCAGCTTTAAATTGCCTGAAGATTCCACTGGCACTGAACATGCTCCATCCCAGACCTGCAGGGGCTGAGCAGGACTATCCTTGAAATTGCTCTTCCTGGTGGCTGGGAGTTGAAATGGCAACAGAAACCAGAGCTGAGAGCAGGGAGACAGTCTATCCTGTTTCAGAGTAGCAGCTGTGTTAGTCTGTATCAGCAAAAAGAAAAGGAGGACTTGTGGCACCTTAGAGACTAACAAATTTATTTGAGCAGAAGCTTTCGTGGGCTACAGCTCACTTCATCGGGTGCATGCAGTGGAAAATACAGTAGGAAGATTTTATATACACAGAGAACATGAAACAATGGGTGTTACCCTCACACTGTAACGAGAGTGATCACTTAAGGTGAGCTATTACCAGCAGGAGAGAAAAAAAACCTTTTGTAGTAATAATCAAGATGGGCCATTTCCAGCAGTTGACAAGAATGCTGTGAGGAACAGTGGGGGCGGGGGGGCGGGGCGGAATAAACATGGGGAAATAGTTTTACTTTGTGTAATGACCCATCCGCTCCCAGTCTCTATTCAAGCCTAAGTTAATTGTATCCAATTTGCAAATGAATTCCAATTCAGCAGTCTCTCGCTGGAGTCTGGATTTGAAGTTTTTTTGTTGTAATATAGCAACTTTCATGTCTGTAATTGAGTGACCAGAGAGATTGAAGTGTTCTCCGACTGGTTTATGAATGTTATAATTCTTGACATCTGATTTGTGTCCATTTATTCTTTTACGTAGAGACTGTCCAGTTTGACCAATGTACATGGCAGAGGGGCATTGCTGGCACATGATGGCATATGTCACATTGGTAGATGTGCAGGTGAACGAGCCTCTGATAGTGTGGCTGATGTGATTAGGCCCTGTGATGGTGTCCCCTGAATAGATATGTGGACACAGTTGGCAACGGGCTTTGTTGCAAGGAGAGGTTCCTGGGTTAGTGGTTCTGTTGTGTGGTTGCTGGTGAGTATTTGCTTCAGGTTGGGGGGCTGTCTGTAGGCAAGGACTGGCCTGTCTCCCAAGATCTGTGAGAGTGATGGGTCGTCCTTCAGGATGGGTTGTGGATCCTTGATGATGCGCTGGAGAGGTTTTAGTTGGGGGCTGAAGGTGACGGCTAGTGGCGTTCTGTTATTATTCTGTGTTCTCAGTGCCCCATGCAGAAAGGAGAAAGTAGCCACAACCTGACTTGAGTGCAGAGGGATGAGGAAGGAGACAGGGACAAGAGCAGGAGTGGAGGAGTCCCAAGCAGAGGAGGGAGAAAGGATCAGAGCGGAGGGTGCGAAGAGTCAGGGAGCCTGGGGTGGTGGTGGGGGATATATGAGCAGAGAGGGCCAGAGACAGGCCACAGGGGGCACCAGAACCTGGACTTGAACTCACAACTCCTGCATCTTAACATTCCTCTGCTGTCCGCAAACAGCTGTGAACCCCGCCCAGCAAAGCGTGCATTTCATTCCCCCCTTTAGTGGCTAGTTCACCTAGAGATAACAACCTTCTACCGCGACCAGGTATTCCATTAGCTCAAGCAGCAGAGGTCTGTGCAGCGGGCCTAAAGGTGCCATCCCTGCTGGTGGCCCCCGTGCAGGGCTGGCTCCAGGCACCAGCGTTCCAAGCAGGTCCTTGGGGCGCCAGTTAGAAAGGGGCGGCAGTGTTTCCGCTGTGGCGGCAATTCGGTGGCTGCTTCTCCCTTTTGCTATCCTGCTTGGGGCGGCCAAACCTGTAGAGCCGGCCCTGCCCCTGTGGGGGTCAATAGGGTTCCACATGACCATTTTTCTGCTTTTTGAGTTTGCTTTTTCCCCCCCCAAAGAGTAGGAAAGTACCCACAAAAACCTCTGTCAAAGGAACATGAAGGTGGCAAGGCGCTCAGAAGTAAGGAAATGCCAGAATCTGTGCATTGATTTCAACGGGGGCAAGACTGAGCCGCGCACGGAGGGGGAGCACTTTGGTGGAAAAGGGAAATCAGCCTCCGTACTCTAGGGCTGAAGTCAGGCAAGCCAGCTCCCAAGGCATAACCCGCATGGGGCCCCAACACTGGCCCCACCCCTCCTGGGGATGGCAGAAGGTTTTAGAGAGCAGAGGGAGAGGGCCGTTCACATTTGGAGCGATGGTTTCAGGCTGTCCGCAGAAGCACAGGTCTGGGAGGGACCTATTGCATCACTGAGCCCAGTCCACCGCTACCCCAGGCAACCCCATT
This sequence comes from Chelonia mydas, assembly GCF_015237465.2. Classification (NCBI taxonomy): domain Eukaryota; kingdom Metazoa; phylum Chordata; order Testudines; family Cheloniidae; genus Chelonia; species Chelonia mydas. The sequence continues at coordinate 120,503,742 of NC_057853.1, read as the reverse complement.
GTACCATCCCCTTCATACATCACCATATGCGTTACCTAGGGAGGTGGTAGAATCTCCTTCCTTAGAGGTTTTTAAGGTCAGGTTTGACAAAGCCCTGGCTGGGATGATTTAACTGGGACTTGGTCCTGCTTCGAGCAGGGGGTTGGACTAGATGACCTTCTGAGGTCCCTTCCAACCCTGATATTCTATTCTATTCTATTCTATACACGTCCGGAAAGATGTGGGCAAATTGGAGAAAGTCCAGAGGAGAGTAACAAAAATGATGAAAGGTCTAGAAAACATGAGCTATGAGGGAAGATTGAAAAAACTGGCTTTGTTTAGTCTGGAGAAGAGACGACTGAGAGGGGACATGAGAACAGTTTTCAAGTACATACAAGGTTGTTACAAGGAAGAGGGAGAAAAATTGTTCTTCTTAACCTCTGAGGATAGGACAAGATGCAATGGGCTTAAATTGCAGCCAGGGAGGTTTAGGTTGGACATTAGGAAAAACTTCTTAATTGTCAGGGCGATTAGGCACTGGAATACATTGCCCAGGGAGGTTGTGGAATCTCCATCATTAGAAATTTTTAAGAGCAGGTTGGACAAACACCTGTCAGGGATGGTCTAGATAATACTTAGTCTTGCTGTGAATGCAGGGGACTGGACTAGACGACCTCTCAAGGTCCCTTCCAGTCCTACGATTCTGTGAGTCTACGATTGTACAGACTTATTCATACACAGATGCAGAGTCAGGCAGGCATTGGTCACACCCATTTCCAAGCTTTTCTTTCTTGGAGGGATAGATGCATTTTGGTTTTAATTGAAAGCTGAGGGTCAGATCCTATCACATCTCGCCAGGAGCTGTGTGCACCTCCCAGGCCTTAATCCAGCATTACCACAGTCATTCAGTGCACAGTTCTCTGTTCATTGCCAGTGTCTGGCAATATAGTGGCCACTTTTCCAACATGGGTATGGGATGGAGACTTCCAAATTCATTTCATACAGCCCAAGGAAAAGAGATCAGATTGTAACTGCCACTATAGAAATCCATGGTATGTTCACAGTTTGAATACTGCGTGTGCAGGTCTGGTGGCCCCATCTCGAAAAAGATGAGGGGGATGGAACAGCTTCCACAGGAGGAGAGATTAGAAGACTGAGGCTGTTCAGCTTGGAAAAGAGACAACTGAGGAGGGATATGACAGAAGTCTATAAAATTATGAATATTGTGGAGCAAGTGAATAGGGAAGTGTTATTTACCCCTTGACCTAAACACAAGAACCAGGGGTCACCCAATGACATTAATAGGCAGCAGGTTTAAAACAAACACAAGGAAGTACTTCTTCACACAACACACAGTTAACCTGTGGAACTCCTTGCCATGGGATGTTGTGAAGTCCGAAACAATAACTGGGTTCTAAAAAGAATGAGAAGTTCATGGAGGATAGGTCAATCAATGGCTATTAGCCAAAATGGTCAGGGATTGCAACTCCATGCTCCGGTGCCCCTAAACTTCTGACTGCCAAATGCTGGGACTGGATGACAGGGGATGAATCACTTGATGATTACTCTGTTCTGTTCATTCCCTCTGAAGCATCTAACATTGGCCACTGTCAGAAGACAGGATCTTGGGTTAGGTGAACCATTGGTGTGACCCAGTGTGGCCGTTCTTATGTTCTTATATAACATTCAGTCACCCCGCCCAACTTGGGGGGAGGGGGTTTCCAACCAGCAATATGGAGGTGACATGAGCCCTACAGTCCCCCATTTTTATACCTCTTTCCCCCGTATTTTCTTCTATGACTGTCCTCTTTCGCTCCTGAACTGGTGTGGCTGTGGTCTGTTACCTGTGCTCAGTAATCTACAGCCACATCTCTGTGGTTGTACCTAATCTGCAAAGCGTCTTGATTTTGCACAGTTACTTAACAGGTTAGCAACCACCACAGGGATGGCTCCCCCTGCCTGTAGTTTTTATTGTCTATCTATGGTTCTGGCCTAAAAACTGCTGACACCAATTTGTAAGACCCTCCCTCTGGGCCTGTGTAACCCATCTCTGTTCTGTTGCATGTTCCTATATCTAAAAATCATTCAAATAAATGAGAAAAGATTCTAAAGTTGCTGTTCTGGGTGTTGGCTTCATAGTGCTTTGACAGTCAGCTCCCAACTCCCAGAAATTTAAATTGTCCTGGACTGACTTCCAACTCAACTCATAACGACTGAGGACAATTATTTTACGCATAGATGTAGATTTGATTCGAGCCTCTGAGTTTTCTGGGGTGCTGATCAATTCTGGTCAATTGCACAGATTTTTGAACTTTCAGGCTGGCTTGCTCAGCTATTTAAACCTTATGCAAGGACGACCTCTGCAGACTCTAGTTGTGAATTGCAACAAGGAGACTGGTGATTAAAGCCGGCATTCCTGGATTTCACGGCCAGATGGGATCACTGTGTCAGCTAGTCTGACCCCCCGTATAGCACCGGCCATAGAACTTACCCAAACTCATTCCTACAGAAGATCTTGTAGAAAACTATGCAGTTGTGATCTAAAAATTGTCAGTGATGGAGAATCCACCACAACCCTCGGCAAACTATTCCAATGGTTAATCACCCCCCTTATTTCTCATCTGGTTTTGTCTGGCTTCAACTTCCAGCCGTTGGGTCTTGTTAGACCTTTCTCTGCTAGACTGAAGAGCCCTCTGTTTTGAAATTTCAGTTTCCCGTGGTGGTACCGACAGACAAGAATCACGTCACTCCTTTACCTTCTCTTTGTTAAACTAAACAGACTGAGTGAGCTCCTTGGGTGAATACTAGAAGGTTCTTTTCCAATCCTTTAGTCAGTTGAGGCTTTATAATAAATCACCATCTATCAGGAGACTGGAATCACGTGAGCTGGCACTGCTACAACTCCTAGTCTGACAAGTGCTCACCCAAACCATCCAGGGGGAATTTCACCCCAGTGCAGGGGGCTAGATGAAGGCCTAGGTACCGCAGCAGTCCACAGGCACAGGCACTGACTTATGTTCTCATGCAGCACCCATCACCATGGGATCTGAGCACATCAGGATAGATGTCTTCCCTCCAGTCAGCAAGGATGGGATTTGTTTGCTTGGTATTTTGGGCTGTGTCGGTCCAAGGAGCAGGTGTCACATTTCGCTGGGCAGGTGCTGAGACTTAGGCTCACCCTGATCTCTTGTAGGAGGGAGTTCCTGGGTTGTGGACCAGCCGTTAGCCATGCTCAGTCTCCTGGGCAGACAAGGATCACACTCCCTGGACAAGTCTGTAAAAATACATCCCTGTAAGACCCAGCAGGGCTCAAACACAGGCCTGTGGCACTGCCCACAACCCACAGGAAGTCCCGCCTCAAGGGGTCTCACAGGCAGCAGCCTCATGGATCCTGATTGGCTCCCCGCCCCATATAAACCCAAGGGGTGTTCCAAGAAGCGTTCAGGTGACAATGTGGATCTCCTCTAGCTGCCATGATCATCCCAGCTTTTGAGCTCCTGGTTTCGTCCTTGGCTGATTCAAACCTTGCCTCCTGACCCAGAGCTGGAAACTTGACTTGGATTCTGATCCTGGCTATCAGCCCCAGCCTGGACCTTGACTACAAACTCCTGGATAATACTGGTCTAGATAATTCTTAGTCCTGCCTTGAGTGCAGGGGACTGGACTAGCAGACCTCTCGAGGTCCCTTCTGGTCCTATGATTCCTCCACGACTCTCAGCCTCCAGTTTGACCCTTGATGCCGACTGCCCTGGTCAGGATCCTGACAGTCTTCACCCCTATCTGGCTGGCACTCGCTGATTTAGAGGAGAGGAAAGTTCTGTAATCAGAGAGTCAGAGTAAACCTTGGTGCAGGAAGCTAAAGTTCAGAAAAGATCATATCCCAGGTGACTCGGCCACCCACCCATCCACCTACCCACCTTCCGGCTTTCTGTAGCACCCAGTATTACAATATCCGGCTGCTTCCAGCTGTCACCTAATCGGTCATGCTAAACTTAACTATAATTTTGCAATTTTAACCTGCAGTGCTCTGAGAAGGTTCAGCCCCCAGATTAGCTACAGTAGGGAGACTGTCGTTCGAATGAGGGCCCCGAGGAGCACATGAGAAACAATCCAATACCTTCTTAGTAGCAGTTTCATAACAAGTCAGACCAAATCATAAGCACCGTCATATAGCAAAGGAAACGGATCATACAGGCTGGGCAGCACTTTCCTTGCTCACATCGTCCCTCGGGCACCCCCAAAGTAGGCGCGGTGATGACCCCAGTGCCAGTGGGCAGTCACCATCCCCCGGTGTTCCCCACAGCACACAGGCTGGGTAACATCTTTTATAGTGTGTTACGCCGTCACCCCGTGTCTCGTACATATTTAGGACCCCCTTTTTCCCTTATCTGCAGGTCCCCCAATTCCTGTAGGTTAATTAACCATTTACATCAAACATTAGCAGTCACGTCAGTGAATTGCCGTGGTATTTCTGTGGTAGCTATAAAGTTTGGTTATACTTCTTCCCTACACATATCCTCCATCATTAGAGGTTTTTAAGAGCAGGTTGGACAAACACCTGTCAGGGATGGTCTAGATAATACTTAGTCCTGCCCTGAGTAAAGGGGACTGGACTAGACGACCTCTCAAGGTCCCTTCCAGTTCTACGATTCCATGTCTCTATGATCCTAAAATACCAATCATCTTTGTGTTGCGGTCTTCACTTCCCACCGTGCTCCATCTTGTGATTTCCCGTCACTAGCCTGCTAATTCCTTATCTCAAGCTCCTCATGTCGAGCTAGTTTTTATTTATGCTGAGCAAACTGCCTAGCAGGCCTGTTCTTGCTGGTTCTTCCTTGCATTACAGCCTTAATCAACACTTTCCTTACCATGTATATATGCAAAACCTCACTGGGATCTCTCAATATGCAAGGGAGTTTAGGAAAACCCCCCCCCCCGCAACCCCATCACACAGCAAAAAGCCTTAAATGCAGTTGCAAAGAAGGCTGTTGGCGGGAAAATGGGAGCCTAGACCGTGCAGAGAAAACATTCAGTTTTGTTCACTCAGTGATAACTTCTTTGCAACAGGCTAATCTCCAGCAAAAGCGCGGACCCTTCCTCCGTCTGAGCTTCAGGCAGAGGGCTGCTGTTTGCAGGGGGATCCGGGCTAAGGTCTTCCGGGAAGGCAGGCTCCCCATACGCAAACCAGGGATCTTACAGCCCCATGTATCACCCCAAGTTATTAGAAAAGCTCCCTCTGCTGGACATAAGGGATTATTGCTACACTTGCAGCTGTAATTTAATTTCTGGGCTCTCTATACCTAGGTGTCTCACCGTACGGTAACCCTACCCCGGTTTTGTTTTTTAAAGTAGCACACAGCTTTAAGGTGAGTGAGGTGGGTATGTATGAAGCTTAAAGCTGATGAAAAGTTACCTTAATGGAGTCCCCTGGAGCCGGATGTCCCTTATTCACACGCAGGAATCTTAGGCACGAGTTCTGTGGCCCACTGAGCCCCTGAAGTTGCCAAGGAGAGGCCCAGTTCCAGTTTTAATGGGGTCAAACCTCCATTAAGAGCTGGGCTGGGAATCACTGCGTAGCAAGGTGCTTGTCCCTGTAGGGGCTCAGTGCCTCCTGATCAGGAATGAATTTTAGCCTCCCGCATCCCCGCGGGGCAGGGCTGTTATCCACATCGTACAGTTGGGAAACTGAGGCCCAGAGGGACTGAGTGTCTTCCCCAAGGTCATGCAGGGAGTCTGTGATGGAGGCAAGGAGTGAACCCAGTCTCCTGAGGCCAGTGCCCTAGCCACTAGAGACCAGCCTGTCTACCCCAAATAATTTTGCACAGACCACAGAAGAGCCATCAGATGGTAGCAACTTTCAGCCACTGCTACCCTGGGCTTGATGTGAACTGTCCGATCCATATCCCTTTACTGTCTTCCAAACCAGCCACCTCCCAGCCGGCTGATTTATCTCTCTCCTCAAATGGGCAGCTCCTCCTTAGAAGCACCAAGACTTACACAGTGCTGATCCGGGCCCTGTTACCATTATATATCTGAGCACCTCACCATCAGCTGGCAAATACATTACATATCTGGTTATACCACAGCTCTCCAGTACCCTGGAAGGTTTTTGTTCCAAAGTAAGCTTGTTGCTTAGTGGAACTAGGCAAATATTATTAATTACATAATTACAGGATTCATTTGGGAATATTTTTCTCTTATCTGATGACTTTCTAAAAAATGGCAGGTTTCAGAGTAACAGCCGTGTTAGTCTGTATTCACAAAAAGAAAAGGAGGACTTGTGGCACCTTAGAGACTAACCAATTTATTTGAGCATGAGCTTTCATGAGCTACAGCTCACTTCATCGGGTGCATCCGATGAAGTGAGCTGTAGCTCACGAAAGCTCATGCTCAAATAAATTGGTTAGTCTCTAAGGTGCCACAAGTCCTCCTTTTCTTTTTTCTAAAAAATGATTCACCCAACTCTAATCATTTATGGAACACAGAACTTGCCAGAGTGGGTTGGACCCATGGTCCTTCTAGCTCAGTGTCCTGTCTCTGACAGGGGCCAATGCCTCAGAGGAAGGTGCCTGACCCACACTGTAGGCAGATGTGGGATAACTTGCTCCCCATGAAGGTCTCGCCCTAACCACGAATCGTTAGAGATTGGCTTGAGGTGTGAGGTTTTATACCCCTTTGCTGTTATAACTCTGCACTTATCGCCAGCAGATTTTAAAGCCATGTTGAAGTCACTGCAGGGAGGTCTCTGAGCCACACACATCAAGCCAGCCATCATGTCCATAACAACCCTAAGCTCCATGAATAGGACACATGAGCAATGCACATTCCAGACCTCGGGCCGGCTTGCCTGCGGTGATTCTAAATGCATCTTCATCATGGCACTGAATTATTGTATGCTGCTGGTGCCAGAACTGTGAGGGAAAAGCACCTCCCAAGCATTCACCCAATTCTCCTCAAGGAAGTCTTTAGAACTACAGAAGAAATTAATCTAAGGCCCCGACAGGACACCTACAGGCCTTTTGCAAAGCTGTCCGGCAAGGGCAGATTACAAACAAAGGGGGTCGCCAACCTAGTGATGAATTTCCCATGACATGCACATGGTGGTAGTAAAAATAAATGGTAATTTTCAAAACCTACACAAAGTGAGAAGGCACTCGGTTGGCAGGAGGAGCGAATTGGTCTGATGCGGAAAACTCCCGCCAGGGCTCCGTCCGACTGCGAGACCCTTTCCCATTTGAGTTTTCCTTGTAATCTAATCCTTAGTCATCCATGTTCACTGACTAGTTCAGACAGACCTATCTGCTATTTTCTATCCCTCGTGTGTGGCTGGTCACTTCAGACACATGGTATCATTTGTGCCTCCTGACAGAATGGCTGAAACGTTTGAAACAGGAGCACAGCAAGGCATGAATAACGGACAACACGCTTTCTGGAAGGAATTTTCAGATGATCTTTCACGGGAGATTTTGTGAAACTTTCAGGGTTTGCAGCAGCACTGTCATGAGAACCAGGTCCGTGTCTGAACCCTTGTCAACAATGAATCTCCCTGTGGAAGATGACTCGGCGCTCTTATTTGCCAAAATATCCATGAATCATTCCCGCCCCCGCCCCATTCCACCAGCTCTAGTAAATCCCTACCCAAGCAGGGAGCCAGAATTCAGGGCCTGGCAGGGCTGTTTCCATTTAGGAGGAGAAATGGATGAAAGGAGTCTGGTCTAGTCTGTATTACAAAAAAATGGACACCCGGGCCTGTTTCCCTGATCACAAACAAATAGCAGCAGGCCGTTCCCTTGTTCAGAAATCCCCATGTCCACCTCTCCAGCTGGTTCTGTGCCCAAAAAGTCCTGTCTCTTTGGTTCCCATCAGGGTCACACTCGCCACCGTTTTTCCTGGCTTCCTGCCCCTAACACACAAAGCCGGCACTCGATCTCCTAGCCCCTGGGTTTGGACGCAGGGAAACCCCAGTTAATCTACTCAGGTTAGCCCAGGCCTGGCCCTAAGGCTTAGTGCTTCAAGCAGTAGCCCCCATCATCTGCAGCTGTTCTTTCAACATAAAGGGGCTTCATTGTTTCTTCCACTGAGCCTGGAAGAGCATGCTTGGCACCCCTCGGCTTTAATGAGGTCTGTGAATGGCTCCCACCTCATTGGGCAGCCATTAGCAGGGTTTTAATGTAACAAGATAATAAAGTAGACTACACCCAGGATATATTCAGGTGCGTAGATATCAATATAGAATCATAGAATCATAGAATATCAGGGTTGGAAGGGTGTCACGGAGTGTGGGGGAGTCCAGGCCCTGCACCCCTCTTCCTGGGATTCACTGAGACTCTCAGCCAGCCAGTAAAACAGAAGGTTTATTGGACAACAGGAACACAGTCCAAAACAGAGCTTGTGGGTACACCCAGGACCCCTCAGTCAAGTCCTTCTGGGGGAGCAGGGAGCTTAGACCCCAGCTCTGGGGTTCCCTGTGTTCCTCCACCCAGCCCCAAACTGAAACTAAACCCACCCAGCAGGTTCCCTGCTGCAGCCTCCGTCCACATTCCTGGGCAGAGGTGTTACCTCCCCCTCCCCCTCCTGGCTCAGGTAACAGGCTCTCAGGTCTCCCGTCCCCAGGGCACATTCCCAGGTCAACACTCCCCCCTCCCTGCTGCGTCACATCGTCACATCTCTCCCCCCTTCGAGACTGAACTGAGCGGGGTCACTGTGACCAGTGACCTGGGGAAGTTCGGGGCCCCCTCTCCGGGACAGCGCATCCGCTATCAGGTTGGCACTTCCCTTCACATGGACCACGTCCATGTCGTAATCCTGCAGGAGCAGGCTCCACCTCAGGAGCTTGGCGTTGGCTCCTTTCATCTGGTGCAGCCAGGTCAGGGGAGAGTGGTCGGTGTACACGGTGAAGTGTCGCCCGAAGAGATAGGGCTCTAGTTTCTTGAGGGCCCACACCATGGCCAGGCACTCCTTCTCGATGGCCGCGTAGTGTTGCTCCCGGGGTAGCAACTTCTTGCTCAGGTACACGATGGGGTGTCTCTCCCCCTTTTCATCCTCCTGCATTAACACCGCCCCCAGTCCCGTGTCGGAGGCGTCGGTGAACACCACAAAGGGCTTGTCAAAGTCTGGGTTTGCCAGAACTGGGCCACTGACCAGAGCCTCCTTCAGCGCCCGGAAAGCCTCCTGGCACTGCTCGGTCCAGACCACCTTGTCTGGCTTCCCCTTCTTGCATAGCTCAGTGATGGGGGTGGCTATGGCGCTAAAGTGGGGCACAAATCTTCGGTAGTATCCTGCCATCCCAATAAAGGCTTGGACCTGCTTTTTGGTGTGGGGAGCGGGCCAGTCTCTGATCACCTCCACCTTGGCCGGTTCTGGCTTTAGGCGGCCGCTCCCCACCCGATGGCCCAGGTAAGATACTTCAGCCATCCCCACCTTGCACTTCTCCGCTTTGACAGTCAGCCCAGCCCCCTGGAGTCGGTCCAGCACTTGTCTAACCTGGGACACATGGTCCTCCCAGGTCTGGCTAAAGACACAGATGTCGTCAATATACGCCACGGCAAAACTCTCCATCCCCCTCAGGAGCTGGTCCACCAGGCGCTGGAAGGTGGCCGGCGCTCCCTTGAGGCCGAAAGGCAGGGTCAGGAACTCATAGAGCCCCAGAGGGGTGATAAAGGCCGATTTCAGCCGGGCATCTGCATCCAGCGGCACTTGCCAGTAGCCCTTTGTAAGATCCATGGTGGTAAGGTACCGAGCTCCTCCCAGCTTGTCTAGGAGCTCGTCCGGCCTGGGCATGGGGTAGGCATCAGATACAGTGATGGCATTGAGCTTCCAATAGTCCACACAGAACCGGACCGACCCATCCTTTTTGGGGACCAGCAGCACTGGCGAGGCCCAAGGGCTGGCCGATGGCTGGATCACCCCCAAAGCCAGCATGTCCCGGACCTCTCTTTCCAGGTCCTGAGCAGTTTTCCCTGTGACTCGGAAGGGGGAGCATCTTATCGGCGGGTGCGACCCCGTCTGCACCCGGTGGACAGTCAGATTAGTGAGTCCAGGCTGGTTGGAAAACAGCTGTCGGTACGGATGCAGCACCCCCCTGACCTCAGCTTGCTGGGCAGGGGTGAGCTGATCCGAGAGGGGAATTGTTTCCAGGGGGGAACCAGCTCTGGTCCCAGGGAACAGATCTACTAAAGGGTCATCTCCCTGCTCCTCCCACTGTCCACACACGGCCAACACCACATTCCCCCTGGCATAATATGGCTTCATCATATTCACATGGTACACCCGGCGGTGGTGGGCCCGGTTAGACAGCTCCACCACATAGTTTACCACATTGAGCTGCTTGACGACCTTGAAAGGGCCCTCCCAGGCGGCCTGTAGTTTGTTCTTTCTCATGGGGATGAGAACCATCACCTGATCCCCGGTGGCGTAGGCCCGGGCCCGCGCCGTGCGGTCATACCAGACCTTCTGCTTCCTCTGGGCTCTGGCCAGATTCTCCCTGGCCAGGCCCATGAGTTCAGCCAGTCTCTCTCGGAAGATCAGGACATACTCCACCACTGACTCTCCATCGGGAGTGGCCTTCCCCTCCCACTCGTCTCTCATCAGGTCCAGGGGGCCCCTCACCCTCCTTCCATATAACAGTTCGAAAGGCGAAAATCCGGTAGACTCCTGGGGCACCTCCCTGTACGCGAACAGCAGGTGAGGTAAGTACTTGTCCCAATCCTGCGGGTGCTGGTTCATAAAGGTTTTCAGCATCATCTTTAGCGTCCCGTTAAACCTCTCCACCAGCCCATTGGACTGGGGGTGATACGCTGAGGCCCAGTCGTGCCGGACCCCACATTTCTCCCACAAGCACCGGAGCAGGGCCGACATGAAGTTGGAGCCTTGGTCTGTCAAGACTTCCTTGGGGAACCCCACTCGGCTGAAAATGGTCAGGAGCGCATCTGCCACGGTGTCGGCTTCAATGGAAGCTAAGGGCACTGCCTCGGGGTAGCGGGTGGCAAAATCTACCACCACCAGAATGTATTTCTTCCCCGACCGGGTCGTCTTGCTGAGAGGCCCCACGATGTCCATGGCCACCTTCTGGAAAGGCTCCTCTATGATGGGCAAAGGTCTCAAAGCCGCTTTCCCCTTGTCCCAGGCCTTCCCCACCCTCTGACAGGGGTCACAGGATCGGCAATACTGCCGGACCGTGGTAAAGACCCCAGGCCAGTAAAAGTTCTGTAACAACCTCTGCCGGGTGCGCCGGATTCCCTGGTGCCCTGCGAGGGGGATGTCATGGGCCAGGTACAGGAGCTTGCGGCGATACTTCTGGGGGACCACCAGCTGCCTCCTGATCCCACAGGACTCCCCTTCCCCTGCGGGAGCCCATTCTCGGTACAGGAACCCCTTCTCCCACAGGAACCTCTCCTGGCAGCCTCTCCTCGTGGTCCGTCCCACACTGAGGTCGGCCAGGTCCCTGAGCTTCCGCAAGGAGGGATCTTTCCTCAACTCGGCCTGGAACTCAGTGGTTGGGGAAGGGATGGGGCCCGGTTCCCCCTCAGTGGTCAGGTCTGAGGCCTCAGCCTCTCTGAGCCGTGCCCCTCGGCGCTCCCTCCCCACCAGGGTAGGGTCCTGTGCCTCCGGTGTGGTACCCAAGGTCAGGGTGCAGTGCCCCTCGCCGGCTCTGGCTACGGGTCACAACCAGGGAGGTCTGGGGGTTGCTTGGCCAGTCCTCTAGGTCTCCCCCCATCAAAACTTCAGTGGGCAAATGGTGGTGCACCCCCACATCCTTGGGGCCCTCCTTGGCCCCCCATTTCAGGTGCACCCTTGCCACGGGCACCTTAAATGGGGTCCCGCCCACCCCCGTCAGGGTCAGGTAGGTGTTGGGCACCACCCGATCTGGGGCCACCACCTCGGGCCGGGCCAGCGTCACCTCCGCCCCCGTATCCTAGTATCCATTGACCTTCCTCCCATCCACCTCCAGGGGAACAAGGCACTCTCTCCGGAGGGACAGCCCCGCGCCCACCCTGTAAACTGAGCACCCTGAGTCCGGAGCATCCGGCCCTCTGGCGGAGCTGGCCGGGGGTACTCTTCCCTCCTGAGCAGGTGGTAAACTGGTAGCCCCCCTTTCCTGGGTCGTCTGCCCCTCGTCCAGCTGAGTCCCTACCCAGTTAACCCTGGGTAGGTTGGGTCTGCTCAGTTTGTCCCTGAGCCCAGGGCACTGGGCCCGTACGTGGCCTCTCTGGCCACAGTGATAGCAGCTCAGGTCACGTTGGTCCCCTCGAGCGGGTCGGAGGGGCCCGACACCAGGCGTTCCCCTTTGGAGGGGGTTCTCCCTATTTCCCCGCTGGGAGGCCCCATGGTGACTCTCTCTCTGCATCGGGGGGGGGCCTGTTCTTTTGGGACTCCTCCCGGCTACCCCCCGACCGACTGTTCACAAACTCGTCGGCCAGCTGCCCTGCATGCTGGGGGTTCGCGAGCTTTTTGTCCACCAGCCACAGCCTCAGGTCGGAAGGGCACTGTTCATACAGGTGCTCCAGTACGAACAGGTCAAGCAGGTCCTCTTTAGTTTGGGCCCCCGCTGTCCACTTGCGGGCATATCCCTGCATCCTGTTGACCAGTTGTAGGTAGGTGGCCTCAGGCGTTTTACGCTGACTCCGGAACCTTCTCCGGTATATCTCGGGGGTCAGCCCAAACTCACGGAGCAGGGCCTGTTTGAACAGTTCGTAGTCCCCTGCCTCCGCCCCTGTCATTCGGCTGTACACCTCCACGGCTTTGGGGTCCAGTAAGGGGGTGAGGAACTGGAGCCTGTCTGCAGGGTCAACCCTGTGCATCTCGCAGGCATTCTCAAAGGCCGTCAGGAAGCTATCTATGTCCTCCCCCTCCTTCCGCTGGGCCAGGAAGCACTTATCAAAGCTCCTTGAGGTCTTGGGTCCCCCCTCACTCACCGCAGCCGGGGCGCCACTGCTCCTCAGCCTGGCCAGCTCCAGTTCATGCTGTCTTTGTTTCTCCTTCTCCTGACGCTCCCTCTCCTTCTCCTGACGCTCCCTCTCCTTCTCCTGACGCTCCCTCTCCTTCTCCTCCTGCTCATGTTGACGTTGTTTCTCCTTCTCCTCCTGCTCATGTTGACGTTGTTTCTCCTCATGTTGACGTTGTTTTTCATGATCCTCCAGCTCCCTCATTTTCATCTCCCTCTCCCATTCCAGCCGCATCCGCTCCAGGGATGGGGAGCTCCGCCGGGAGGATCCCCTGCTGGCTGCTGGGGTCAGGGTACACTCGGTATTCGCTGAGCTTCCCCCAACCCCTCCCCCAGGCATAGGTAGGGAGGGTCTCGGGATGTCCTGGGCAGCAGTCTGACCCCTCCCAGCCTGGTTAGGCCCCGGGGCCCATGCTGCGTCCCCCGGGCGGCTTCCCTCAGGGACAGGGATCGGGTCATCCAAGCGATCCCTCTCCTCCAGCTGGGCAATCAGCTGTTCCTTGGTGGACCTCCCGATGCGCAGCCCCCTCTGCCTGCACAGCTCCACCAGGTCACTCTTAAGGCGTTTAGCGTACATCTCCCGGCTGGCCACTCGCAGGCCGGGCAGCTTTCCACGGTTTCCAGGAAAAGCCCCTAGTGTGCCAGTCCTTCTTGAGGTCACCACCTCTTTGCCAGGGTCGAGCTGCAGACTCCTCCGCCCCTGGGACCACTCGCTGCAATCCCCCGGGGGACCCTGTTACTGCAAAAGTCCTTCTCTCTGGTCACACACTCCCAGGGGTTAACCGCCCCCTGGAACCGTCTCTCTCTGAAGCTTCAGCACGCCTGGTCCCCGTCAATCCCCCTTCGTTTTACTGTTCCCCCGTCACTTACTGCAGGAAGCGCCGTTCACGGGGTGCAGTAGATCCCACCACTGCCACCAGTTGTCACGGAGTGTGGGGGAGTCCAGGCCCTGCACCCCTCTTCCTGGGATTCACTGAGACTCTCAGCCAGCCAGTAAAACAGAAGGTTTATTGGACAACAGGAACACAGTCCAAAACAGAGCTTGTGGGTACACCCAGGACCCCTCAGTCAAGTCCTTCTGGGGGAGCAGGGAGCTTAGACCCCAGCCCTGGGGTTCCCTGTGTTCCTCCACCCAGCCCCAAACTGAAACTAAACCCACCCAGCAGGTTCCCTGCTGCAGCCTCCGTCCACATTCCTGGGCAGAGGTGTCACCTCCCCCTCCCCCTCCTGGCTCAGGTAACAGGCTCTCAGGTCTCCCGTCCCCAGGGCACATTCCCAGGTCAACACTCCCCCCTCCCTGCTGCGTCACATCGTCACAAAGGGACCTCAGGAGGTCATCTAGTCCAACCCCCTGCTCAAAGCAGGATCGATCCCTGACTAAATCATCCCAGCCAGGGCTTTGTCAAGCCTGACCTTAAAAACTTCTAGGGAAGGAGATTCCACCACCTCCCTAGGTAACGCATTCCAGTGTTTCACCACCCTCCTAGTGAAAAAGTTTTTCCTAATATCCAACCTAAATCTCCCCCACTGCAACTTGAGACCATTACTCCTTGTTCTGTCACCTGCTACCACTGAGAACAGTCTAGAGCCATCCTCTTTGGAACCCCCTTTCAGGTAGTTGAAAGCTGCTATCAAATCCCCCCTCATTCTTCTCTTGTGAAGACTAAACATCCCCAGTTCCCTCAGCCTCTCCTCATAACTCATGTGTTCCAGTCCCCTAATCATTTTTGTTGCCCTCCGCTGGACTCTTTCCAATTTTTCCACATCCTTCTTGTAGTGTGGGGCCCAAAACTGGACACAGTACTCCAAATGAGGCCTCACCAATGTCGAATAGAGGGGAACGACCACGTCCCTCCACTTGCCGGCAATGCCCCTACTTATACATCCCAAAATGCCATTGGCCTTCTTGGGAACAAGGGCACACTGTTGACTCATATCCAGCTTCTCGTCCACTGTCACCCGTAGGTCCTTTTGTGCAGAACTGCTGCTGAGCCATTCGGTCCCTAGTCTGTAGCGGTGCATGGGATTCTTCCGTCCTAAGTGCAGGACTCTGCACTTATCCTTGTTGAACCTCATCAGATTTCTTTTGGCCCAATCCTCCAATTTGTTGAGGTTCCTCTGTATCCTATCCCTACCCTCCAGCGTATCTACCACTCCTCCCAGTTTAGTGTCATCTGCAAACTTGCTGAGGGTGCAATCCATCCTCCAACACCATCCAACGCCATCCTCCAGATCATTTATGAAGATATTGAACAAAACCGGCCCCAGGACCGACCCTTGGGGCACTCCGCTTGATACCGGCTGCCAACTAGACATGGAGCCATTGATCACTACCCGTTGAGCCTGACAATCTAGCCAGCTTTCTATCCACCTTATAGTCCATTCATCCAGCCCATACTTCTTTAACTTGCTGGCAAGAATACTGTGGGAGACTGTGTCAAAAGCTTTGCTAAAGCCAAGGAACAACACGTCCACTGCTTTCCCTTCATCCACAGAGCCAGTTATCTCATCACAGAAGGCAATTAGATTAGTCAGGCACGACTTGCCCTTGATGAATCCATGCTGACTGTTCCTGATCACTTTCCTCTCCTCTAAGTGCTTCTGAATTGATTCCTTGAGGACCTGCTCCATGATTTTTCCAGGGACTGAGGTGAGGCTGACTGGTCTGTACTTCCCAGGATCCTCCTTCTTCCCTTTTTTAAAGATGGGCACTACATTAGCTTTTTTCCAGTCATAGAATCATAGAATCATAGAATATCAGGGTTGGAAGGGACCCCGGAAGGTCATCTAGTCCAACCCACTGCTCGAAGCAGGACCAATTCCCAGTTAAATCATCCCAGCCAGGGCTTTGTCAAGCCTGACCTTAAAAACCTCTAAGGAAGGAGATTCTACCACCTCCCTAGGTAACGCATTCCAGTGTTTCACCACCCTCTTAGTGAAAAAGTTTTTCCTAATATCCAATCTAAACCTCCCCCATTGCAACTTGAGACCATTACTCCTCGTTCTGTCATCTGCTACCATTGAGAACAGTCTAGAGCCATCCTCTTTGGAACCCCCTTTCAGGTAGTTGAAAGCAGCTATCAAATCATCAAGTCATCCGGGACTTCCCCCGATCGCCATGAGTTTTCAAAGATAATGGCCAATGGCTCTGTAATCACATCTGCCAACTCCTTTAGCACTCTAGGATGCAACGCATCCGGCCCCATGGACTCGTGCTCGTCCAGCTTTTCTAAATAGTCCCGAACCACTTCTTTCTCCACAGAGGGCTGGTCACCTACTCCCCATGTTGGGCTGCCCAGCGCAGTAGTCTGGGAGCTGACCTTGTTCATGAAGACAGAGGCAAAAAAAGCATTGAGTACATTAGCTTTTTCCACATCCTCTGTCATGCGGTTGCCTCCCTCATTCAGTAAGGGGCCCACACTTTCCTTGGCTTTCTTCTTGTTGCTAACATACCTGAAGAAACCCTTCTTGTTACTCTTAACATCTCTTGCTAGCTGCAACTCCAGGTGTGATTTGGCCTTCCTGATTTCACTCCTGCAAGCCCAAGCAATATTTTTATACTCATCCCTGGACATTTGTCCAGTCTTCCACTTCTTGTAAGCTTCTTTTTTGTATTTAAGAGCAGCAAGGATTTCACTAAAAGAAAAGGAGTACTTGTGGCACCTTAGAGACTAACCAATTTATTTGAGCATAAGCTCTCGTGAGCTACAGCTCACTTCATCGGATGCATACTGTGGAAAGTGTAGAATATCTTTTTATATACACACAAAGCATGAAAAAATACCTCCTCCCACCCCACTCTCCTGCTGGTAATAGCTTATCTAAAGTGACCACTCTCCATACAATGTGTATGATAATCAAGGTGGGCCATTTCCAGCACAAATCCAGGGTTTAACAAGAACGTCTGGGGGGGGGGGGGTAGGAAAAAGCAAGGGGAAATAGCTTACCTTGCATAATGACTTAGCCACTCCCAGTCTCTATTCAAGCCTAAGTTAATTGTATCCAATTTGCAAATGAATTCCAATTCAACAGTTTCTCGCTGGAGTCTGGATTTGAAGTTTTTTTGTTGTAATATAGCAACTTTCATGTCTGTAATCGCGTGACCAGAGAGATTGAAGTGTTCTCCGACTGGTTTATGAATGTTATAATTCTTGACATCTGATTTGTGTCCATTTATTCTTTTACGTAGAGACTGTCCAGTTTGACCAATGTACATGGCAGAGGGGCATTGCTGGCACATGATGGCATATATCACATTGGTGGATGTGCAGGTGAACGAGCCTCTGATAGTGTGGCTGATGTTATTAGTCCCTGTGATGGTGTCCCCTGAATAGATATGTAGGCACAGTTGGCAACGGGCTTTGTTGCAAGGATAGGTTCCTGGGTTAGTGGTTCTGTTGTGTGGTATGTGGTTGTTGGTGAGTATTTGCTTGAGGATGGGGGGCTGTCTGTAAGCGAGGACTGGCCTATCTCCCAAGATCTGTGAGAGTGATGGGTCGTCCTTCAGGATAGGTTGTAGATCCTTAATAATGCGTTGGAGGGGTTTTAGTTGGGGGCTGAAGGTGACGGCTAGTGGCGTTCTGTTATTTTCTTTGTTAGGCCTGTCCTGTAGTAGGTGACTTCTGGGAACTCTTCTGGCTCTATCAATCTGTTTCTTCACTTCTGCAGGTGGGTATTGTAGTTGTAAGAATGTTTGATAGAGATCTTGTAGGTGTTTGTCTCTGTCTGAGGGTTGGAGCAAATGCGGTTGTATCGCAGAGCTTGGCTGTAGACGATGGATCGTGTGGTGTGGTCAGGGTGAAAGCTGGAGGCATGTAGATAGGAATAGCGGTCAGTAGGTTTCCGGTATAGGGTGGTGTTTATGTGATCATCGTTTATTAGCACTGTAGTGTCCAGGAAGTGGATCTCTTGTGTGGACTGGACCAGGCTGAGGTTGATGGTGGGATGGAAATTGTTGAAATCATGGTGGAATTCCTCAAGGGCTTCTTTTCCATGGGTCCAGATGATGAAGATGTCATCAATATAGCGCAAGTAGAGTAGGGGCGTTAGGAGACAAGAGCTGAGGAAGCGTTGTTCTAAGTCAGCCATAAAAATGTTGGCATACTGTGGGGTCATGCGGGTACCCATAGCAGTGCCGCTGATTTGAAGGTATACATTGTCCCCAAATGTGAAGTAGTTATGGGTAAGGACAAAGTCACAAAGTTCACCAGGTTAGCCGTGACATTATCAGGGATAGTGTTCTTGACGGCTTGTAGTCCATCTTTGTGTGGAATGTTGGTGTAGAGGGCTTCTACATCCATAGTGGCCAGGATGGTGTTATCAGGAAGATCACCGATGGATTGTAGTTTCCTCAGGAAGTCAGTGGTGTCTCGAAGGTAGCTGGGAGTGCTGGTAGCGTAGGGCCTGAGGAGAGAGTCTACATAGCCAGACAATCCTGCTATCAGGGTGCCAATGCCTGAGATGATGGGGCGCCCAGGGTTTCCAGGTTTATGGATCTTGGGTAGTAGACAGAATATCCCAGGTTTGGGTTCCAGGGGTGTGTCTGTGTGGATTTGATCTTGTGCTTTTTCAGGGAGTTTCTTGAGCAAATGCTGTAGTTTCTTTTGGTAAGCCAAGCTGGTCGCCTGCCATATTTAGTATTCTTTCTACACATCGGGATGGTTTGTCCCTGTAACCTCAATAAGGATTCTTTAAAATACAGCCAGCTCTGCTGGACTCCTTTCCCCCTCATGTACGGAAGAGAAGTAGCCTAAGACCAGTAAACAGCTGACGACTGGTTCTTTCTTATATTTTTCAATGTATTTTATGTTCCAATAATGCTTTGCCCAGATAACCCTGTTCTTTCCCTCATCTAACAATTGTTCTTCATTATTTTGTGATAATGGCTTCTATTTCTTCTGCTCCCTTAACTTTGCAATTCTATTATTGCAGGAGCAGCAGTAACCACTACGGTCAAGGTTGTAAAACATCTTCTGTTTGGCCCCCCTGGATTCTATCACTCGGAGCTGGGGGAAACTGTCACGTTTTAGGCTGAAATTTGCCAGGCTTGGTCTATGAACTAAGGTGATTTTTTTCTCTCTTTTTTTTTTCCTGGAAAGTTGGAGCAAAACCAGTCCAGCTGCCTTTGAGCAAAAAGAGAATGAAAACCGTACCCAGCAGTAAAACATTCCTGGGACCGTTTTTTGAACAGTCAAACCAGCTGAGATTTGAAGGCTGTTATATGACATAGAAACAGCTCTCCTTGGGGGCACCACTCCTGAGAAAACGGAGACTGAGTTGACAGAATTACAGCCACTCGAAAATCATACACTGTGCGTGCTCATTAGGTTTTAATTTTTCTGCTGTGCTAATTAAGCAGCTTACGTGACAGCTGCCATCTTGATGGACACCAGGGATTGACCTCCAGAGCTGAAAGCATGAGCTGCTACAGCTTGAGCTAAAAAAAACCAGTTCGGAGTCACGACTCTCCTTTATGGATTATGCACAGCGGGAACACAGGACTCACTGAGCAATGGGTTGTGCTTGCACCATCCAGCTGTGTTCTTATACCTGCCCATCACCACGGTCCTGAGCGCCTTGGGGGACCCCTGGGCAGCAGAACCAGGTGGTTGCCAAGATTTCAGGGAAAGACTGCTCATGGCAAAGGCAGGTCTGAGAGCCAGCTGCAGCAAGGATCCTACGGCACCTGCTCCTTTAGTGGGGAGGGTTGCCCATTGGGGCTACAGGCCACTGGGTTTCAGAAGCCTCTGAGGAGAAGCTGAGGGTCTGCTGCAAAGCCTGGGGAGGAAAATATCTCTCTCCTTCTCGTGCATTTGCCCAGCACCCAGCCCAGATATTCAGGCTAGGACCTGGGCTGGGACTTTGCTCTAGATGCATGCTCAAGGAGGCCTGCGCTGCCCTTGCATACATAGCTGAAAGAGCTGCACTGTCCTTTGACTCCTTGCCAGCCAAGACAACTCTTCAAATACTTCTGGAAACCCAGGGTTTGGCCAAAGGGACGCTCCAGGTCTTGATTCCAGTCCCTCCTTAGTCCCTTAATAAAGATCTGAACATCACCCCCCTTCTTCTAGGGAGGTTTTCCACCACCCTCCAGGGAATCAAAACACCACACCCCCCCGTTTTCTAGATGGGGTGACTGAAGCAGAGCAGGTCAGAGAAACTGACCCCAAGGATGTGCCATAGGAAGTGTGTGGCAGAGAGATAAGGATAGAAAACAATAATCTGCTATTACATTATTGAGAAACATCAAGTGGCTCCGTAATTCAACTCTGTGGGCCACACTCTGTGTTCCTGTTGAGCTGGCTTGCAGTCACCTCTGCAATTCCCCACTCCCAGAACTAGCTGGGATCCTCAAATTAGAACAGCCTGAAGGCTGCTCTAATTCACCCCCAGTTGTCAGTGACTCTAAGGGGCCATGCAGGCACCTGGGGACCTCTGAGAATCCTCCTTTATTGGGAGTCTGATGTAGTGTTGGCCATGGGACTCCCATGATGCACCCCCTTCACTCACCAAGAGGGGATACCATCGTGCATCCTGGGAAATGTAATTTGACTAGAGGAGGCATCCAAACTATAACTCCCCTCAGGCATCGTGCTGGCATTTCTGAATCAAACTATTTCAGTTTTCAGCCAAAATATTTTTGTTTTCTTTCATTTTTTTGCTAAAAGTTTGAAATTTTACACAGGAAAATAACGGATTTTCTGACCAGCTCTCCCTGTGGATCAGACCTGATTTATATACCCATTGTTATGACAGGATTTACCAGTGGGTGCTAATACTCCGTGTCTTCCCAGCTCTTTCTCTTAGTGTACAAGCATTGTTCAGTCTTTGGTGAAATTCTGCATTGTTTTACAATGGCAGTTCTTTCTTGGGGAGCTGTTTCAAGCAGCAGAGAGTTTGTTCTGTGCCTTCATCTCTCTAACCACAGACAATTCATAGGGCAGAGTTGATCCTTCAGAACCACACACTAGCATTTTGGCTTTGACAGTGTTTAATTTGTGCCAGGGCTGAGCTTCAGCATTTCTAGGCTTGGCGGTTCAAAGCCCCGGCATCTCTGGGATTGCCGCATCAGTTATGGAAGTAAAAAAAATTGTTTGAGCCCCAGCAACTAACTGCTTGAGCGCCAGCCCCTGTTTCATCCCAAATTAAGCACTGGGCTGCGACTTCTGAAGGAGGAGATGACCTGCATGCTGCGTCTGACCTCCTCTTTTGAGGGATTGGTGAATATAGTGGAAATAAACAAGTGGCACTAAAATAGCCAAACTCCACATTACTGATTTTTCCTCCAATGGAAAAACTGACTTGCTAGTGGTCTTTCTCGTCCATCCTCCCCGTGGAAGGAAAAGGCCTGGGAAGAGATTGCCGAATTGTGGAAGTCAACGAATGGCTAGGCAGGTGGTGTCGGAGAGAAGGCTTTGGATTCTTTGACCATGAGATGGAGTTCCAAGAAGGAGGAGTGCTAGACAGAGACGGGCTCCACCTAACGAAGAGAGGGAAGAGCATCTTCGCAGGCAGGCTGGCTAACCTAGTGAGGAGGGCTTTAAACTAGGTTCACCGGGGGAAGGAGACCACACGCCTGTAAGACCAAAGCCCTGAGGTCCCTTCCAACCCTGCTTTTCTATGATTCTATGAGGCCCCTGACATCTGCTACCACTTGTCAGAAAGGTGACAAAATAATGCCATCTGCATGGACCATCCTACAGCTAATACTGTTAGCAGAACTGGTAGCACCACCTAGAATTAAGGTTGCACAATGTGTCCCATTATAAGCCCCCTGTTTTTAGCTGCTTACAACTCTTGCTAAACTTTAACCACCCTGTCTGAAGTTTCCCTTGCTGGGTGTCTGCCTCAGGCTGCTTTTGTCTGGAAAGTGTCACCAAAATGGTTCAGCCATTTTTCAAGAACAAGACTAGAGGAAAAATACATTGTTTTGCCCATATTCAAAATTCTTATGATCATGTGTTGAGAAGCACCAGTGCCTCCACGCTTTGGATCAGAGACTTGAAACTTGCAGGGGAGTTGCCCCTGCTCTCAGGAATGCTCCATTTGCTGTTCCTGTGAAAACCCCACCAAACTTTGGCCAAGTTACAAAGTTTGGGAAAATCTCAGCAGAGACTTGTTGGAACTTTGCCGGGGGTGGGGAGGCGGAAATCACCGAAGCTTGCCTCTGTACTGAACAGGCTGTGTGGGCTGCAATTGCTCTTCCTAGATGTTAGGGGTCACAGTGGCTCTGGGCACAGGAACTGAGAGCAAGGAGCCTGGCTGTCCTGTGCGCTCGGTGCTCCCCTGCCGGTTCCCAGTGCAGAGGGGTCAAGAGCTATACCTGGCGGTGGATAGACTGGGAGCTGGTGGGGGCAGAAGACTCAGACTGGCTGGGCAAGGAGACTGGGACTGGGGTGGAGACTGGGGCTGCCTAGGGACTTAAATCAAACTTCTCACAGATGGTCACTAGTTGTGTGTTCCTCGTTTTCCGAGTGCCTGGCTTGGGACCCCGGGGCCTGATCTGCAGTAGGGCTGAGCACTCCCCGCTGCAGCTGAAGTCAGCGGGAGCACTGCCTGGAACGTACGCTGTGCTATATGAAGCCACATACTCTGCCAAATCAGGCTGCAGGTGTCTCATATTAGGCACCCAAAATGAGTGGAAATTTTTACATTGCATTCTGTGCCTCAGTTCCCCCATCTGTGACATGGGGATAATACCACCCCTCGCAGGGGTGTGGTGAAGATAAATTCACTAATGGCCATGAAGAACTCAGATACTCTAGGTAATGAGCAGCACAGAAAAGCCCACGAGGGAATAATTCTGTTTTCAGCATCGGGTTTAAATAGTGGGCAGTAAATCAGGCCTGGGGCCCCACACTGAACAATGAGGAGAAACGAAATATGGAATGGTTGCTCATTGAGCGAGCATCATCCATCCGGTGCGTGGAATGAGGCACGGGTCCTGCAGACCAACCAGTAGGTGTTTATGTAATTTCGTGCTGCATCATACCCGCAAGGGGGACAATTAAAGGTACACAGCCCACCTGAAGTCTGGCCTTTCCCAGCTTTTGAGGGCTTGACTTTCGCTAACATCCTTTAACACGGTGCCGTGCGTGTAAGAGGATGCAAGCTCCTTGGGGCAGGAACTGCACAGGGGATAGGCCAACACCAAGGACACAGCCAGAGTTCAAGGGATCCCGATGGTCCATTCATTTTATGTGGGAACTCAAGATCAGAGAGCCGGGCCAGGCGTTGATGAAGCGTTTAAAAGGTCTCACAGGCTGCTACAGTTTCCGCCTCCCCTTCATTCACAAGGCCAGTTTGCACAGACACCATTTCTACCCCCCTTCAGCGGCTAGGGGAGGCAGGTGCATTGCCTGAGTGATAAGCCGCACAGACCACACCACATGCCTTCCTGAGGTGTGATGTGCTGCTCGGGGACCAGGTGGCACGTGGCAATTCAGCGTCCCCCAGCCTTCACCAAGGTAGTGAGAGAGTCCCTCCTCCCCGAGTCTACATTCCCCTCTCCCAGCTGGCTGAGAGATGAGCATGCCCAATGAGGGGGACATGCATGCTCGTGGCTGTTAATATCTTAGTCTAGGGGCTAGAGATATCAGGGCTGTGGCAGACAGAACACCTTAGGGAAAAACGTCCATGCAGGGACCATCTCTTTGTGCTGGGTTTGTACAGCACCTAGCGCAATGGAGTCCTGCCATCCCCTCCAACTCTCACCTCCCCAGAAACATCTCCAGGCTTTGCTCTGCCCTGCCAGTGTCGCTTGTGATTGTCAGCCTGCTGCTTGTTCCATTTAGAGATGAGCTCAGGGATCAGCTCATGAAAATGAAGTTAAATGATCTCCCCAGGCTCTGAGTACATCAAGGATTTTAATATTCAAGGGCCCCCTTAAGACACGGGGAGCTTCCAAAGTATGTGTGTGTGTGAGAGAGACCCACACAGAGAGATCTTAGTGTCTTTAACTACCCCCTTCCTCATACACACACACCCTCTCCCAAAACTAATCCAGACACCTGACATTAAGCATGTTGTCAGGATCACTCACACGCCGCCCCCACTGTAATCTGTTCCCACCCAGTGCTGTCACTCCACTGTCCCCAGCTCCACTGGAAGATATTCCATTGAACTCATTCCCGAGGAGACCTCTCTTCAGCTAGCTTGGGATCACATGCGGTAGAGATGCTTGCTTTGAATATTGTGTCTCCCTGTTGCCTGCCTAACAAGGCTGGTTTATCAGCAGCAGGGCAGCTAGGCCACTGTAGCATTTTAAGTGTAGACATACCCCAAAATCCATGTACCAGGAAGCACAGGTCACATTCAGGACAGGGAGGCCAATATAGGGGACCGAATGGCTTTCGTTAGTTCATCTAGCCAGCCTGCAGCATTTCTCTTTTGTTTTTGGTGGGTTGTGAAATAATCTTGAAACTTGCAAGTTTTCCACTGGGGTGGGGGCTATACTGGTCAAAAGATGTTAAAAAAGGCTTTCTAGCTTAAAGAGAACATTTTTTTCCAGCTAAGGAGTGGTTTGTTCTTTCTGGAGACGATTAATAAATAAGAGGCTGATTATAAACGCGGTAATATATCGTGCAACCCAGAGAGGGCTTGTGCATAATGTAGCAATTCATGTATTGTCAGAGGAAATTGATTTTGTTGTGGTGTCTCCAAAGCCTAGATCTGCTTATGCACCAGTATAGCTAGTGCAATGAGAAGCTGTTGTTTCCACCTACCCACCCTTTCACAGTCTCAAGATCCCTATAATGCAGGGACAGGCCGAAATGGAGACTTTTTATACCTTTGAAGGTTCATGTGACCTCTGACCTTGGCCTGTGGCCTGTTGGGAAATGTAGTTTAGTAATTGGGAGCCATTTTGTTGCTGGTGTTGCATGTGTTCAGCTAAAGGAAAGAATGAGGTTTTATTCAGGGGACTTTTGGATTAAAAGGTCAGGATAGAGTTCCTGGGTCTGTTTTTGCCGCATGTGTGAGTTAACTGGAGAGAGTTTTAATTGAAGAGGAAGTTTTTAAATCTTTGTAGAAAGCAATATCCCAGAATAGCCCATTCCAAAGAGGGCTGAGAAGAGCCAAAAGAAGTGTCTTTTAGTGGATCTTAGCCACATTAGTTACAGCTAATACAGGAAGTGCATGGCACTCTCAGAACTAAAGACCCAGTTCAGTAGAGTGTGCTGAATTTGAAGCACACGCTTAAGTGCTTTAAAGAGTAGGGATTAATTTAAGCACAGGCTTTAAATTAAGCGTGTGCTTGGGTGTGTTGCTGAATCGGGGCCAAAATGCAAAATTCATTCCTTCAGTTTAGCTTTCCCTGGACAAACTCTTCACACAGACGCACAACACACACAGACACAAGCACAAATACAATGTTCAAATCCCATAAACCAATCCCGCTACCTTCCCTGCAGTCTAGGAAAGAGACAGAGATTGTAATTTCTATCTGTAAGCACTTGGGAGATTCACAAATCCTCTGATGATAGGGTGGAGGGCGGGGAAGACATATATACACTCCCGACAGACAAACAGGTGGTAAAGGAATGTGTAAAAGCAGAGTCTGATTGTATTTTTACCCCTTCCAGGCACTCCTAGTTCCCGCGCCTATGCTTCCAGGACCAAGGAAGTCTCTGTAATTTTACAAAAGAGATTTCCAATCCAGTTCTGCAGCTCCAGGAGTTTTGGCTACAGCTAGAAGAAGCAGCTGCACGTCTGCACATTTCCCCTGAAATGTAACCTCTGCATTTTTGAGGTTGCAGCCATCACAATTTTTCACCAGGACTTTTGCTGCCTCGATAGAGGGATTTTAGCTGCAGCTAAGACCTTGCCATCCTCCTCTCCAAAATAATAGTAGTCTCATTTTGCTAAAGGCACTCTTAGGGTATTAAGTGAAAATGAATTAAGTTTAATTCAGTTGTTATTTTAAGAGCTTCGCCTCGTCAGGGTTTTCCGAAGTCTCATTCTTTCACTCGCTGGAGACCAGCGTTAACACGCCCCTGCTGGGTTCTTGCTGCAAGTTACCAACCCATCACAATGGGAGTTTTACTTAATGCTAAGGGTTGGATTTTATTTGGTTTACTGTCAGGCTCTGCCTGCAGTGCTGTGGGAAGACAGGATGGAGTCAGGAACCGATTAGCTCAGGTCTGCTGTGCTCTGTCTGGAAATGCAAGGGAATATTAGGTGAGTGATTCCTCAGCCACAGTCCGAAAGGACAGTTGTCCATTTGCCCACGCGTACAGGTGGTCCCCACTCTGTACGGTCACCCTTGCCGTCAGTGGTCTCTGTTCTACAGGAGGGTGGGCCACGCGTCCGGTTTTGAATTGGACAATTCTCTTTTTTAGGTGGTTTCCCCCCCATCCGGTACTGAGACAAAACCATACGTGGTTTTATCCAGCATCGGACGGGGGATGCTATTTGAAGAGCGCATTGCTCCACCCCCGAAGGCATGACCTGACACGCACCATGCGTGGGAGTTTACGCCGCCGGCGGCTGGGGCCGTGCACACTTCAAAATGGCGTGCGAGCAATCCGGCCAGCAGGGGTGGGCCTTCACCGTTCCCGGGAGTTCTGGAATGTCGGATATTCTGGGGATGTGTGAATACTCACCCTGCTCGAGAGTTCCCAGAACTGGAATAGCAAAAGGGGCTGTGGGTCAGGATCGATGCGTTAGGAGAGCTGTGTAGGGTTCCAGGTCTGGAATAGCAGAGGGGGAGAGGGGTGCTACCGGTCATGTTTGAGGTGCAACTGCAGAGCTGTGGGTCTAGGACCGGAGTGGCAAAGGGTGTCATGGTCAAGACTGAGGTTCGTTAGGACAGATGTGGAAGGGATATCAACAGGGGGTTCTTCAGGTCAGGTATGAGTAGGTTGCCAATTTTGGCTGGACGTATTCCTGGAACTTTCATCACGTGAGGTAATCTTTAATTCCTGGAGGCTGCAGGACAATCCTGTGGGGTTGGCAACCCTAGGTATGAGGTCCACCTGCAGAGCTGTGGGTCCAGGCCTGGAATAACAGGATGTGGGGCAGGTCAGGAGTGTGCAGCATCACAGTGGACAATTGTCCACGCTTCAGTGGTGACGACAGCAACAACAAACGTCATCACAATTCTCTCCCCCATAGATAGTTCGAAGCCAGCCAGAGGGGCTCTGTGAGATGTAACGGCTTTGAGAGCAAGTTTGGATTAGACTTAAGGCAAGAGCTACAGGAATGAAGAACTCTGTGATGGACTGGGCACCAGAATGGGGGAATGTTCAAATGGAGACTAGACATCATGCTTTGTAGGGAGACCTGTGCTTCTGCTAGAGGCCTGATGTGGGACATGATGACCTGTGAGGTCCCTCCCAACCCCTAACTTCTACAGTTCTGTGCATGTTTCTGGATGCACGTGTGAAGGACACCAGATTCCCACCTCAGACAGACCTCAGCCATGGGAAAGACACTGGTATCTCATTCTTCTCCCTCCTCCTCCTCCTAACCTGCCTCAGGGGTGGTCTCTAAGGGGAGGCCCAAGGACTCTCTGTCCTCACAGTGAAGTTGTCCCCACTCGTCCAGTCGCCCAGACAGGGAGTTGCTGAAGGAGCTTGCCCATGTTGGGAAGGAGACTCGAAGACTCTTGTCCACAGGATTATCAGTCCAGCAGCAGCTTGCACAAGCATTAGCTTGACTTTAGAAGCAATGAGTCGGTCCATGGCTAAGCCCATGAAAGCACTGCCCTCCATGTATCATTCAGAGCATACAGTGATCAAGAATGGGGAGAACGGAGAAGTGATTTCCAGCCAAGTCGTGTCAAGAAGAGATTCAGTGAGAGTGGAGAGGAAGGGAGATGGGAGTGTGGGGTGGGGCAGGTTTTCCTGTGCAAGACTCTCGAGCCATTGCTACTTTGACAGAACTTGTAGCAGATATGAGGCCCTGGATTCTTCTACCTTCTCCCATCTGTTGGGATTTGAAATGGGAAACTCTAGCAGGCACAGCGGCACCAGGCTAATGCATGGAAGTGACCCAGGCAGCTGGGCCAGCTGACAGATAAGAACATAAGAACGGCCAGACTGGGTCAGACCAAAGGTCCACCTAGCCCAGTATCCAACAGGAGCCAATGCCAGGTGCCTCAGAGGGAATGAACAGAACAGGGAATCAAATGATCCATCCCCTGTCTCAGACTCTCAGCCCCTGGCAAACAGAGGCTAGGGACACCACCCTGCCCATCCTGGCTAATAGCCATTGATGGATCTATCCTCCGTGAACTTATCTAGTTCTTTTTTGAACCCTGTTATAGTCTTGGCATTCACAACATCCTCTGGCAAGGAGTTCCACAGGTTGACTGTGTGTGGTGTGAAGAAATAATATGATACAACAGGAGTTAACATCACAGAGCACAGAGAGAGAGGAGCCAGCATCCTTCAGTGGCGGATCAGCTGTAGAAGCAGCGGGGGGGGGGTTCAATCAAATCATGGTCCAAACTCATGCAGTTGGGCTGCAAGGCCTGTCATTCAGTGCAAGACGTGCTTTCTCCCCTCCCCTGCCCTCCCCCCCGCGCCATACTCCTGTGGCAAAACAGCTGGATTGGGGCCAGAGAGGTGGGCGAGAACAGCAGATATGTCCATAAGAGGTGTGCGTGTGTCAACAGGACAGCTTGTGGGGCAGCACCAGGAAGGAGCTCAGAAGCTGAAGATGGGGTCGCCCATCCCCGGACCTTGCTCAGAGCCTCAGCCTGAGACGCATGAAATAAAAGCCTGGTGGTGACCTTTACACCACTCCAGCACCGAGCGTGGACTCAGCTGGCATTAGAGTGTGATATACAGCCGGCGGGTCTGCCGGGCCATCTGCGGTGAACGATCGCTTGCGATATTTCTGGAGTTTATCCCTCACGCTCCAGTTCAGCGGGATTTCTGGGGATGATTTGTGCTGGCTGCCGCTCTATAAATATTGAGTTCAGTCTGTTATATATGATGACAGCCCTACACCATTCCGGGTGATATATCCCCGGGTTTGTGGTTGTACTTAAATAATTATATTTTGAATTGTATTGTGACGAGAACAAGGAGGCAGTGAAATAAAAGGCTAATCCAAGACCAAGCTACCTGCAGAAACTGTGTGAGACAATCCTTTCCCACCAGGTCATTCATGAAATTGATGGATGCAACCATCTTCCAGTAAGGAGCCTTATCCCTTCTCACAGCTATCTCGAAAACAAACTGATGTCGCTGGTGCTTCTCACCTTTCCCCTGCACTGGGGTTTTAAAGCCACATGCTGAAGAATAAGATGAGCCAAAGGAAGCTGAGAGTGGGAGGGAAAAGATGGCCCAGTAGGCAGGAGACTAACTTGGGATTTAGAAGGCGTCTGCAGGAATATTTGGCAAAGGAGAGGCGGACAACAGGACGGTGCGCTGCCTTCCTGAAGCCAGGACTCGAGATGTCACTCGAAGGCTGGACAGGCTTCTGCAGTCGATGGAGAAGGAACCACTGGTGATGGTTCATATCAGCACTAATGGCACTGCACTGCGGGGACGTCTTACAGATAGTGGAGGACTTCAGGGAACTGGGACGTGTGCTGAAGGAAAAGAACGTCCCAGTGATCTTCTCTGAGATCCGTCTGTCCTGTGAGTGAAGGAAGACAGAAGGCAGAAGATTCTGGAAGTGAATTGTTGGCTAGGTGAGTGGTGGAGGGTTTTTGTTCTGTGGAATATTGGTCTGCCTTCTACTGGGAGCAGGATGATATAATTTGGATGCTCTCCGTCTCGGTAGAAGGGGGTCATCTCCTTGGGACAGGCTGGCTAACGTAGTCAGGAGCGAGTTAAACTAATAGCAAAAGGGGAGGGAAGACAGGAGCAGTCAGTTAGCACAAAATCAAGATGTTGAAACAAAATTAATCAAGGAACCAGAGGACACAAAGAGTAGAAAATCTTTGCCTGGGTAACAAATAACAGGAATTGAAATTGCTCATTTACGAGCACAATTTCGATCTAGTCGGTGTTACTGAAACCTGGTGGGATGATTCGCACAATTGGAATGTTAAAATCAAAGGTTATAACCTAGTTAGGAAGGATCAAGTCAGCAAAAGGAGAGGGGGAGGGGCACTGTATGTCAAAAATGGCATTACTTGTTTCCGAGTCACTGGTAACTCAGAAGAAAACGATGTTGAATGCTTATGGATCAGTGTCCTAACACATAAAGCACAAGATGGGGTATTAATTAATGTCTGCTACAGACCCCCAAATCACACTAGGGAGCAGGATGACCACCTCCTTACGCATCTATCTAAAACATGTAGGGGGAAAAACCTGCATAATCATGGGAGACTTTAATTTGAGTGCCATAGGCTGGAGGGCTCATGATGCCAGTGTTAAAACATCCTTGGAATTTCTAAACAGTACAGATGACAATTTCCTAACGCCAACAGTATTGCAGCCAACACAGGGGAATTCTTTGCTAGACCTTGTCCTAACAGACAAAGAGGAACTGATCACAGAACTAAAAGTAGCTTTGGTCCAAGTGACCATGGATCACATTTATAACGTGCAAACAGAATAGAGTCCAGACCAGTAATATATATACTTGGTGCTTTAATGGGGCCAATTTCACAAAGCTGAAAACAATTATGAGCCAAATCAGCTGGAAGGAAGAATTTAATCAGAAAAATGTGACTGATAATTGGGAATCATTTAAGAACATCTTATTAGATGCCAGTGTGTAGGCAGGTACGGCCCGCCCTCACTGTCAGTCTCTGCGGGAGGCCACATCCCTTTGCTACGCACGCTCCTGGAACAACAGTCTAAGCAAGGGGGAAGTTATCAGTCTCTGGCTCCAACCCTTAGGCCGTGTAGCCACAAATAATTCAGGGGTCCAGGCCCTCAGCCAGGGCGGGCCACCAAGCAGTCTGCAGTCCTAGATCGGCGGATGGTAGACTAGGCCAGGTCTCCTAGCCTAAGCTGGGGAGGCTGCTACCCCGGGGTGGCAGGGGGACGCGGGCCCACCCGACTGCACCATGTCCCAGCCCAGGGCCCTAACAGTGGCAGAGCAGGTCAGCGGGGATCCAGCTGCAACACGCTGGCCGAGAGTCAGCCAGCAACATAGCCAGCTGCCCCTGGACCACTTCCTCCCCTCCCCTCCCCTCAGGGTGCACCTGAACCCAGGTGTCGTCCTCAGTCTCCCCAGATACACTGCCAGTGGCAATCCCAGCAGCTCCTCAGCATCTGGCGTGTCTGGCAGTTCTGGTAACCGGGGTGTGTCCTCGGGACAGCAAAAGTCTTCCACGGGTTCCAGCAGTGGGCTGGAAGCATCTGTCTCCCTCGGTGGTTCCTGCTCAATTGAGCTGCACGCCCGCCTCTTATACTTCCTGTTCCTGCTTCTGGCCGCTTCCGGCATGGTGGCCAAGGTCTTTCTGGTTCCGCTGGCCAGGGGGCGTCTGGCTCTCCCTTGCTGTCCATCAGAGGGAGGCCAGGCCCCTTTTCTACAAGCCCCAAAAGACACAATACCACAACTGAGGAAGAAGGGCATGCTGGTTTAAAAACTGACCTGGTTTAGAGGAGAAGTGAAGGCAGTTATAAAACCCACAACATACAACAAATGGAAGAAAGGAGAGATTGATAGTAATAAATATAAATCAGATGTTAGGCAATACAGAAAATTGATAAGGGAAGCAAAGAGAAATCTATGGCCAGCAAAGTTAAGGGCAATAAGGAGTTTTTAAAATATATTAGGAACAAAGAGAATTCTGACAATGGTATTAGTCCATTATTAGAGAGAAATGGTAGAATTATCAGTAATAATGCAGAAAAGGCAGAAGTGTTCAATAAATATAACTGGTCTGTATGGGGGTGGGGGGTGGGAATTGAAGATATAGTCTCAGCACATGGTGATGATAACACTCTTTCCATTCCCCTCGTTTCTGTGGAGGATGTTAAACAGAAGGTATTAAAGTTAGACATTTTAAAATCAGAAGGTCCAGATAACTTGCATCTAAGAGTTTTAAAAGAGCTGGCTTAAGAGCTCACTGGGCCATTAATGTTGATTTTCAATATGTCTTGGAGCACTGGAGAAGTTCCAGAAGACTGGAAGAAAGCTAATGTGCCAATTTTTATAAAGGGTAAAGGGGATGTCCCGGGTAATTATAGGCCTGTCGGTGTGACATATCAATCCCTGGCAAGATAATGGAGCAGCTGATATAAGATGCTATTAATTAAGAATTAAATGTAATTAATATAATTAATCAAATTAACATGGGTTTATGGAAAACAGATCTTTTGAAACTAACTTGATACCCTTTTTGGTGAGAGTGTAGGTTTGGCTGATAAAGGTAACAGTGTTGATGTAATATGCTTGGACTTCTGTACGGCATTTGACTTGGTACCATGCAACATTTTGATTAAAAAAAACTCAAATAATATAGAATTAACATGGCACACATTATGGATTAGAAATTGGCTAATTGAGGGATCTCAAAATGTAACTGTAAACAGGGAATCACAAAATCATAGAACTGGAAGGGACCTCGAGAGGTCATCTAGTCCAGTCCCCTGCACTCATGTCAGGACTAAGTATTCTCCAGACCATCCCTGACAGGTGTTTGTCGAACCTGCTCTTAAAAATCTCCAATGATGGAGATTCCACAACCCCCCTGGGCAATATATTCCAGTGCTTCACCACCCTGACAGGAAATTTTTCCTAATGTCCAACCTAAATCTCCCTTGCTGCAATTTAAGCCCATTGCTTCTTGTCCTAGCCTCAGAGGTTAAGAAGAACAATTTTTCTCCCTCCTCCTCATAACAACCTTTTATGTACTTGAAAACTGTTCTCGTGTCCCCTCTCAGTCATCTCTTCTCCAGACTAAACAAAGCCAATTTTTTCAATCTTCCCTCATGGGTCATGTTTTCTAGTCATTTTTGTTGCACTTCTCTGGACTTTCTCCAATTTGTCCACATCTTTCCTGACATGTGGCACCCAGAATTGGACACAGTACTCCAGCTGAGGGCTAATCAGCACGGAATAGAGCGTATCATCGTTGAGTGAGTCTGTTCCCAGTAAGGTCCTGCTGGGATTGGTTCTTGGCCATACACTATTGAACATTTGTATCAATGACCTGGAAGAAAATGTAAAATCATCATTGATAAAGTTTGCAAATGACACAAAAATTGGCAGGGGAGTGGTAAACAATGAAGAGGAGAGGTCACCGATACAGAGTGCTCTGGATTGCTTGGTAAGCTGGCTGCAAGCAAACAATATGCATTGTAATACAGCTAAATGTAAATGTAGCCATCTAGGAACAAAGAATGTAGGCCATACTTACAGGTTCGGGGGGCTCTCTCCTGGGAAGCAGGGACTCTGAAAAACATTTGAGGGGGGTCGTGGCTCAGAACCAGCCGAATATGAGCTCCCAGTGTGGTGCTGAGGCCAAAAGGGCCAATGCGATCCTGGGATGCATAAACAGGGAACTCTCGAGAAGGAGCAAAGAGGTTATTTTACCTCTGTTTTTGTCACTTGTGTGACCGCTGCTGGGATCCTGTGTCCAGTTCTGGTGCCCACAATTCAAGAAAGATGTTGATCAGCTGGAGAGGGTTCAGAGAAGAGCCACGAGAATGATTAAAGGATTGGAAAACCTGCCTTATAGCAATAGACTCAAGGAGCTCGATCTATTTAGCGGAACAAAGAGAAAGTGAAGACGTGACTTGATCCCAGCCTGTAAGTACCTGCCTGGGGAACAAATATTTAAGAATGGGCTCTTCAGAGAAATAGATAACACGATCCAAGGGCTGGACATGGAAGCTAAGATAAAGTCAGCCTGGACATAAGATGGACAGTTTTAATGGAGAGAGTAATTAACCACTGGAACAACTGCCAAGGGTTGAGGTGGTTTCTCCCGCACTGACAGGAGGGAGAAACTCCTGATCAGAGCCAACCCCTAGGGAATCCAGGCCAAGTTTTATGCTGAGGCCAATTCATGCTGAAACATGACATTGGGTATTTAGTGAATGCTGCATAGGAGCCAGTGCAGTGTAGCCAAGGGCTGAGATGGTCAAAATCCCAGGCAAGATCATTAAAGGTCTTAGTTACTGTGACCCAAGGAGCTCTAGATGCCAACTGGCTGAGGGCACAGAGGTACACAGGGGTACAGGCATCCCCGGGGTTCACCAAAAGAATGTCATGTAAGGTATCTAACGAAAGCGGGTGTCACACTGGTCATCATAAGCATTGCGAGACGTATGTCCGGATGGATGTTGTGTAAGGAGTTGTTTACATACTGAAGGTCTGTGACTAGGGATGGGTCACCAGCAAAGGTGAAAAGCAGGTTTTCTGTCAGGCAAGAAATATTTATCTGTCTGTCTGCTTACACGTAAGATGAGTAGTGCTTGGTTCACTGTAGGCCTCCTTTTACAGTCTAATGAAGGACTGAGAGACTTTCAAAGGGAAGAAACTGACAGGCAGATGAGAACAAGCAAGGGAGAGCCCTGTTGACAAGGAAGGACCATGAACTTTGGGGGGTACAATGAAGGGGTATGACGGTACACCCTCATGCCTGAGGGCAAGCTGCCAGCGGCCTTGATCTTAGGAGGGGGGATCTCAGCCAAACTGGTTGAAAACACCAGGGAAAGGACTTGGGATAAGCTGTCTCGTTGAAGCTCAGGGAATGCCTTGTGCTTTCAGTTCAGGCCCCAGAAAGAGTGTGATGATTTTGCTTTATATGTAACCTTTTGTACCCGACATCCACACTCTCTGTCACTTGAATCTCGGTTCTTCGATGATGGCCAAATTCCCGTTTTCGCTCTCTCTCCATCTAGGCGATGTGGGTTAAGGAGCGTGGGGATCTTGAGCTGAGTCTGGGGTGTACGATGGAAGAGCAGGTCTAAAAGTTCTCTGTGTGTTCAGTGGACCAGGGGCTGAGCACTGCAGAGGGATGCTCAGTGGATCCAGGGGGTGGTGTGTGCCTGTCACTAAACTGTCCCCGGGCAGCGAGATCTGCCGTGGCCTGTACTGACAGAAGCTGATGGTTTCCTGGAGTTCATCCCACAGCAGGCCCAGACAAGACCTCTTCATGCTCCGGTGCGGAGGTGGGGAGGTGCCTAACGACCTCAGCGGCCCTTGGGCAGCGTCACAGTCATGAGCCCCAATGTCACATCTCGGAGCTTTTATTTAAAGAGGCCACAGTCACTCGAGGGCGGCACAAATCACATTGCCACAGTTACAGAGTCCAACCCTGTGTGGCAATTTCTGCGCTCCTTGCGAGCCACTGGACACTGGGCAATGCAACTTTACATTCTACGGGCAGAGCTGCCCCCCCAGGAACGTTAAATGACTTAAATCGAGACACTGCGAGGCAGTAATCTCCGATACGGTGGGCTTTCTTGAGCGTGTCTGCACTGCAGGAGTATTCCCTGAACCCCCAAAGTCCTGTTCCAGCTTGCCCTGGGCTGGGTGTAAGATCAGGGGTGGATTCTGAGGGGAAGAGACATAACTCCTTGGTTATTCCTAATCTGTCCCTGAGCTCAGTGTAGGTATATTCAATATAAATACATTCAAGTTGAGAAATGCATGAGTTCTACTCATTGAGTTCATCCTGGTGGATGAATTACACCCTAGTAAGTTTACTTGGAGTCAGGTGATTACAACAGACTCTCAGCTTCCGAAAAGAAAATTCTAGCCCCTCAGAGTGGAGAAGACAAACTTGAAAACGTGACCCGGGTGTCAGAGACGCAGAGATCTCTGCCTGAGTCTGCCAGAAGCCTGAGACATCAGCTCCTGAGGGGTGGGAGGCTGCCTCGTGGGGGGTGAACTCCGAGACCCACTGCCCTGGAGGGCCCAGCCAACCCCATCCAAGCAGATACGCCCCAGTTGCTTTGTCCCCGCCCCCACTGCCACCCTGGCCTCTCTTTGGGGAAGGGGAGAGGGGCCACTCACTGCTGCCACTCCTGGGGGGAGAAGGTGGCACCTTGCCACTGCCCTGGTCCCTGTGTCACAGTATGCCTAGGACACCGGGCTGCAGGAATCCATCCCTGAAGCTGGCAGAAGATGCTGTGTCTGTTTGCCTGTATATTACCTGTATGGAGATCATGAAGCCGGCCTGACATCACGGTCATAGACTAAACCCAAGCCTTGATCGCAAATTTGGGGGAATTACCTTTGCCCTGGCATATGGACCAACTCCCAGCTCCTAATGGGTCCAAGGTAGGCCACTGAGGATCCCCTTCTGGTGCACACGGCCAGCATCTTTCACACACACACACACCCTGTCACCCAAAATGCTTTACACAATTAAATGATACGAGGCAGCCCAGGGCATCAATTATTAAATAAAAACCAGGCCAAGCCACTGCGTGGTCAGTGCATGCGATGAGTCAGGCAAGAGGCCAGGAGCGGAAGGAGAGGTCACTGAAGCGGCCCAGGCGAAGGAGAAAACGGTGCGTTGCCAGCTCAGAGTTGTAAGAGATGGAGACTCCCTGAGGCGGACAGAGACAGTGAATTTCTTTCTGGGTCTGGCCTGGGGAGGAGAAGGCTCCCAGACCTGGCAACCCCTGCACACCCCCACACTGCTGGGGCTGTGTGCATAGGCCTGGGCTAGTTTTTTTGGTGGGGGAGAGGCGGGGGGGGATTGGTTTCTTCAAAGGGCAGAAGTGTGACCGTATCTAGGAAGAGCTTTCTAGTAGGAGGTGGCTCTTTAAACGGAAGCTAGACACATTCAGGCTGGAAATGAGGGGCACATTTTTAACAGTGAGGATAATTAACCACTTGAAGAACTTACCGAAGGATGTGGTGGATTCTCCGCCACTCGGACTCTTTCAGCCAAGACGGCACGGTAGTATAACTCAGACAGCAGGTACGGGCTAGAGGCAGAAATCACCAGGAGAGGATCTCTGACCCGTGCTATGCAAGAAATCCGCGGAGACGCTCAGATGATGGTCTCTTCTGATCTTAACAGAATCTTTGAACTGGACGAGCTGTGGTGACCTGTGAAGTCCCCATATTTCCGTGGCTCTTTCTGGCTTCACAGCTGATGGCAGACTTCCACCCCGTGCAGACACAGACCTGAGGCCAGGGAGCAGGGTATTCACCCCTAAGCACAGCGGAGAGTGCCGAGCCAAGGCCAGGACTGGAGAACATGGACGCTACACGGGCTCTGTGGTCATCTCAGTGGGGAGAGTTACAAATCAAGCCCGGACAGGTTCTCTGCCGAGGGGCAGACTGCTAAAGATTAGAGTTAGATTAAGCCCCACCCTTTCGAGCTGAATTAAAGGGTTTCCTAAAGGCTCCTCAAGTTGGATTTGGCTGGACAGACCTCTCCCATCTGCTGTTTTATCAAGGGGCAGAAAATCATTTAGCTAATGAGTTTCTAAAACACACACACACACCCCAGGGGACAAAAACTCCTCAGGTGGAAATAAAGATCCAGGAGAAAGTGTTTCATGGTCAGGATATACATTGGCCCTGATATTATTATTCCTTTGTATTGCAGTAGCTCTACTCATGGACCAGCGCCCTTTTGTGCATGGCGCTGTACAAACACAGAAGAAAAAGACAGTCCCTGCCCCAAGTGACTCACAGTCTAAGTCGAAGACAAGCGACAGCAGATGGATACAGACAGACAGGGAGGCACAAGGAAACAGTGAGACAATATAATATTTACTAGGTGCTCTATGGATGGGTAGGAAGGGCACACTGTCCCAGGGGATGATCGGGGGCGGGAACCTTGGGCCTACTCAAAGCGTGTGGGGGTTCATGCCATTGTCAGGGCGCCCATGTGTGTCGGTGTGACTCCAGGTCACCCGGCCACAAACAGTGACAATGGTGTTCTGTGACCATTGATTATTGGGTCAATCCGAATGGTCCTGCAGTTCCCTTGGGCTCCCCCCTTCCGCCTATGGTCTCTCATCTAATGCTTTGATTGTAAGGGAGCTATTGTATGTTTATACAGCACCTAGCACTGGGTGTCAGGGGCCTCTAGGCGCTACCGTAGGGCGGCCAAATGTCATGCATCTTGCAAGATGCAGACACGCTTGGCAACCCTGTCACGCCTGCCCACAGCTCAGCTGGGTCCTCGCCCAGCCAGCTGAGCGGCTCGCCTGGCTGCAGTAGCTCCTCTCTGCCCCCCGAGGCGACAGTGGTGCCCACTCTGTCTCTGCTCTCTCTACTCCCCTGGGCTGGCCCCAGAGCGGCACAGAACCCTGGGGAAGGAGAGGGGGCAGCAGCAGCTGATAGGGAAGGTGAGCGCTGAAAGTGGGGCGGGATCAGAGAAAGGGCTTAATCGGGGTAGGGAGCTGAGCGAATGGGAGGATTAGAGAAGTGGCTAAGTGGGGGTGTCTCACTGGGGGGTTACAATAAGGACTGAATGGGGGGGACGCTGTGTGACGGCCCTTTTTGGAATTAAAGCCTCAGCCCAGATTTTAGGAGCGATCCCACCTTTATTCTGACCCTATTATTATGTATCCATGTTACCATAGCGCCTGGGAGCCCCAGGCATGGGCCAGGTCCCCTCCGAGCGGGGCGCTGGTCAGACACAGAACCAAACGAGGATCCCAGCCCCAGAGAGCTTCCCAACTAAGCACACATCGAGAGACAACAGACGGCTACCTCCTTCCTCACCGAGGGCCGATGGTTCGTGAATCGTTCCAGCGTGGCTCCCCCGGCACACATGAATGAGGGGCCCTGCGTTTTATCACTCTCTGCGCTAAGCTTCGCCCCGGCTTGGGAGAAGCACTCCCCATCCTGGTTATTCCCTGGGCTTGCCAGCCTGAAATGCTAGGGAGGGCTTTTTCATCTCCGCTTATTTCCCCTGGTCCAAGACGAGCCAGCAGCTGACACCCTGTCATAGGACTACAGCAATTAAGCCCAGCGTCGCTTTCCTCCGACCCTGAACAAGCAGCTCTGCTGGAGTGAGGAAAGCAGTGACCGTTCTAATGCTCCCGTCCCTCGCTGCTTCGCT
Source organism: Chelonia mydas (assembly GCF_015237465.2). NCBI lineage: Eukaryota > Metazoa > Chordata > Testudines > Cheloniidae > Chelonia > Chelonia mydas. The sequence goes on along the minus strand of NC_057853.1, from coordinate 120,464,920 downwards.
GCAGAGCTTCTGCCTAGAAGAAGAACTTTCCCCAGAACCCCCCCAGCCTGGCTGCCTGCTCCGGATTTAAAACACCCGTTGGCATATCCTCTGCTGCCTGCCACTCCACAGATCAGCAGCAGTGGCTTGCCCTGACCCCTGACTCCTAAATGGCTGGGGATGGACAGACAGGAGAAGCTGGCCTCTCGATTCCCCCCTGGAGCCCTGATTCGATACTCTCTGCCAGGGCATGTGCTGCATGCAGGAGGCGGTGAGAGTACGTCCACACAGCAGCTGCGAGTGTAGAAAGACATGCACTAGCTCTGCTCGAGCCAGCACACTGAAAATAGCCGGGTGGCCACGGCAAGACAGGCTGCAGCTCGGGCTAGCCACCCACGTGTGCACCGGGGCTCAGGTGGGTTTGTACTGGGGGTGGTGGCTTGCGTTTGGGTACCAGGTGGGGTTTTATTCGGGGGGCTTGCTGGAGCTGCCACGGCCAGGCTGCTGGTTTTAGCACTCCTGTGTCTGTCTACCCGGGCAGGAAGCATGTTCCCAGCTGCTGCAAAGACGTCCCCTGAGAATCTGAACTTGGAGCTGGGGGACAGGCCCTGGGGATCCTGCACCAAACCTGAGGATCAGCCAGAGCCCAAAGGAAACAAGGCCCCTGATCAGTCAGTGAAGGCCTGATGCTGCAGTGGGGAGGGCAGTGGGATTGTGTGTTTGGTGATAAAGGGGCCCCTTGCAAATGGAGCTGATCATTTGTTACTGATAGTGGTGGTGGGCTGATTTCTGGGTGAATGCCTGCCTCCCCAAAGGTTGGAGGAGTGGTCTCCACCCTCAAGCCAGGGGCGGGCAGGGGGAGTTTGGAACTAACTAGCAACAGAGCCCCCACCACATACCCTTCCCCTGTGCACGGAGGGGGTCTGCACTTGGACACTGGGCATACCAGACTTCACTTGCAATAGAGACTTCATCAGGCTTCTACCATCACTCAACCATGATTTCCCCGCCTCCCCCAGCCTTTGATATATACACACCCTAGACCGATACCTGGGACTCACGAGTACCATGAATCAATAGCAGCAATGGGGAGTTATTGGGCTATGAAGAAACGTTTATCCCAAATTTGGAAGTTCCATGCTTCGTTCCCGTGCTGGCCTTTCCCCTCCAGGGGCCGTTTGCTCTGTTCTGTGTGCCATGGAATAAATAGAAACCAATGGCTGAGCATGAATAATCCCTTCTCAGAGAGAATTATTTTTTCTGACAGTGACTGGGGAATAGATGCAGCTTTTAAAAGCAATAACACGTCCACCAAACACACACGCTCAAGGAAGCCCCATTAAAGTCGTTTGATGTGAGCCGGGAAAAGCGTCTCTAAATCACCTAATTATCTTAGCGCCGAAGCACAGTTGTCTAGACTGGTTCGAATCACCTTTCGGAGAGGGAGGGGGACGAATCGCTGCTTAAACTGTTCGCTTACTTGTGTTCTTCCAGCTACTGCCAGAGCCAAGCAGGAGAATTGTGGGCTGGGGTTAGAGGCCTGTTCTTTTCACTGCCGAGAGAAAGTGAATCGTTACCTTGTTTGTCTGTTTCTGTAGCTTCTTGTCGCATCCAGAAGGAACAGATTAATTTATGCAGCTCCTCGGAAATGCTCGAGGGGAGAATGTCATTCTTGAGCCAAAAGGCTGCAGCCCGCTTGTCCGACAGACCACAACAACTTCTCCCACCATCCTGAAAGAGCTGCAGCAGCTCTTAATCCACTATTGTTATTACAATGGCCTAGCTTGTGAGTCTGTCACCACTGACCTCTAGTGGATGGAATCAGGACTGCTCAACTGGGTGTCATGGGCCCTGTACTGCTAACAGCTCGTGGTGATCCTCCTTTAGCTCAAATGGTAGGGACTGTGCTTTCAGAACAGGAGGATCGGAGTTATATCTCCCTCCTGTAGCTGTGAAGTTCTGAGTAGCTGCCTCATGCACCATCGTGACCTCCAGGGAATTTTAGACGGTCACCAGTCTTTTTACATTACATTATTAGTGTTAGCCTGAGAAGTGGTGAGCCCCCTCTGAGTGTATCAGCAATTCCCATTGACATCAGTGTGAGCTGCAGGTGCTGAGTTCCTCTTGAGATCTGACTTGTTGTTATCATCACGAGATACTGCTGTCTCCCCTGAGAGAGATGGCAGGCAGGGGTCCAGGGTAATGTACAACCTCTTGAGTCTTTTCTGGAGGGAAACACCCATTGAGTAGCAATGGGAAACTGCACCTCCACCACCAGACCTCTCCTTTGTGGAGTCCCACAAGGATCAATTCTCTCGCCGGTCCTTTTCAATGTCTACATGCAGCCCCCAGGTGAACTGGTCAGACGACACAGACTGACGAGCCGCCAATATGCAAATGATACACTGCTCTCCCTAGCCTTCACCACAGGCAACAGACCATAACCACCAAGATGGCCCAGTGGTTGGGTGAGATCAGCTCGTGGATGAAGAAGAGCTGGCTGACACCAAACCCGAGCAAGACGGAGCTGAGGCTGGTGGGCGGAGGAAAGTATTCGGAAGAGTTAGCAGCCATGGCACAGTCTCCTTTGGTTGAAAGCTCACCCAAGCCCCCATCAGTCAGTCCGTAGGGAAGGAGCACTCTTGGATTCTGCGCTGATGCTGAGCTCTCGCAGAGCAGCATCCACGAGCAATGTTTTCTATCATCTCTGCTTGGCTAGGGGACTCCATCCCATTCTGGCAGATGAAGACCTGGCCTCAGTTATCCATGTCTTTGGCACCTCTGGGCTGGGCAACAGCCATGCCATACCCTGGGCAGGAAGCCTTCAGCGCTTAGGAAGTTCCAGCTAGTACAGAATGCTGCAGCGTGTCCCCTCAGCAACACAGGCTACTGCGAGCACATGAGACGTGTCCTCTGCTCCCTACGCTGGCTTCCCATTGAACAGCAAGTCAGGGTCTTGGTTCTTTTCTTCAGAGTGCTCCAGGGCCTGGGCCCAAGATATCTAGAAGAGCCTAGAGGTCTGGGATGAAGATTCATAGAATCGTAAAACTGGAAGGGACCGCAAGAGGTCATCTAGTCCAGTCCCCTGCGCTCATGTCAGGACTAAGTATTATCTAGACCACCCCTGACAGGTGTTTGTCTAACCTGCTCTTAAAAAATCCCCAGTGATGGAGATTCCACAACCTCCCTAGGCAACTTATTCCAGTGCTTCACCCCCCTGACAGTTAGGAAGTTTTTCCTAGTGTCCAACCTAAACCACCCTTGCTGCAATTTAAGCCCATTGCTTCTTGTCCTAGCCTCAGAGGTTAAGAACAATTTTTCCCCCTCCTCCTTGTAACAACCTTTTATGTACTTGAAAACTGTTCTCATGTCCCCTCTCAGCCTTCTCTTTTCCAGACTAAACAGTTTTTCCAGTCTTCCCTCACAGGTCATGTTTTCTGGACCTTTCATCATTTTTGTTGCTCTTCTCTGGACTTTCTCTAATTTGTCCACATCTTTCCTGACATGTGGTCAACCCCTTCAGTCCTCTGGCACACTGGGCCTCTCTACACTCAGGGTAAATCTGATCTGTGCAGGAGACAGAACTTTCTCAGGGGCCAGTCCGAGCCTGTGGAACGAACTCCCCCAGGAACTACGGACCATCCCAAACCTCCCTTCCTTCAGGTTAAGTCACGTTCCTCTGACCTGCCTTCCCTGGTATAAACTCAGAGCAGTGTGGACATTTTAAAAAAATCCCTACCACAACAAAACACCACAGTGCACACACTTCTCCCCTGGAAGAGGGTGAGAGAGAACAAACCAGACCTGACAGTCACGTTGCTTAAAGCCCGACTGGAAGGCGCTCGGACTCTCCGCTGATGAGGGTGGCGTATAGAATTGAATAGAGCTGGCATGCGTTGAGCACCCAGGTCTGGAGCTCCTGGGGAAGGCGGGGGGCGGACAATATAAATTGTCCAAGTGTCACATTCCCACTAGGGAAGCCTCAGTCTCCCTTCATATCCCTCTCAGTCTGAGCAGCTTCGCTTGGACAGGGAACATCCAGCTGGGGGCTTCCAAAACACCTAGCACTGGATGCACTCAGCTCCCGTCCCCTTCCCAGCTCTCAGCTGGAGTTACTGGGGTGCTGGTTATCTCCTCTCCCTGCAGCTGAAGCCAGGCTCCGTGGCCCCGTTGACCCCGTTCCACACCAGAATTCCTCCAGCGGGTATCAAGACAGCAGGTGTCACCTTGCTGAGCACCACGGTGCCCCCTGAGAGCCGAGCCCGTATATCTCTTGTCCTGAAGCAGCTTCAGATGCTACCCATGCTCTCTCATCCGCAGCTATAATGGTGGCTCTGGGCAGTGAATGCAGGGGATGTGACTGCCCAGCACAGAGGCAGAAGACTGCTGGCAGGCGCATTGCTGAGGTAGTGCCGGCTACATCTCCTCTTTGGTGTAGCGTGGGATCCCCTCCCTGATGCTGGTCCCAGTCCTCGTGCAGGTAAGGAATGGAGGTGGAGCTACAGTTCTGTCCTACCCTGCTAGGTCGCCTGCGGGGTATCTCACACTACCATTTCCCCACTGCTCTCGCTCACTCCACCTCTGCCCCCTACACTGGTCGCACACCCAACCCGCCCTGCCTGCATGGGCTCAGCAACAATCTGGAGGAAATATTTGCATACATCATATTGCCTTTGGCAGGGATGGTGCCCCTAGCCTCTGTGTGCCAGAAGCTGGGAACGAGCCACAGAGAACGGATCACTTGATCATTCCCTGTTCTGTTCATTCCCTCTGGGCCACCTGGCATTGGCCACAGTCGGAAGACAGGACACTGGGCTAGATGGACCATTGGTCTGACCCAGTCTGGCTGCTTTTCCCTTCCCCTTATGACTGCCCTCCAGCCAGTCTGTTACACACATGGCCCACCTTCCCGTTAGTGCAAAAAACAGTTAAAAGGAGAATTTGTCAAAGGTGTCAAATGGGTTTAGGAGCACAAATCTCACAGCAAGGCAACAAGACTTGTGCATCTAAATCCCTTGGGCACCATGAAAATCTCTCCCTACATTGAATTTTTTAGGGCCCGTCTTGCAGTTGAACCTGTGCAATAGCTGACCTGCGGAGAAGATAGACAGCCAAACAGATAGATAGACAGCTGATGGTTGTGCTCTCTGTGGAGAGATAAAGAGATGGTTAGCTATGGGGCTAGACAGGACAAATTCTAAAGACGTGTTTTTTAAAACTAAATGATTTGGCTACATTGTTATAGCCTCTCTCTTTAGAGAGAGACAAGATCCCTATAAGAGCAGATTTTGCTCCTGCAGCTTAAATTCCCCAGCACAACTCACTGGTGGGAGCAGGCCCCTGGCCCAGCTGCTGGCTTTTTAAACCACTGTGTCGCCTCAGCCTTGCTCAGAGGAAACCAAACGAGGAGTTGATTAAATACCAGCAGCCGCTTGAGCCCCTACACGGGGAAAGTTGTCCAGGGAAGTGAATCTCATTCTTGCAAACATGAGACATAAGGTGTTGGGGTGGGAGAAAGATGTGGATCATTTGAGTCTCTGGTACCAAGGGTGGGAACAAAGGTTGTTAAGGAAAATGTCTAGCATGGACAAGGGTGGAGATTTTCAAAGGCACAGATGGCTAATGCCCATTGATTCTTGTGATAGCCTTTGATACTATCCTTGGCGCTGCATGGGCCTCAGCTGGCCCCTAGAGGGAGCTCTATGCTTACTTTTTCCTGAAGGTTTCCATGAACACTTCCAAAGAGAGCCTTGGACGAGCTAAAGCAGGCCCGGGTCGTGTTTGTTTGGGCTAAGGCAAGGGACTGGCCAATGAAAGATTGTTAGGATGGACTTTCACACCCCAGCATCATGCAAAGCAGCAGAGGATGAAAAGCCTGGGGATCTCTGGCTGCATTTCTAATGCAGTCACGAGCCTACACGCATGGACGGAAATAATTCTACATACATTTCTGGCCACAGGAGGACCTCCTCCCCCTTCTATCATGTTAGCTAGCCTGCATGGCATTGTTTAGAAGGTTTGCTTCTAGGAGGAACTGCTCCCATTGTTATGGGAGAAAAGCCAATGCACAGAGGTAGCATTGTGCCCTAACTTCGGACTCAGTCTGGTCTCCATTGGCAAGGAGTTTCACAGCCTTGGACTACTGCACTAATCAATAAAGTTTTACGGCATAAATTGCGGACGGCCTGCAGGCTTAGAATGTTGCTATCTAAAGTCCCTTGAACTAGACAGTCCTGGTCTCACGTGTTTCATTTGCAATATAACTGTATTATCTTTCCCAGCTAATCTCCTCTGGGGGAGACGTCTAATACAGCGTATCTTTTATAAGATGGGGCGACCAGAACTGCACACAATATTCAAGGAGTGGGCGTACCATGGATTAATATAGTGGCATTATGACATTTACTGTTTTATTATCTATCGCTTTCCCAATGGTTCCTAGCATTCGCCGAGCTTTTTTGACTGTCACTGCACATTGAGCGGTTGTTTTCAGAGAACAATCCACAATGACTCCAAGATCTCTTTCTTGAGTGGTAACAGCTAAGTTAGGCCCCATCATTTTGTATGCATAGTTGGGATGATGTTTTCCAATGTGCATTACTTTGCATTTATCAACAGTGAATTTCATCTGCCATTTTGTTGCCCAGTCACCCAGTTTTGTGTGATTTCTTTGTAACTCTTCTCAGTCTGCTTTGGACTTAGCTATCTTGGATAATCTTGTATCATCTACAAACATTTCCACCTGTTTACCCCCTTTTCCAGGTCATTTATAAATATGTTGAACAGTACATGTCCCAGTACAGATCCCTGGGGGACCCCACTATTCACCTCTCTTTATTCTGAAATCTGACCTTTTATTCCTACCCTCTGTTTCCTGTCTTTTAACCAGTTACTGATCCGTGAGAGGACCTTCTGTCTTGTCCCAGCTTCTTAGTTTGCTTAAGAGCCTTTGGTGAGGGACCTTGGCAAAGGCTTTCTGAATGTCCAAATACACTATATCCACTGGATCACCTTTGTCCACATGTTTGTTGACCCTCTCAAAGAATTCTGATAGATCGGTGAGGCACGATTTTCCTTGACAAAAGCAGTATTGATCCTTTCCCAACAAATTGTGTTCATCTATGTGTCTGATAATTCTGTTCTTTACTACAGTTTCAACCAATTTGTCTGCTACTGAAGTTAGGTTTACTGGCCTGTAATCGCCAAGAACAGCTCTGGAGCCTTTTTAAAAAATCGGCATCCCATTAGCTATCCTCCAGTCATGTGGTACAGAAGCTGATTTAAGAGATAGGTTACATCACTTGACAAGTGTCAATCCATGTGGCACCACTGCGGTTGATGGAACCAGGCTGAGTAACACTAGCTGAGGAGGTGGGGGTATGTTGTCCATGCATCTGGCCTATTTACATGAGACTCTGCCTTCTTTTAAATAAGAGACATAGAATGTGGGGGGAAATATGTAGGTCATGGATGAAAGATTCCCAGGGCCCCGATTCTCAAAAGTGTTGAGGCCAATGGGAGTTAGGCATCTGGATACCTTTGAGGAGCTGGGCCTACAGACCTTTGTCATTAATAGAAACTGCCCCTTGTGCATTTTTAGCTAAAATGCAGATAATGGGAGAGAACTGGGCACCATCCTAAGCAAACTTCTGAACCTGCCTAGGCCCCAGTGTGTGACAAAGAGGCACCACAAAAAATTATTCATTTAGGAAACTTAAAAGGTTGTGGGATTCCTCCCTTTCCTGGAAATAACTTCTTTGGCCAGGTCAGTTTCGTTCTTCCTTATTTCTGCTGTACATAATTTTCTGCGATAAAAGTGAGGGGGGGCATAAATTTTGCAGGGGACGTGAGTAACTTTGGGGCTGAAATAAGCGATGTCCAAGAGGCTGAGGAAAGGACACGGGCAGAGATTGGGGATGATGCAAACTGAGGACAGACAGTTCCAGCAGTCATTTCCTGAGAGATTAAAGGTGCCGGAAAAACTGACTGAAACTCTGACTCCTCCCCCTTCACTCGACACAATGGCATCGGACAATAGTTGTTTAGGACGGCCCCTTTCCCCTGAGCTCCCTCACAGCTTTTCCCCAGGCCTTCCACCCCTTCTCAGGCTTGTGGCTAGGAAAGGTGTATCCCTTTAATCATATTATTAATAGCACCTAGCAGCCCTGATGAGTCAGGGTCCCACTGTGCAAGGTGCTGTCCAAACACATAGGAAGAGAAGCTCACTGCCCCCAAAGAGCTTATAATGTACATAGACAAAGCAGACAAAAGGTGGCAGAAAGGAAGGATTAGTAGCCCCAGGTTCCGAGACCCCTGCTGCCGTGGGTTTTACAACAAACCCTCGGTGCTACTATTCAGCAGGCTGCTATGTTTTCTGAAAGCCTACAGGGAAGTTTAGTCCACCTGTTAAACGAAACGCGTAACTAAGTCAAAGCATGCATTAAAAATGAGCCACAAGCGCGATATTTGACAATGAAATGATTTTCTAATGTCTCAACATGAGGAAATGACAGAATCGTTAGCAAATTTAGCCTCTCCCTATGGTCTGATGGTTCATGAGGGCAGTCCCTTTGCGTTAATTTCCCCCTGTCTAGTTTCAAAAGACAAATATTGATTTTTGTTTCTGTGAATCGTTGATTTGTTGTTTTTAGTAGGCAGCTGCCTATGAGAGACAGACAGACAGACAGACAACCACAACCTATTCCAGTGACAAAGGATTGATACGTTCTTTGAAGGAACTGGGAAAGCAAGATGTCTCACGTCTGACCTGCCACTGCTGAAAAAATCCAAAATAATTTAAAGTTTGCAAGACAGAGCCACTCCATTTGTTTCTGATCATTGAATTGTTTACTCAAAGGAGGATGAAAGCTCAGTAACGGACACTGAGTTTCAGGTTGAATCGGGCAGATTATTTTTGCACAAAATTAAGCACACGATAAATATTTTTTCAACTCGTTAGCAGTTTCCGTGTCCACAGAAAAGAGTTCCACTCTATAGCCCAGCCCGCAAACATGTATGCACTTGAATGGCTTTCTAGAAGAAAATATCAGAGGGGCAGCCATGTCAGTCTGTATCCACAAAAACAACAAGGAGTCCGGAGGCACCTTAAAGACGAACAGATTTATTTGGGCATAAGCTTCCGTGGGGAAAACCCGCACTTCTTATCCGGACTCCTCGTTTTTGTAGAAGAAAATAAGCCAGGAACCCTTTTTTTTCCCCACCGTGAAAAATTTCAATGAAAATGAACTTTTTTGTCATTTTCTTCAACATGTTTGGGGGCTTGGCTGAAAACGTTCATTTCTGGATGGAAAAGAAAATTTTTTGCTGGGGGGAGGGGTGGCCGGGAAGCAGGAAATGATCAGGGTTACTGGTTTTCGATGAAACCCAATTTCTTTCCTCCTTTGTTTTGCTACAACTTTTATTTTGTCAACGGGCCAATTTTCCATTGAGAAAATCTTTTCATGGAAAATTTTGTACATAATTAGGCTCTGACTCAACCAGGGACTTAAGCATGGGCCTGACTGTAAGTGCTCCCACTGAAATCTTGCTGAATAGGGACCTTAAATATTAAACTCTTTGGGGCAGGGACTATATTTTTGTTTTGAGCATGGGCTGCCCCAAGCACGATGGGGCACCAATACCCTCTAGATGCCACCAAAATGCAAATAAATAATAACAGTCCCATTGAGTTCAGTAAAACTACCCCCATATATCGTTGTTTGCAGGCTCACAGCCTGTGTGGGTGTGTAATAGTAATAAAATAGAAGCTATATTAGAGAACACCTGTGCCGGTCAGTCCCTTCCCGGGAGAAATAAGAGGCACAGATGATCTTGTAGGTGCATAGGGACATAGGACAGGAACGGTACCCTGTGGGTCATCCAGTCCATTTCCCTGCTATCACATGCAACCCAGCAAGATCCACCTTAAAACCAGTTAGATTGATTGCCCAGTACTGCTCCTACTGGGAGACTTGTTCAAGAACCTTCCCCCTCTGATGGTTAGAACCTTTCTTCTCATTTCCAGCTAAATGTATTCATGCCCGGTCGGGCCCCATTTGCTCTTGTGCCAATATAGTTCTTTAGCTTAAATAGTTCTTCTCCTTCCCTGGTGTTTGTCCTCCAATGGATTTATTAATAAGCCATACTAAGATCACTAAGGTCCAATATATCAGCCCAGGACGTATCAGGGATTAAGCTGATATTTCACTTAATCTGAGCCAACAAGGGGTCCGTTCAGCAAGGTACTTGAGCAAGTGCCTAACTTTATGAACAAGAAATGTCATGGGCTTAAAAGGCTCGATCCTGCCCGGGGCGGAGCACTCTGGCCTGGAACCAGCAAAGCACCTAAGTATATGCTTGATCTTAAATACAGGAGTGGTACCAGTGAACTACGCACATGCTTAACTGCTTTGCTGGGTCGTAACCAGAGTTCTCAGCCCCCGTGGGGGATCAAGCCCAAAGTTAGGCATGTATTAATTACTGAGTTGAATTGGGCTAAAAGTCAAGACAAATGCAGACATAATCAGCTCGGCTTTGTCTTCTTCAGAACTGCACAGATATTTAATATCTACACTGTGACACCGGCAGACCATGCCACCCACAGTCACCATGTTTCAATGGACCACTGACAAACACAGAGCTGGAAGCAGTCTGGCTAACCTGTGTGTTAGTATTGTTGAAAGAGGTATTAGCACTATAAGAATGTCTTCAGACTTTATGGACTGCTTGTGAGTGGCTGCCGGCATTAATCTCACGCATAGCATCTGTATCCCTTATTGTAAAGTAATGTTTGAGTGGTTTTATTGTGATCCTCTGTGACTCTGTAAATCACCAGCTAGGAGAGAGACATTAACTAGTGTGAAGTGCTGATCTCCAGCCGAAGGTGTTATGTCCTGTCCCTCAGGGAAGGACCATAAACATTAGACAGACTATTGAGAGACATTAAAGAGGACAAAAGATGGTTGTTTTGCCCTTCATCCCCATCTGTGAAGATGAGTCATGCATATGGATTCCTCCCATCAGCTGAATTTACCGCTCAGAGCTCAAGGAAGGAGGCAGATAAAAACCCCTAATTAGAAAGAACTGTATCTCTGTGCTGCTTGGACTCTAAGAGGCAAAGTTTGCTAGGCATGACCAAGAGATCCACAGTGCTCAGCCTGGGTTAGCCCTAAAGGTCATCTAGATCTTGTTTATTATAGAAGCTTCTATTTCTTTTCAAAACTTAAGATTGGAACTCATTTGCATGTGTATGTTCACCTGCTTTAACCTTGTAAATATTTCTCTAGTTTCCTTTTCCTAGTTAGTAAATCTGTATATGGTTTACTATTGGATTAGCTACAAGCATTGTCTTTGATGTGAGATCTAAAGTGCAATTGACCTAGGGTAAATGACTGGTCCTTTGGGACTGGGAGTAACCTGAATATTGTTGTGAATTTTGGTGTAAGGAACCATCTAGCACAAAGGCAGGCTCACCTGCATGGCAAAATCGATCGGAGTACCCAAGGGGATGGTCTGTAACTCTGTGATAAGGCTGTTCTTGTAAGTGGGGAGTTTATACCACCTGATATTTGGTTGGGGAAATCCAAGTATAGACCTCTCAGCCAACTGGGGGTTTGTGCCTTGCTTCCTGACAGTCTGCCCTGAGGTTTGTACTCAAGCTATTGAGTCACTGCGGGCAGCTTTACACACAAATCCAACTGCGTATTTCAAGCTAGATTTGTTTGGATTTTTCCCCCTTCTGCCAATGCTTGTTGCACCTTGGTTTGCATTTCCTAGCTACTGGCAGACAAACAATGGAAATCCATTTTGAACTCGGGCAGGTTTCACACCGGGGATTTAAGGTAAATGGAAGTGAAAAACAACTTTCCATGCATCCTAGGGTGATTTATTCCTGAGCCCAAATAGGTACAATATGAAAAATCAAATCAGCTTTCAGCATTATATAATAGCCCCTGGATAAATTTGAGGTAATGTCAGTATACAAAATAGATATAATTATATCTCATTATTTCATGTCATTCCTTATCATTTTAATTCCATCACATTTCAGGCAATGTTTTTTAATGTTTAGGTACACATTGCTTTAATAACTTGAAGCATGTATACTGGCATTAAAACCATTTTGCAACTAAACTCATTTTAATAAGAATAAGAAAAATGTTTTCACAGAAGACCCTTCCAGAAATGATAATTCCAGAAACAAAGAGGAAGGGTAAGATGGTTTTCTGTATTTGATTTTACTGCTAGTCTCATTTCATACTGAGCTTATCTTCTTCTATCCAGAAGTAAAAGATTTTCTCATTTCTAAAATAAAATATTGCTAAATGCACATATATAAGCAAACACATATTTGTGTGTGTAGCTTTCTTGGGAAATATTTTGAAGTATAAAATGAGTCACGCTGCAATTCTAAAATAGCTGTTTTGGTATGAAATTGTAAAGAAGTGATATGTCATAATAATAAACAGCAAAATATTCATAATATTAATAGTGAGCACTGTGCTCATTCTGACTGGTCAGTGCCTTTCCCTGGAAGGAACACTTGCAAAGAAAACCACATCGTAGCCCTATTGCTAATATTAAGTGATGAAAGATTGTATTCTCTCCTCTTCCTCTGTAGCTCCCCACACTTAAACAGGCACTTAGAGTAGAGAAAGGAATTCAAAGTTACAAAAATCTTTGGCACTTGTCTGGGGAAATGCAAACGATTTTATTCTGGCTGTTGTTTGTGAATAGTTCTGTAGGATATAAACAGAGCTGCAAAAATCAGTTCTCTTTGTACTTAATTTCTCTGTGTGTGTGTGTGCACATCTGTGTATGTACACGTCCTATTTAAGGATCAAAAAACCCTTGAGTACCGTGGATTTTGGTCTCAACTCTGCCGTAATTAGTAAAAAAAAATAATCATCTTTGCTTTGCCCTGCTGTAACTTGCACTAAAGTGATGTTTACAGCTTCCTAAACTCATAGAAGACACAGGCTCTTTTCTTACATGCTTTCTGCACTCAAGGCTTGACACAAAGCTCACTGAAGCCAATTACAGTCTTTCTGCTGACTTCACTGGGCTTTGGCTCAGGCTCTCACTGAATTTGGAAGCTGGCTTTTTAAGGGCCTGATCCTGCAAACATCTCTGAGCCAGTAATGATTATCAGCGGAAATAAGCTCCATTATGAAGTCAGTGCAACATCTCCAGGGAGCATAAGCCCTAATGGCCTAGTCCAAAGCCCCCAGAAGTCAGAGAGAATTTTTCCAGTGTCTTCAGTTCGCTTTGGCCAAGGGCTTGTCTACATGAGGAATAAAGTAGGCTGTGAACGTAAAGCATTACAGCTATTGCAGAATAAGATTGTCAAATAGGGAGGTATCGCACTATAAGTATTCTGGTCAATTTCCCCCTATAAACAAGCCCTAATATCAAAAGAATGGCCAAAGCACTTAAACATGGGCTTAATTTAAGCGTGCAAGTAATCCCATTCCTTTTCAGCAAAGTCATAGAATCATGGGACTGGAAAGGACCTCGAGAGGTCGTCTAGTCCAGTCCCCTGCACTCATGTCAGGACTAAGAATTATCTAGACCATCCCTGACAGGTGTTTGTCTAACCTGCTCTTTAAAATATCCAGTGATGGAGATTCCACCACCTCCTTAGGCAATGTATTCCAGTGCTTCACCACCCTGACCATTAGGAAGTTTTTCCTACTGTCCAATCTAAGCCGCCCTTGCCGCAATTTAAGCCCATTGCTTCTCGTCCTAGCCTCAGCGGTTAACGAGAACGATTTTTCTCCCTGCTCCTTGTAACAACCTTTTATGTACTTGAAAACTGTGATCATGTCCCCTCTCAGTCTTCTCTTCTCCAGACTAAAGTCCTTAGCATCTGCTTAATTTAACCACATAAGCAGTCCCAATGAAGTGCTTAAAGTTAAGCAGCTGCTAAGTGCTTTGCTGGTTTTATACCTAAAAATGTTAGCAGGGTCTGGGGTAAAATGTATTACCTACCCCCCTAGGTGCTGGAGCCAAGAAGATTCTACATAAATAGAAGGGCAATGTTAATTCCATTTACACCTCAACCTTAATTTTGAAGGCAGTTGCCACGTGACTTCTGGTGTAATATTCCCTCTTGGAACTCAGTACAAAAACAAGAGCAAAGCCTTAGCTGATTTGTCCAGTATCCTGGACTTTTTTTTTTTTTTTTTATTCTTTTGTATCCACATAAATTACACAAGCACTTTATAAAATGAATACACATGAAACACCTTAGAAGTGCATAACTTAAAACAAACAAACAAATGCCTTTAAAAATCTCACTGAAAATATTTTTGATTGATTGTTTGTACCAGCTGCTTAAATTGGCAGTGCTGTTTTAGATTATAAGTAACTGAAAAATATATACTGTGTATATATATCTATATATATATTCCTGGAGTTTGCTATAAGAAGTGCTTGACTTAAGCATGTCTCCTTCCCTCAATACAATTAAAGAAATGAGAGAAACAGCTGAAAGTGAAAGATTTCCCCCCAACTTAAGCTGACGTCTAGAGCAAAAGAAGTAAAAGAAAATATTGAACAACATTTGTAAATAATACCAAAATAATCCACTGAATGAAACTGCATTGTCTCTGCAGAATGCCACAGATGTTTCAAGAGTTATTAAAATATAAGTTGATCAATGCAGAGCATGTGGTATCCAGGGAAACAGTTTGGAATCTTCATACAATTATTTATGGTGCTTACTATCTTCAAAGTCCGTCAGTTTCCTCTCTTATTCCCCCACTGGAAAAATATAATAATTAAAAGGAGGAAGAGACATTCCTAGATGAAATCCAAGGAATTCACTTCCCCTGCACGTGGAAATCACCAGGCAAAAGACTAAAGCTGGGCTGTTTTGTCCATTTGTTGAATCCAGTCTGTGCATTTCTTTTGCGCCTATGACCCAGGTGGAGGCGAGGGGGGTTGTTAAAGAAACGTCAAAGCTCCATTTCAAGGAAGGGGGAATTATTTCATTTTAAATGACCAGTCTAAAAAACGTATACAAAGAAACCAAAGGCCTGCACTGGCTGCGGACAGAATCCAGGGAAGATTTCCTCCATGGATTCTGAGAGGATGACATGGGGCTAACGTATCTTTACTTTCTGGGAATAATTAAGGGAGCTCCTTGTTGTTCATTGTCCGTAATGGAGACTTTCAAAAGACAAAAAGGGAAATGCCACTTTTATCTGAATAATCCTGCAGGTGACTTTATTTTTTTCCCCCTCCCCTGCTTCCTGCCAAGAGGATATTTGCTGTCTCGGCACATTGGAAGTGTGGGGCTCTTGGGTGACAGTGTATAGGGGTAGTTTCCTGTTGGGAAGAAGGATGCTTCCGGCTGTGCTGAAGCTTGGGTGGCTCGTAACGCAGTGTGCGTGGGGGGGACCACTGGATTGTGGTCTCTATTCGCAAGCAGAGGCAACGGAGGTGACGCTGGTGATCTTGGACGAGTCATCGGACCAAGGCTGGAGGTTCTGGAGGGCGAAGAGGGAAGAGTTGTGGACACAGATGGGGTCTGCCTGGAGGGGCTGATTGATGCTTTTCTGGAAGGCCTCCTGCTGGAGCTGCATGAGGATGCGGTTGGCTTGCTGTCTCTCGGCCTCCCTCTCTTCTGCAGTTTGTCGCCTGGGAGAAAACAATAATCATGAATGATTTATGTCATGGCAGAGCTGCCCTACCAAGGTCACGGCCTCACTGTGCTGGGCCCTGTACAGACACACAGTGAGAGACCTGTGGAAGGCCACAAAGCGGGGAATAGTACCCATGTCTCCTGAGTCCCAGCCCAGGGCACTAGCCACTGGACCACACTGTCTTTCCATTACCCTCCTTAAGAAAAGGGAAAGTACCATGCAAAATCCAAAGCTTCCTTTGTGGCCATGGGTGCAGGATATGTTCTCATCGAGGAAGATACAGACTGTCCATAGGAGCAGAGACGACTGAGCTGGAAGAGACCTAACTAAGTCAAATCTCCCCCTCCCCCCACCCCATCCCCTGGCCAATGCAGGATTGTTCCCTGTTCTCCAGGACGGTCCCCAGCCTACTGCAAATGACTGCAGCCAGGGATCCTGGAAAATTATTCCAGAGAGGTCCGAAGGAAAGGCAGATTTCCTTCACTCGCCCAGTGTCTGAGCTCCATTGTCCACAGCTTTGTGGGAAGTGACCAATCCCTTTGGTCTCCGGGGAGATCCCTTGTGGCATAGCACTCCCCACAGCACGCGCACGCGCAGCCCCTTTCCTTGGTGCCCAGTTAGGCCCCTTGAAATAACTTTGGCCAAAACCTGCGCTCCTTTCTCAGGCAAAACCCCATTCGCTTCGGTAGGTGAGGCTCTCAGGATAGAACCAGGAAGAAAGCTCTGGTTCATCCCTCCAGCTGTATACACTGTAGAGAGTGGAACACCAGGGTTGGCCTTCTCTCTCCTGGAAACCATGTGGCCTACTGTGGATCTCAGGTTACAGTGTCTGTGGCTGGCTCAACTCACTGTCCTTCCAGCTACTTTTTGCTATGTTCCCCCGGGGGCTAGCCAGCCCTAGAAAATCAAACAGGACAGCTGGAAGTTCACTGAGTCAAATGGGAACCAGGACTAGTTCTCACCCCATTGTGCAGCTTGATTCCATGGTGCTGTCTCCCCCTTTGGAGTATCCAGCATGGAAAGCACTATATCTGAATGAATCAAAGGCCCCGGGAATGCATGCACCACCCAGCTTAAGTTTTCCTGGCATATTAGGCCTTTGTGTTTTCCGTCTGAGGTACAGCAAGGCTCTGTTTAGGGGGGATCCGGGTATGAAAAGCAGAGGCATTTCCTCTGCCTATCAACCCTGTGTCCAAAATCAGCCAACAAAAATTCCTTCCCTCTCTGCTATTTCTCTGCTTCTCTGGTGGTAATTACCAGATTTATGGCCTTATCTGTCACTTTCCTGGCTCTGTACTGATCCTTCACACTTTGTAATGCATTGTTGTAAAATCAATTTCTAATGAAACTATTGTTTGTTTGGGTTTCCTTTTGCTATCGCTCCCCTGAAAGGTTTCAGTTCATAGCCCAGGAGGGTTGGGGGAAAGGAGACGTGCTGGGTTATCTGTGGGAAACTGGAGTCCAGCCGGCTGGAGAAAGCTCAGGGACACCAAGCTGATTCTCAGCTCAAATACAGTGGCATGTTATTGACAAGAGTCATTGCATGTACCTTTCACATCTACAAAGAGCATGAAATATACATTTTTGTATCTGATCTCCTCTCTTTCCTCCCTGACCCGCGCTGCTTGATTTACCCGGCATTATTTATTATGTAGCCGAGCCACTGTGTTATTTCATTCGGTTATTTCACTTCCGAGGCACGGTTTTTATTAAAGACACGGTGTAAAATAGGTTTGGATGGCATTAATTTCTTGACAACTGTCAGGTGTAGCTTCATGGGATCGGAGACAGCCCTGTAACCTTCTTCTCCGACTTCAAGACAGCCACCACCACCAGTACGTGCCGCGTTAAAGCAGGACAAAATTCAGCGTATGCAGCCAATTATCTTCTGAATAAGAGACAAGGAAAGAATTTCATAAATAATGTACGAGTTTTCCTTCCGCAGCAAATTTACTCGTAATGCATATTTAATACTGTTTTGACTTCATCGAGAAATGTAACGCCGCCTCCTTTATAATTAGTGGTAACCGATTATAAATTTCACGCTGGGACATTATTCTCAGTTAACACAGTTCGCAGCAAAACAAATAAATAAATAAGTCACGTTTCAAACCAAGAGAGAAATAAATACCCCCCGGTGCAAAAACACCAGGATCCAGGCAATTGATTTAAATATTGCAACGGAAGGGCAACGTATTAGTAATAATTATTAAATGCAGCCCATTGCCTTAATTGCAAATTTGTAAATTATGGAAGACCTTCCCCCCAGCACGAATATGAAGTGTCTAGCCCGGGGCCCTATCCTGCTCCGATGGGAGTTTTTCAGGATCGGCACCTAATGTAGTAAAAGACACGGGAGCGATCATTTAATGGGATTTTTCCCCGTGTGAGGATTTAAGGCTCGGACCCTATACCGCTGTATGGCCCCGATCCAGGTCCCCTTCTACTCACCGCGCGCTTTCCCCATTGATTTCAATGGCTCAGGACTGAACGTGACCGAACAGGACTCGGTGGCAGAGGTTTGGTCCCTGTTCCGTGACGCTCTGGCAAATCGCGCAGCTGCTGCGATTTTTAACTTCCTTCCGACCGAGTATCGATCTCGTTCCCCTAGAGCCCCCTCCCGGCCCCGCCAGGTCCCACCGCGAAAGGACTGGTCCTGATTTCAAAGTCCGTCTTGTCGCTGACTTCACCGTTCGTTGCACTGTCCCCAGCAGGAGGTTCTGGGGTTAGAATTAAGTATTATTAAGGCAATTGCAGGTTGTTTGCAACAACTGCCCGTGTACATAAAACTCCGGCGATTGTCCCCTTTCGGATTCCCACCCCTCTTAAATAGCTTCCCATTGTATAACTTGTAGACATGCGGTTTAGGACTCCCTGGCAGTTAAATTAGAGCGCTAAGGCCATGGTGACTTGTGATATATATATTTATTGTTTGCTTCAAATGATCAGAGAATGTTCGTCTGTAGTTAACTTTTTAAAATTTCACTTCTTTTCTGTTTCCCTTCTGGGGCCGAAAAACTCTTCCTCTGCAATGAATACACCACTCTCCAGCTGCCTGTGTGTGTGAGAGCCATCGAAAGCAATTACATTATCTACCAACTTCGATTCTAACTCCTGAAGTTTACAACATACAATAATTGACTCTAGACTCATTGAGCTCGGAACACAAGGAGACTTATTTCATACTCAAAGACCTTCCATTAAACCTCGTGTATTTATTGAAACATCTGTCTTCCAATTCCTTTTGGCACAT
Source organism: Chelonia mydas (assembly GCF_015237465.2). NCBI lineage: Eukaryota > Metazoa > Chordata > Testudines > Cheloniidae > Chelonia > Chelonia mydas. Next base: position 120,446,041 of record NC_057853.1, on the reverse strand, counting down.
CCTAGCAAAGGCTGGTGTGTGCAATTCTCGCGCTAAATATTATATACAATCGCCTGTATTCGTCTATTTTTACCCGAGAACTCACATCTATCTGTCTGTGGCATGTTCCCCATTAATGCAAACAGAAATCTTACTTATAGCAAGGAAGGGGAAATGGATTTTTAACCGCCTAGTGCTACTGTGCATGAAGGATTTTTAGAAGCAAATTGAGATCAATCTATTCTAAATAAGAGCAGATCTATTGTGGATTATAAATAGCTTTATCCAATGTACACAAGATGATTTTAAAAAAACCAAGAAGAAAGTATATTTTGTTTTGAGGAGGACTTGAGAAAATAACCCTCTAGTCCTTTAAAACTCAAGTCAATAATAACTCAGAACTTCACGTTAAAGATTTCAAACCATTTTATATATATATATAAACTTCCTTTTGAACAATGGTTATTGTCACACCCTTTCTTGGCTGGTACTGTGCATGGGAGGGTAAGTAAAGAAAACAAGACGGGTTTCATTTCTTAAATGTCCTTTGTGTAACTACAAAACCCCAATGGGATTTTTTCAAAGTTAAAATCCCTCGCTTTTAGCATAGCCAATCACTTCAAAGGCTTCCAAATCTACAGCCGTTCATTTCCCCGGCACGTTCAGGACTGCTGGGGCTTTTCAAATAAATATCAGCTCATATTGCTGTCTTTTTAGGGCACGGTACTGAAATCCACAGTCCCGTCCTACTAATCTAAATTTTCTGGTTGCTGGTGTGAAAATGAATAGCTCAGTTCATACCGTCATGACACAGGGGGGCTGGCTTATGGCCACATTCACCCCCTCTAGCTACTCTGGAAAGCGTCCCTGACGCGAGGCCGTCCTAGGCTACTGCCACATGGCCCAGGAAAACAGGGTTCCCTCTTATGCCTCCTGACCCGGGCCTCATGTATTCACAAAACGCTGCATTTATCATTACAGATCCACGTAGGCACCCACCCGCTTTTTGGTCAGTACAAATCACGGACAAAATACAACAAAACAAACACCCCCAAGGGCCATAGAGTCAAAATGACATGCTCGAGTTTGTATGTTTCCTTCTCCTCCAAAGTACTTACAACTCCCCAAAATACACCCCGAAGATGCCTTTTCACAGTAAAAATTGCCTCCCCACTGGGTAGCCTCGTTTTTTTTAAAAAATGAAACATAATTTCGTTCCGATTTCTCTCCTCCAGAAATGGTTTCCCATTATTACTGGCCCTTCTTGTTCTCTGTATAAAACTACCAGGCCAGTTTAAAGACACCGGGGAAAGAACTGTAACCCTGAGAAGGACTCGGGGGAAGATCCGGAGCTGGTATAAATTGCCTTAGCTCTGGGGGGAGTAGAGAGAGTCCATCAGGAATCCACCGGTCCCAAACACTGTCACTGACTGTTGGCCGGCCATGAATATATCTGTGAAGGGGGCGTGTTTTTCTCACAGGTTCAGATGGAGAGAACGGCTGGTGTTTGGGGACACCAGTCTCCTCCATTTAATACCTTATGTACTTTTTAAAGCACTGAACCAAAAGGATCCCGCCAAAGAGAGAAAAAACTGGGGTCTGAAACACCTTCCTGAACCAAAACCAAAACCAAGGAGGAGTCCTCGGGGCACCTTAGAGACTAACACATTTAAGCTTATGCCCAAACAAATGTGTTAGGCTCGAAGGTGCCCCAAGGACTCCTCCTTGGTTTTGCTGATACAGACTAACAGGGCTGCCCCTCTGGACCCTTCCTGAACCCCGTTCCTCCACTCGGCCGGATCCCAGCTGAGTCACACGCAATGCCATGCCGGCGCGCTTTCCTGTGTCCTGCGTCCCCACTGCACTTCACTTCTGCTGCGGCGCTTGGCCAGGTCGCTGATTCCGGAGTTATCGCGCTGACCAGTTCACCCAAGCGTAGACCCCTCTCTCCGGCTGTGGGGTCTGAAGGGACCTCGCCGCGTGTGCGGATCCCCCCCATCAACGCTCATCTCAACCGGACCAACGCATCGACCGCCCACAGCCCCCCGCCCCGGCTAAGCGCACCCGGCTTTGCTGAACAGAGCCGAGAGGGTTTTCAGCTTAGCGCGGGCCTGGGCCTGTCTTTCAAAGGGGCAAAGCTCCGACTCGGAAACCCTTTAAAGGGCAGCCGCGTGCGAGGAGAGACACAAACCCACACCCCGCGGGGGCAAACTTCTGTCACCCACCTAGCTCAGCGCCCGGGTAATAGCCCCGGGGGTGCCCGCGCAGTAACACCACCGCAGACGCGCAGTAACAGGACGCACAGCGGGCGAAGCCCAGAGGGGCGCGCCACCAAGGAAGCAAACCCGGGACAGTGTGCAAAGACAACAGAGACAGTCACACACCAGACCAAATACACCCCCAGGGGCGGGACTCGCTTCTGACCTCCATTTTGTCCTCCTGTTCTGGAACCAGGTTTTCACCTGGGCATCTGTCATCTTGAGGGCCTTGGCCAGGGCTGCCCGCTCGGCCGAGGCCAGGTACTTCTGCCGGTGGAAGCGCTTCTCCAGCTCGCAGATCTGCAGCCGGGTGAAAGACGTCCTGGGTTTCTTTTTCTTGGGCGGCGTCCGGTTCTGGTAGGGGTGACCTATACGGCGTGTTACAGTGAAGGGTGAGAGGGCCACTGGGGTGGGAGACGGGGCGGGCGGGTGGGGGGGGGGGGGGCAAAGAAGCAAGCAGCAAAATATCAGGAGGGGTCCACGAGCAATAGCAGAGACAGACACAGAGAGAGATTGCGAGGCGAGTGGGCAGAGCCTGGCCTGGGAAGCAGGGCCGGGGGGCGAGGGGGCTGTTACCAGAGCCCATGCTGCCCTGGGCCAGCTATAGCGGCTAATAGCATGCTGCAAAGCACCCCCGCCCCCCGCCCGCCCCAGGCCTACCCTTCCCCAGCAATAAACACCCTCTCGGCCCGGGCCTTCTGAGACACCAACATCCCTCAGCCCCAACCCTTCCGCGGGTCTCCCTCTGGGGCGCGGGGTGTGGAAAGGACCAGGAGCGGCAGATGTTAGTAATGCGCGGTGGGAAGATGCCTGGTGCTGCTGGAAGAGAGGAAAGGCCCCACGTCCCCCAGTGACTTCGTGGGAGCCGGATCGGCGCCGAGTCCCCTGTGCTAACTACCCCCGGCCAAACCGCGAAAACAGGCGCCCCCGTGATGCACCCCCGGCTATCCCGCTGCCTGCTAACCAGGGCGGGGGGATGAACAGTGATTAATTCGCTGCCGCACCCAAGGGTGCCCAGCCGGCGGCATTTCTGGGGGCACGGTCTGCCTGTCATCGCAAAGGGGAGCCTTGGCCATTTCTCAGACTAGGGAATTTGATTTTCTCGGTCAGTCCAGGCGCTCAGAGAGCCGCCTTTGGACGAAGTCGGTGTCAGGCGCGTGTTCAAAATACAGCTCGGGACGTCTGTTTATTTCACGTAAAGAGGGAAACTACCCGCCCCCGAGAAAGTTCCTGGATTGCTCTGAATGTGACAAATCCATTTAACACAAACACGGGCTATTGGGTTAATAAAGCGGACGCGGGGGGCCCGATACTTTGTGGAATGAATCATCTCTCTGATATTGACAGATTTCCACAGTTCAGATTTGTTTTAGTCCCTGGTGTGTATATGAAGGTGATTTTTTTGGTCTGGGGTTTTATATCTATATCTATACCTATATCTCTCCTTTTGGTCGCGCTGTTTAATCCCATTAATAAAGTTTCTGTCATAACTGATCTTCTATTTCCCCTGAATTAGGAAGGACCTTACCCACAGAATTCTCTTTAAACACGGATATCCTACCTCCTCCGGATGTAGAACTAAGTTTAAAATCTGATCCTGCACCAACTTCCACGGAACACAAACGCGTGTTTACTTTCCCCCTTTCTCACTATACGCAGCAATCGCTGGGGTGGGTCGAAATAATTTCGATGAGAGCTTCATAAATACAGAAAAGGCTCCCGGAAGTAGCGTGGCTGTTTATTAAATTGTATCTGTCTTTATTCGTTGTGGAACAACATCCCTAGGCCGGATGCACTGAAGTGAGGTACAAGGGCCTCGCCCGTTCAACGGAGAAGATAGAAAAACACTGTGATTAGGGCGATCTAAACTGTCTTCTGTCTACGCATATCTTCCTCTCGTTATCTGCAGGGCCTCTCATCCCTCTCCCTTGCTATTGTATCTAAGTCCCTCTTCCGGACAGCGCAGAGAAACGTCTGCCCTCCTCCCTGTTCCGACACATATATAATCAGGCTGGCAGATAATGGAAAAATATAGGCCCCTAAATCTTTTAGAACACCTAGTCCGTCCGGAAGCTAGGCAGTACCTTCCTTCCCCAGAGCAGACGAAACTCAGATGACAGGGGGACATTTGCTGTCAATTTCAGACAAAACGGCCTTTTGTGATAGTTGCCTAACTAGGATCTATCATGCATTTAATCCCCCCCGCCGCCCCCATTACTGCTGTGAAACGGATGCCGCATCAACTTCCTATCTAGCGGCCAGAGCACATGGCAAAGAGTTCGTTACTCCAGGGCAAAGGTACAGGACCTCCCAGATGGAATGATCTGTCCCCTGTCTCGAACAGGTAGACATTTACCGCCTTGAAACCCATCCAACTGCCGAGTTTAATACTCAGCAGTAATAACAACGGATAATACCACCCGATGTTGTCTCTGGGAAGCCTTTTGTGCAGTGTTTCTACAATGACATTTCTAGGTGCCGTCATCTGTCCTAAACCAGCCTAATTCTCCACCTCTCGCACTTCTATTATGGGCTCTATTCCCCGGGACCCACTCAGGGGAAAGCCCCACTTGTGGCCAGGACAGTTTTGCCTGTGTAAATAGTAAGAGAGCTGAAATATTCGGCAATTCTAAGGACCCCTTTCGTCCCGGGATCTCAACGCGCTCTATAAACAATGATTAAATCGAGCCTCATTCCCCCTGGGAGGCAGATAAAGACTTCATTCGGTTGTATTTTTAATTATATGAGTAAATTGATATCATATCAAAATTAGATTTAAAAATAATCCCAATTGGTCACACTGGAAAGTGTAAATTAACCAGGAGCTGCTTTAAAGGGGACGGACTCTCCCCATTTTACAATTTTTCTGCCTTTTCAACCCACTCATTCTGGTGTTGGATTCGTTTCCCAGTTCACACCCGAACAGCCATCCAGCCGCCCACTCCACACTGCTTCGGGTCTGGGGGTGCGGGCAGCGGTGGAGAACTGACCCCAAAAGTGAAGCGAAAGAGCAGCACTTAAATGTTTTGCTCGGCCCTGTGGGAGGAAGCCGCCTTGTTTGTTCATTATTATATTCTGCATTAGGCTCGCTTGGGAACTGCAAAAACACGGTTTCGCAGAGGAAATTTACATTGATCCGTAATCTTCCCTGAAGAAAAACTAGGGCAAAAACTTGTTAAAAATCATAGAAACATGAAATTCCTTTTGGGGCCTGGCCATAACGAAATGAGAGAACTCCAGTTCCCTCTCGGTGCCTGCCTGTTACTAGATCCAACAACGGGACTATCCTTCCCGCAATAACGTGCCGACATTAAACCCTCACTTTAAAAATAAATCCGTGAGCAGCCTTCTCCTTCCATGAGAAGTTAGGGATAAACAAATAATCTATTCTTTTCTGAGCTAAACCCCCCTGAAAAATCTGAGCCTGAAAAACTTTTTCAACTATTTTCGGGGTGAGTTTAAAGGGTTTAAATGTGACCCCCAGTGTGAATTTATTGTTGTTATTATTAGAGCCTAACTATGCTTCCTTAGTCAAAATATATCTGTACTAATGACTGATTCATTTATAAATCCTGCTGTCCCTTGGCTATCTTTGCACCCAATAGCCAAAATGCACTTGGGGAATTGTCCCAACCCCCCGGTAATTAATAAATAATCCCATTCAGGTGGATTCACCCCCGGATCGCTAATTGTGCTGCATCCTTTGATATGATTCTTTCTTTCCGCGTCGGCCTCATTACTCTCTGCCTCAGTGGCTGGCCCGGGACTAATTCTATGCAGGGTTTTGCTTCTCTGTGCCCATTGCTCGGAACCTGGAGAGCGGGGCCGGGGTCTCGGTGATCACCCTGGAATCAAAGGATCACGCCCTTGCAGGCGCGCCCGCCCAATCCCGGCCGTCTGGAAAGGGCAGCGAGGGGGAGGCCTGGGGACAGGGCTGTCTGGTGCAGCGGGGAGGGAGCCTGCCGTCGCGCCCCAGGTGGGCCCGGCATAGCGGGGCGGTGATCCCGACAGGGAGGCAGGCGAGCCGGGCTGCCCCGCTCTGGAAGCCAGGGGACGGGACTCACCTGTGAACCGGTCTTTCGTGTAGCGCCTGTTGCTCTCCATCCAGGGGAAAGTGAGTCCCGTGAGGTTGTTCATGGCGTTCACCGAGGGCACGGTGGGCATCCCGGTGGAGAGGGGCTGGTGCCCGCCGCCAGCCAGCGGCCTGTGCGCCGGCACCCGGATCACGCCCCCCGCCGAGTTCAGGCCGTTCCCGTTCATGGCCACCCCCATGTTGACGTTGTAGGAGCCCGGCAGGGAAGCCATGCTGCAGGCCCCCGGGTAAGCCCCGGCCGAGCCGCCGCTCGCCCCGTAGCTGCCGGTCATGGTGTTGTAGGCGCTGCTCACGATGCAGCTCAGGCCGTAGTCGGAGGAGTCCTGCAGCCGGGAGCCGGAGATCATGCAGCTGCCTTGGTCCGGGTTGTTGAGGATCTGGTCGATTCCAAAGCTGATGGGCTCGGCGTGGCTCTGGTGGAGGTGGTGAGCCCCTATGTGATCCATGCTGCCGCTCGTAATCCCCCTAAACAACACAAAAGGTGGGTCGTCGTCCCCACCACCACCACCCTGCTCCAGGCCAGTGCCGGATCAGGGAAGAGATTTACACCGCGCGCCGCTCCGGTCTCGCTTCGCTTCGCCCCAAAGCCTCCAAGGAGGCTGGAAGTGGGGAAGGAAGGGCTGGAAAAAAGCAAGAGCGGAGATTTGGGAGAGAATGGGTGAGTGTGTGCGAGCGTCTGGACTCTGGCTCGGCTGCGAGGGCATCAATCATGTTACCAGAAGGCCTGATACTTCTAGGCCCTGGGTCTCCATTGGCTGGATCCTGAGAGCAGCTGAATGAATGACAGTCAGGGAAGAGAGAGAGAGAGAGAGAGGAGAAAAGGAGTTTCTTTCAGAGCCCAAAAAACCCCAGGCTAGCCAGAGCCTTATAAAGTCAAGTCACCCCAGCTACAGCGCAAAGGAGGCAGCTTGCAACTGCCGGTTGTTTATTTGTGCAATTGACTAGCTCACGTTTTCTCTAAACATCCACACGCCCCCGCCCTCCCCCCGGTGTATTTCTCGTTCCTCCCATCCAGCCCTGGGAGAGTGTAACAGACACGAGTGCCTTTCCGCCGCCCCGTGGAAAGCTGCAGGTATTTTGCTGCCATTGTGCAAAGCCCTTCGTGCCCAGACAAAGAAGGTAAAAGCTTAATCGGCGCTGGAGTTGCAATGGCTGGGGGAGAAAAGGGTGGGGGGCTCCTTTCTTTTTCCAAAGTCTGAGGAGTGGAGGGGGCAGAAATATGAAAAAGTGAGCGATCTCATATCTGGATCGCTATCCCTGTATAAATCCGTTCTCTAATATTGTATTCGGTATTTAGATTTTCATATAAAAATCTGTTGTCTGTAGAAATCTAAATACATAACAAAATAGTCCACAGAGGATTTGCCAAGGAGATATATCTATATACACAGTGCTATTTGTAGAAATCGAAATACATAATACAAGATTAGGCAAAAGATTTACAAAGGAGATGGATAGATGGATATATTTGTTCGTGGAAATCTAAATACATAATACTATACGAGAAAGGATTTACAGAGGATATATAATATCCTGTGTTGTTTGTATAAATATAAATACATCGTTTTATATTATATGTAAATTGTTTATCTCTGGCACCCACGATTTACTTTAGAAGTGACTCGCCTGTCCCTTCTGTAACTAAATTATCAATCCGATTCTTTACGCACCAAACATTACCCCGGTACTCCCAGCTGGGACCCTGCGGAGTGGGGGTAATGGAAAGGTTGCATCAGACTGGATAAATGAAGATGGACCCCAAACCAATGCTCCCTTGATTTGAGTAAGTCAGTCATATGTGGCAACCTCTACGGATAACCCAAAGAAGAGGAAAGGAGGACTTGTGGCACCTTAGAGACCAACACATTTATTTGAGCACAAGCTTTCGTGAGCTACAGCTCACTTCATCTGATGCATCCGATGAAGTGAGCTGTAGCTCACGAAAACTTATGCTCAGATAAATTGGTTTGTCTCTAAGGTGCCACAAGTCCTCCTTTTCTGTTTGCGAATACAGACTAACAGGGCTGCTACTCTGAAACCGAAGAAGAGGGGTAGGTAGCTAAACCCACGGGCCTAGTGCTGGCTATGGGGATCGCTTGGACGCGACTTGTGCAGCGCCTGGAAGCGCAGCCGGACGGAGAGGTGGGAGAGGCAGGCCTGAAGGCGACCTTCCGCAATTGAACGCACGTGTGTAAGCAGTTAAAAACGATCGGTCCACTCCCCGGTTTGGGTCGAGGCTGTTCCTCTGCGCCCACACAAAGGCCGCTGCAACGGGCTAATCTCACAGCAGCCAGCCAGAGGCATCCGCCGGCGGTTCCCTGGGCATTTTTAAGGCCATTCTGTCCGGGGGCTGCTCCCTACCTGCTCGCGGGGCAACCCGGCGGATATGGCTCAACAGTCACCGACTTCGCTTGAGCCAGGAAAGGGGCCCAGGCAGCCAGCCGGGGCTGCATTTTCCGAAGTGTCTCTGCAGACGGCTGGTCCCGGGCCGTCTGCCTCCTACCCCAGCGCCTGCCCATTGACAGCGATCTCCCTGAGGGGTATCATTGTAACTGAACGGGACGTGTTTGCCCAGGAGCGCCTGTTATTAACCTAGCCCTCCCAAACCTGGGGATCTTCCCCACTCGAAGGGATCCACTTTCCATCCCCTTTAGAAGCAAGCTGTCCCCTCCCAGAGGCTGGGATCTCCGCAGCTCCAGAGAAGGGGTTGCAGAGACTGGCTTCTCCTGGGGCCAGTTTTTGCTGTGAGTTGAGTCTTGTCTGTGTGAGGGTCCCGCTTGGCCAAGGGAAATTGAATTTGCTTTTCCAGCGAGTAGATCAAATCAGCCAGTTTACAGACTCGCCCCCGGGCTCGGGATGTGTATTGGGACGAAATCGCCAGGGCGTAAAGTGAGACCCTTTTGATCCAAGGCCAGGTAAAACTACACGCCGCACCCCCCCTCTCACTACCGGTGCAATTATTGTGTCTCTCTCACACAGAGAATTGGTCCCTCACACACATCCATCATCGGACTGTTGCACCGAAACACAAACTCCAACCTTTTTTCCCAAAGAGAGAAGATCGTGGGTAGGACAGCTTTAAACCCCCTTCCAAATGGGGCAGGATCTCGCCTCCTCGTTAGGAACCTTAACCAAATTACCCCAATCAGCTATGCGCCACAGCCGATTCATCAGCGACAGTAGGGCCTGATTGATTGATTGAGTCTAAGAAGGGAGAACGTTTGCTCTTTATTTTATAAAGTATAATTCACGACAGGCGTGTTGAGATGCTTTTCCTTAATGGCACACGCACAAACCTGCCTTGTTCCTAACGCACACCCCATCCAAATACCCTTCTGCTTGATTGAGTAGAGAGGAAACTATTTGTAGCCAGAACTTTTGGGCCCTGCTCTTAATCCCATTGATGTCCATGGGAGTATTACCTCGGAAGGTAAACCCTGACTCTCTCTCTCTGGTGTATGCGTGAGAGAGAGACCCCATGCATGCGGGCATTATATCCATAGACCTAATTCCTGCAACCTTGCAATAATCTGTGGACTAAATTGCCTGGAGGAGAGGGCACTTCATAGTCTCTTCACCAGCCCTCTGCTCGCAATCCCTCGGCTATCCCTCTGAGTTTCATAGAATATCAGGGTTGGAAGGGACCTCAGGAGGTCATCTAGTCCAACCCCCTGCTCAAAGCAGGACCAAGCCCCAATTTTTGCCCCATCCCTAAATGGCCCCCTCAAGGATTGAACTCACAACCCTGGGTTTAGCAGGCCAATGCTCAAACCACTGAGCTATTGCCCCTATTTGGTTCTTTCAAATAGCCCCCATTTGTACCACTTGCAAACTAACCTCCCATACACAGACCTCCCTTTGTGTCCAGGGGTGGCATCCCCCCTAAAATATTGCACAGACCCACTGCCCTGTGAATTCTGGGGCGGGCACAGCTTCAGACTTTGATATGGCCCATATAGGGGGAAAGGCCTGCCCCTAGAGTTGGCACATCTTGATTTGCAGAAAACATTAGGTTAGGGCCTTTTTAGAAGTGTGTTGTTTTTTTTTTAAAAAAGTAATGGTGTTTCTCTCTCTCCCAATGGCCCTCTACAGTGAGACTCCGGGTGATCAGGCCAATAGCTGGGGGAAGGAAAAAGAAGGTAAAGACCGTGCTGACCACACCCAGTGTATGTAAAGTGACTTTTCTGTAGCCGAGATGGCATAACCCGATCCTATGTGCTAACGATTTCCCGGGGAAGGGCGGGCTTGGCCTGTCTACCAGCTGGGTGGGAAGCGTTACAATCCACGGCTACGGGCATCTCAGTGGGTTTATTTTTTAAATCTGCTCGGACAGCCCATAACCCTGGCCATGTCTGAGGGGGCCTCGCCACCGCTGGCCAGGCCCCGGTGACCTCCAGCTTGGATCACTGCTCCATGGACTTGACCCAACGCCCATTGAGATCAATGGGAATGTTCCCGCTGGCTTCAGCGGGCTTGGGGCCCTGGGTGGGACCCCTCTGGAGATCTATAATCAGATGCTCTGGCTGCAGGAGTCTTTGTGTGGATTGGTTGCTAGCTACACACACAACTGCTTCCCCCCCCTGGGGCTGGGCTTGGCCCTGGAATCCACTGAGGCCGAGGCCCCAGATTTCACCCATGGGTTCTGCTGGATTCGAGGCAAGACGCAGGCTCCAGCTGTTCTCTCCGAGGCCTTCTTGCTGGGGCAGGGTGGGTGCTGGGTTGCTCCGGGTGCAAGACGCAGCCCGCGTGGTGTGTGGGTGAGTCCTGGAGGTTCAGTCCGCCCGGGCTAGTTTATTTACCGCTGCTCTTCGGCTTTGCTCTTGCGCTCCGAGACAGTGGGATGGCGGAGATTGAGAGTGGGGTTAACATTTTTTCCATACCTCCCCCCCCCCCCAAAAAAAAATGTTTTCAGTGATTTCCCCCACCCCTACATTGTGCAGGGGGGAAATACCAGACTTAAAAAAAAAATCCATCGATTCTAGTGGTGGGAGTGTTCATAAAAACTGGGGGGGTGGGGGAGGCGTTGAAAATAAACGTCCGGCGCAGGAAGAAAAAGTCAAAGCGCCGTGGCATGTAATAGCACGAGACGTTTAGCTAAAATCGTGCCACTCCCAGGGCACAAACCAGGCTGAAATCCGTCTGAACGCGTAGGAAAGCAAATCGCCTGCCGCTTTCTGCACCTGTCCCGTTCCCCTGCTGTCATGATCGAGCTGGGTCAGGTCAGGAAGGAGAGATTCTGGCCTCTGCCCTGGTAAAAGGAGGCATGGCCCAATGCATTTCACCGTCTCGCCCTCACTCTGGGTGAAACCCCGAAGCTCTTGCAGGCGGAGGGGATTCTGCAACAGACTTCAGCGGAGCCGAGGTTCCCAGTCCTTGTTTCTATTGACTGCTCAGACCTGCTTTGTCACCCGTCATTTCTAGCCACAGTTATTCCCCGGGGAAGCCTTCTCAATATTTAGGAATCTTTTAGCCCCCGTAAGTTTTAGACACTAATTAATAGGGGAAAGAAAAGTCCAGTTCCCAGTTTAACCAGCGTGACACCAGATACTACCTGTCTGAACTAACGACCATGTGGAGGGAAATCAGATGCGTTTTGAATTCAGATGGACTCAGACCGGATTAACTGTCCAGAGCCCCATCTCCGCGATTGATTTGAAAGCAGAGATCCTCACTGAAGTCAGGAGGAGAGTTGTTGTTGTTTAAGAAATATCAATTTAGAAAGAAACAAATCCAGTCTTTTTGCAGTGGAGCAAAAAGAAACCGGTTACCGCCGATGTGCTCCGGCCTGCACTGAATTTAGACGGTTACCCTAAATTGCCTAATCCCTCCTCGCAGTCTCTCACTTTGTAAATATGCCTGGAACCGTGTCTGCGGGACTCACGCCAGGGTTCTCAGGAGCTCGTCCCGCCATTAGCTGACAACATCTCAGGAGCTCAGCTTACAACGCTAGGCTTCCTCTAGACTGTAGGGACCTCTTTCAAAACCCCTTAACACTATACAGGAGGGGACACAGACCAAAGTGTACACAAACTGAGCATGCATCTAAAACGACACAGACAGCCAGTTCTCCCAGCTATGCCGAGAGGGTAGTTTAAAGACCAACCAGCTAAGAATGACTCGCGCGTGGCTTTTTTTAGTGTTGATCAGCCAGAAAAGCAACTACAGAGATCCCAGAACCCAAATCGCCCCAAGCACTGGTCCTCCCCGCAAACTTTCTGTGCTTGAAACTGACCCCATCCAGTCGCGGCATGTCCAGGGGCTACGTATTTCAAATGAGCATAAGCGATTCATTACAATGGGAGCGAGTTCCCCTCTTCTAAAGTAGCAGACCTATAGGCAAGTAGGCGAAGAGTTTTATCAATAGCTGTGAAAAGCTAATTCATAAACACACACAAAGAGACTATATATATATATATATACTGTGCATGAAAGCCCTATAAAAGGTCATTTTTTTCAGGATGGGATTTTTCAGAGAATACAAGGGCGTTGCTGCGGACACGTTGTGTGTGAAAGTGTCTCTCTGTTGATCTGTGCGTGCAAGCGTGATTGTGTGTTGTGTGGGATACGGGCAAGAGACTAAATTGGCAGCTCTTCTCTTCCGCCCTGCAAATCTACCTTTGTCACTGGTTGTTGGCGTTGTTTTAACGTTTTCTCTTCGATCCATTAATCTTCCATTGGCGATGTGTTGTCCCCACTTTTTAAAAAAAACACCGTTGTATTTCCTCAGAATGCGAGTTCATCTTCTGACCTAAACTTTCATTTTTAATGCTAGGAAAAACCCCACTGGAAAACCATCGGCCATGGCCCTCTAAATTATGTTTTGTCCAACAGCGGCTTGGCAATTAAATACCCTTTGATTTTAAATGAGTTTTAGCCTTTTCGGGATGTTTCCGAGTCAGCTTTGGGTTGCCCCATGTAAACACACATCTTTCCCCATGAGATTTGCAGCGGCCCCGGTTAAACCGGGGAGGTTTGGCTGGGCTATTAATCCCGATAGTATCAATCGGGACTCATCGCCTTCGCATCTAACCGCTGTAAACTGACCAAAAGGAAACCTGGCAGCTCAGAGAGCGCCGCAAATACGGGCATTATTGTCTCTTACAAGCCAAATCACCAACTCCACAGAGTTCAAAGTCTTCAGCTGTTGCAACGTTGTGCGTTGGCTGTGAAGAGAGTCGAGGGTTTTTTTCCAGAGCCCCCTTTCTCCTGCGATCACTAATTGGGTGAGCAATTGACACACGTTAATAATAATCTAAGAAATATGTCTCTAAGCTTGTGCCCAAATGAGGAGTGCATTATGAAGAATTGATTTGGGGGCGCTTGGGGAACTGGCTTATTTAACAGCAAGCATTAAAGTATTAATATTTTAGATGGGATCACAGTCTGTAATTTTTTTTTTATGCTGGGCAATTGACCGACATTAAAATTTAATGAAATGATCTGCTATCTAGAGTTAGAGGCTTGTCAAGCCACAGAACAGAGACCATTAGCAAAAACCTGCAGCATTTCCACTAACAGGTAAATAATTAAAAAGAAATGCTATCCTGGTAGGTCCCGAAGATTATTTAGAGATGGGCGCTGGGAGCCATTATTACAGGGGATAGAAACAAAACCCTTTCGTGGGAAATCTCGCTTTCCCACCGTTGGAGGGGAAAAGAGGCTAAATGAAAATAGAAATTAATTGCAAGCGGTTGCAGAATGCTACGGAGATTTTACACCTCCCCAGCTAAATCAATATGGAGACAATTATTACCAGAAGTAAATAAGTCTTTCGCACAACGCTTCAGGATCTTCAGCCGTAGTTTCGGCACCAGCGTGGTGGGAGCATGAGAGGTAGATTCTGAAATTAGAGCGAGAATTCTCAAATTGGTGTGAGAAGGGTTCTGAAAATAGCGCTGGATTTGGAGAGTTGATCGTATTCTTCACTTGCTAGGTTTGTTCTGAAATTATAGACAGCCGGAAAGTAATGGGTATTTATTATGAATTGAAGTATTAATTCTTCGATCATTATTAGATTGATTCTGAAATTATAGATAAGCAGACGGGCAGGATTTTTAAATTCTTGCCAGAGAGGCGGGCAAATGGCTAGGTCCTGAAATGATCGTCAGAGAGTTTATTCGTAAAGGTGGATCATTTTATAATTATGTCGCTATTTCTATTCAGGCTCAAGGACTGATTTGTGGTCTTGCAAAGTTACTGGGAGACGAGTAGGCATTTCCCGCCTTCATTCTGAATGAATGCACGGGACTTATTTTAGAAGTTCCTTGATGTAACCATTAGCCAACTGCCGCCCCCACGCCCTCTCCCAAAGTGACCGCCCCAGCCATGTCTTCCCCGGGCGATAGAATAGCAGGACTGCACCAGATGGGCGAGTGCTTTGCTGTGGGTGGCTGCTGCTGGGGAAGGACTCATCTGTTCGGAAACGTCCTTTCTCCCCAATCCACCCCCCTGCCTAGCAACCGCAGGGACTCTGCCCCCCCGCCAAAAAAATCACAGGCAGTTATTGAGCGCCTCTGTCCAAAAAGCCGTCTCGAGTGTCCCGAGAGATCCTCAGCCGGGCCTTAAGTGCTAACTAAATATTTGCATTCTTGGTTTTGTCTTGTGTCAGCACCAGCCGATCGCGCTTTCCGCCGTGCAGCGCCCGCCGGCCCTTCACTGAGAAGACGAGGCCGCAGAAAGTTGTCAGGAAGCGATCAGGTCTTTCCAGCGGAAGAAAACCCGCTGGGGAGGGCGGGTGCGTGAAAACGTTTCATACCCCGGCCTTTTCCGAGGCGGCTGTGCGGGGCGGTCAGTTGCAGGTTGGCTGGGCGTCACCTCGCCCCTGGAACCAAGCACAGGCCCAGGGGTCTCACCCCGGTGGACCCCAGCGGCCGGAAAGGGGTCGGCGCAGCGGGGAGATTTTGGAGAACACAAGAGTCGCTTTTTGGTTTGGCTGCCTGATTCATGGCCCAGCTCTGCAGTGCGGTCGGGTCTGAATATGCATCACACGCCTTCCCACACCTCTACACACAAATATTTCATTTATATCTCTGCATCTGCTGTGCATCTCTCTCTGTGTATGTCCACACACACACATATCCAGAGAGATGCACAAGATATATATGTAATATATGTAATAATATATGTTATGCATCGCTGTATATATATATATATATATATATATATATATATATATATTACATATTACACAGAGAGAGATACACAACAGATGCAGGATATCTGTCTATCTATCTGTTGGCACCTTAAAGACGAACAGATTTATTTGGGCATAAGCTTTCCTGGGTAAAAACCCTACCTTCTCGAGACGCATCTGAAGAAGTGGGGTTTTTGCCCAGGAAAGCTTATGCCCAAATAAATCTGATCGTCTTTAAGGTGCCACCGGACTCCTTGATGTTTTTGGGGCTGCAGACTAACACGGCTCCCCCCTGATATATCTCTGCTGTGCATCTCCGTGTATATTTACACACCCAATCACTGTGTGCACATGTGAATGCGTGTATATATATAATATACAGAGAGAGCGAGAGCTGTGCACGACAGATACATGACACACACCCACATTCCCACAGCTATATATGTTCACACGCCCTCACTCCCCCACCCAAACGCGCACACCAATCCCAGGGCACGAGTCTGCAGATTTCCCCCCACAAGCAGGCGAGCGCGCAACACGCACCAACGTGCACACAACCAGAAGTCTGCACCGCCAGCCACGCTCGAACCCCCTCGGCAGGAAGGTTTCACAGGGGCAGGGTCTCTGGGGAATTCCCCCTCTAGAGCCTCTGTCGCCGTTTGGAGCCGAGCAGAAGGAGGAAGCAGCGTACTTTCCTGTTGGGAACCTGGGGCCTGCCCGTGCATTAGATCCATCGCACCGGGCCTGACAGAACAAACCGGAACCGGGTCTGCCGGGAGCCTGCTGCAGGTTCGCTCCCCACACCGGCTCTGGGGGGTCCCCTCAGCCCAGCGCTCCGGTTGAACTGCTCTCAGGAGAAAGGGCCCTGATCCCATCGCTCCCCTTCCTGCACCGCTTCGCCGGCAGGGGATCGGGTTTCCACTCCTCCCCCACCCCAACCTCCCCACCTGCCTAAGTTCTTGACTTCTGAACTCAGCTGGGAACCTGCTGGCGCCAGCTCCATCAACCAAAGTCCTTGTGGTTAGGAAGAGCAGAAGCGTTCGGATGGAGGGGAGAGGAGCTGATGACGGTTTCAAGAAGTTTTCCCCTCACAGGCTTAATTGCACTCCCGGAGCTGCTGGGGGATTTGCTGGGGGAGGAGGGCAGGGGGAGGGGGGCAATGGGCAGCCCCTGTCTGGCAGATAGAAGAGATAAGCCAAGAGAGGTGACACTCCTGCCAGTCACAGCTACACTTGCCCCCCGCACGCGGCTGCACCCAGAGCCATCGCCGGCAGAGGCAGCCGGGCGTTGTGTGCAGGCGGGGAAGCGCGGATACCACCCGGGGAAAGCGGGCCCTGTGGACTCGATGGCTGCTTGCGGGCCCTTCCAAAGCTCCCGGTTTGGAAAAGAATGGGGGTTGTGTCTCTCAATCCCCGCCCTGCCTGGGAAAGCCTGGCCTTTCATGCCTCCGTGCCTCAGTTTCCTCATCTAGACACTATGGTTTGCTGTTCGTATTATCGCAGCTCCTAAGCACCCTAGGTGTGAACCAGAACTGCCCTGTGCTAGGCGCTGTACGAACCCAGAGCAGTAATACGTCCCTACCTCACCGGGGGGGCTAGGCTGAAAGTCACTGCCGCCTGTGAATGGAAAGTCTCCCTTTGACCTCTGCGGGGGCGGCGGGGGGGGGGGGGAAACCAAGCCCTTAGACAGCCAGAGAGATCTGCAGAAGTGCCGGAGAGTCTATGTTCTCATTTCCCGTCGGAGCCGGATAGTCCAGCAGGCGGGACACTGTCAATCCACGGGCTCCTTTGCCCCCAGGACGGGCAGGATACGCCAGCACATTGTGTCTTTCGCGGTCATTCATTCATACTCCAGAACGCTGGAAGCTGCGTGTCAGGATGGTTACACCAGCTTCTTCAAACAGCTAGAGACCGCAGTACCACGGCCACAGAGGGGCCTTCTTCCGCCCGTGTCCTCCTGAGGGCGAGCACAGCAGTGCCTTTGGAGGGGAGATATTCGACTCCACCAAGGCCTGCTGGGGCGAGGCAGACCGGCTGGCTCACAGCTCAGGGTGCATGCAGGTCACAGCAGGTATTCTACCTCTGATCTGTTGCTTTTCTCCCCTCCAGACCCAGTCAGCTTCCTCTCCGGTGCAGATCTTCTACCGATCTGCTCCGGCCTCCATTTACACCTGACTTGGCCCCCGTGAGCTCCATGGAGCCCTGGTCCACTGCACTCAGAGTTCTTCTAACCACAGTGCTAATCTTGGTGCTGGCTTTTTGATGTAGACACCTATCCTCTGGGCACCAGAATGAGGCCCCTCAGCCACTTCCCACTGGTCATCCGCCAGTTATCGGACCCTAACACTTCTCAGCCACTCATCCTGCAAAGACCTTACTCATGCAACTCATCCCGCTGGCTCTGATGGGAAGACTTGAGGGAATCATCAACACGGGAGTCTAGGAACCTTGGAACTCATCTATCTGTATTTGTGTTGTATACTGCTGCCCATCACCGGAGTATCTGGCTGTCTTCCAGGTAAACACAGCCAAGTCCCCAGTGGAATTCCTGGCTCTTCTCCCTTTTGGAGGTAAAACCTTTTTGCTTCAGGTAGGGGCTTTCTTTTCATTTTTCATTAATTTATTTATTTTAGGTGAATTTGTTCCCGATTTGGGGGGAGTTATTTTGGGTCGGCGGGTGGGTTGTCAGTGTTGTGAGCATCATTCTTGTGCTGGAAAAGCCCTTTTTGATGAGGAAGGTTCCGCAGGGTTTTCGAAAGATGGGCAGACTCTGGCTGCTGGAAGACTGTCCCAGAGCTGGCTCTCCCCAATGGAGAATGCTTCATCCTGGACTTCAAGAGCTGCCTTGTCCTACAGAAGCGCAACTGTCATGATAGTTCAGAGATCTAAGGTAGCCTTGGAATTAATCTTTATGCAAAATCTGGAGGGAACAATTACAGCATTTTTAACACCACTCTAGATAGATTCCCGTCTCCCCATCCCACAAAAAAACTTCATTCCAGGGCCAAGACTTAGCAGAAACCCAGAGGAGAATGGA
Organism: Chelonia mydas; assembly: GCF_015237465.2. Taxonomy (NCBI): domain Eukaryota; kingdom Metazoa; phylum Chordata; order Testudines; family Cheloniidae; genus Chelonia; species Chelonia mydas. The sequence continues at coordinate 120,427,542 of NC_057853.1, read as the reverse complement.
CCTATGCTCTGAAAACCGGGTTTTATAATAGAAACGGTGGGCACTAATCGTGCCACTATGAAACCATTGTTGTATGCACCTGTGTTGTAGTCATGTGGGTCCCAGGGTATTTGTATTTAGCTGTGACACTCTGAGTACCTTTCCTAGCCCCGAAGAAGAGCTCTGTGGAGCTCAAAAGCTTGACTCTCTCACCAACAGAGGTTGGTCCAATAAAACATATTCCCTCACCCACCTTGTCTCATTATTAAGTCACTCCCACGAAAGGTCTTGGAAAGATCTTAGCGGCATGATGTGACATTCTGCAACAATCACATGTGTAAAGCTTTCCACTCTTTATAGGAACTTGTGTCAGTTCCTAGTCCACTTCCATCTCTTCCTTTTTGGTTCGTGACTCCATCACCTCTGGTAGCAGGACACTAAACCCTGAGGAAGAACTGCCCTGGCATGGACATCATCAGCTTGATTTGCCTTTGATCTATAGGTTCTTTATTTTTAGCAGAGGGCATGAGGACAGACCAGGAAACCCACTGATGAATCAGTAGATGCAACATAGAGCTACAGTACATGCCTATATTTGCTTAGAAGGGCCCATCCGTTCCCACCTTAGGAAGCCCTGCCCCATCTGAGGCCTATTTAATGAGCCTTTACACCTTCTGATAACTGCACCAAGCGGTAATCAAAGCTTGTCCCTTCAACAGCTTTCTCTTATAAGGAGCATTGGATGTCTCTGGGATTGGGAACAGCACAGAGAGCTTTCACCTATAGCTTTCACCTATAGCTTTCACCTATAGCTCACTGGTTCCAGTCTAGGCTGGAATGGTGAGGAACACAAGGACTTTCATGGAGATTAAGGCCAGAAGGGAATGTTAGATCATCTAGTCTGACCTCCTGTAGACCACAGGTCACCAACACCACCTAGCTACCCCTGTACTGAGGCCAAAGACTTGAGTTAGATGAAAGCATTTCAGTTCTTAGGACACTAATCTGTGAGCCACAGGAGAAACTGAGATGCTACCAGTGGCTGAGGCCTCACCAGATGCTCAGTTGTTCCCAGCATTTGAACCGGCCCCAAGCTGCAGAGGAAACTGAAAATATCCCAAAGTTCCAACCCTGGGGAACAATTCCTTCCTGACCCCAGATTGGGGTGATCGGAATGACCCTTAGCCTGGGAGCAAGGCATGCCAGCCAGGCATCTGGAAAGAAGATCCTCTGGACCATCTCAAGAGCACCAGTCCACCCTGTCCTGTGTCCCATCTCCAGCTGTGGCCAGGCTCTGATGTATCTGGGGAAGGCAAACACCTCCCACTCCCCACCCCACTCCACACACAGAATACACTTGGCCAATATCTGGAGGTCAGGGGGAATCCTTCCTGATCCCAGCAGGCAACGAACTGAAGCCCTGGAGCATGAGGGATTTGATTATAGCCATGTCTTAAACACTTAGCTGCAAATGTTATGAGCTTGTTGAGCGCAATACAAGGGCTATTCAGTTCCCCCGTGTGAAATGAGTTTGATGGTCTCTGTCCAGCTCCCGGGGAAGAATGTCAACGTCACAAAACCTGCTGCCAAACTGGCACTAATCTAATTGCTCGTCTCAGCAGAGAAATCCTTAGAGGTGGTTTCTCAACTTTTCACTGCCACTAGCCATCCTGACTGGCTCTGTGGGTACACAGCTGATAATTTTCGTGTAATGTGCAACATTACATCCAAGCTGCTCCCCAGAGTGAGAAAACATCAGTTCTTTGTGCCTGTAACCCTGGGAAAAAAATAAAAAAGGAAACAGTGTCGATACAATATAAGAACATCAGAACAGCCACAGTGGGTCAGACCAATGGTCCATCTCGCCCAGTCCCCTGTCTTCCGACAGTGGCTGGTGTCAGGGCAATTTACTGAGTGACCCATCCCCTGTCGTCCAGCCCCAGCTTCTAGCAGTCAGAGGTTTCAGGATACCCAGAGCATGGAGTTGAGCCTTTACAAAATATTCAGATTTTTAAGGGCACACAAGTTTCAGAAAGGTCAGGTGGCTGGGGGAGGAATAATGGAAAATATGTTAAATTCTCAGAAGTTTATCCCAACTTTTTGGGGGAGGACGTGGGAGTGGGGAACTGGAAATCTCATCAGAAGAGTTTTTTCTCTGTAGTTCTTTCTTGCTTTGTCTGGACTGGAAACATCACAGGAGTAGTCTTTCCCTAGCTAGCCCAGTTCTTCTAATGCCCTGAAAGCAGAAAGTGCAGATTGGGGGCGGGGGCGGGGTGGAGGAGAAATACTCCAACAGATTTTTCCCCTCAAGCACAACTGCCTTGTGCTATTCTAAGAGAACCAGAACATGAAACCGACCAGGCTCCCTTCACAGATCCCAAATTAGGTCCAGAAAGTGCATACACAATATGAAGGAAACAACTGGCTTAGGGGTTAAAAACAATCTAAGCCATTTAGGAGATTAAACTTTGCTTTCAGAAGTGATTTAGGCCCTCAGGAGCCCAAGTCTCATTGAAAGTCAGGGGAACTTTTAAGTGCCTTTGAAATGTTGACCTCAGAGCTTTACATCCCTGTTCATTTCAGTAAGTTACCGTTAGTAACACAAAGAAGGAATTTCGATACGGCTCGTCTTGATCTTAGAAAACGCGCAAGGATCCCGTTAACAGAAGCTTGACTAAGAAACTTCTTTTCCCTTCAGACCCTTGCAAACCAAATGTAACTATTCGCTGGTTTGCTCACCAGGAAGACAAGGCAATCATTTCCAGAGAGTCTTTAATCTGTCACACAGAATGAGCGTGGGCACGGGATTTTGCAAATGGGTGAAGTTAGCCAATATGACACCAAGTTTCCCTCAACGACCAAGCGATTTGTTGTCCCTGGATGCAAACTCTGCTACATCCAGACTCAGAATGGAGCAGCTCATTCCAGCCTCCGATTTGCCCTCTACAGTGTTTAGAACAATTTACATTTAAATGTCACCGGGGCGCGCGATTGTGGGGCGCACTCACGTGAGTTCTGACTTTTCACGGCTAGCTGCGTCACCACTTCAAACAATTATTTTATTTCCAAAAAAAAAAAAAAAAAAGTCCCCAATTGGAAGACCTGGGAGAGGTGATCACGCAGGAACAAAAAATCATCCATCAGCTGGTGCCGCAACTTAACCGTCAGCTCCTGCATTCAAGAAAAACCAGGATGTGATGGAAAAAAATACTCGTGTCGCTCACCAATAAGATTTGGACTTTTTTTTTTCAATTTTGCTACTCCCCAGGCTGGTAACCTAGATCCCTGGACTTTAGCAGGTGTGGAAGGGAACAGAGCCAAACAATGCAAAGTTTGATTCTTTCCCACACGTTCAGAGACAGTCACTCTAGAGCCAACAGCCACAACTCTCCAGTTGCAGAGTTGCACCGATTTGCTACATAACAACCGAGGATTTTAATTCCTTGCTGCGCCAGGCAGCTCTCACACTTAGATCCTGCGAAGACTTCAGCACAGGCTTCACTATGCGCTCCGGCATAGTCTCATTAGAGTCGTTTAATGTTTGTTTACAACAAACAAAAGGAAGTATTTCTTCACACAAGGCACAGTCAACCTGTGGAACTCCTTGCCAGAGGATGTTGTGAAGGCCAAGATTATAACAGGGTTTAAAAAAAGAACTAGATAAATTCATGGAGGATAGGTCCATCAATGGCTATTAGCCAGGAAGGGTGTCCCTAGCTTCAGTGTGCCAGAACTGGGAATGGGCCATGGGATGGATCGCTGGATGATTCCCTGTTCTGTTCATTCCCTCTGGGGCACCTGGCACTGGCCACTGTCAGAGCCAGGAGACTGGGCTAGATGGACCCAGTCTGGCCCTTCTTATGTAAAGACTATGCTGGTTTGTCCTGATTGGTATCAACAGTCCCTTTACCACTGAGATAAACTGAAAACAGAACTCAAACTGTTAGCTAATTTAGAGTTGTTTGTTATATCCATCCCGAGGGTGTGTTTCATTTAATTAATGGGGCCTCCATTAAAGATTCCCGTTGACTTCCACTCTCTCCCAGTCCTTTGCAAGACTTCGGGTGTGGTGGGGTTGCCTGTGTAAGGACTGTAGGGAGGAGCAACGCGTTCCAATATAGCAGCTCAGAGAACGCGCTACTACAAAGTGCAGTTTACACCCGGCCCAAGAGAGGCCTGGGGCGGGGAGTCACATTCAATCAGCATCAGGCCCTGAACCAGCCCATCCCGATTTCCGGGAAGAGCCCCGCTTTAGAGATCCAAGTTAGCATGCGTCTTTGCAGCGGAGGGGCGCAGAGAGCCCTCTGTGGGGAGGGGAAAGGAGGGGGGCAGCGCCTGCGTGCGCGCATGGGAGTGCGCAACAAGCCGACCCCTGCCCGGGATTGCACGGATCGGTCCTTGGCTCTCTCACACACCCAGGGCAAATTTATAGAAGAGCCCCCCCCCTCCCCCGCGCCAACTACAGGTTTTGTTTAGCCCCCTTTGCACCAAAGAGAGAGAGAGAGAGAGAGCGATCGGGTTTAAATATCTGGAGAGACACAAACTGATTGTGAAGGATTCCGAATGCCCATGGTTGAAAATAGCATAGAAAGAGAGCGTGGCGGTCCCAGGGTCTTAGAGAGGAGAGCGGTCTGGAGACATCTAGGCAGCTAGGGGAGAAAGATGCACTTAGCACATAGACAGCAAACTTCGGGGCTGATGGCTCTTAAAGCCCCGTTCCACCCTCTTTGCCAAGCAATAAACTGAGAATGGAAGTTGGAGCCGTTTCCATCCAGCGCCTTCATTTTCCTTGCCATGCGTCTGGGGTGCGAGGGGGCGGGGGGGGGGGGTTGCTTGCGAATCAAGGTGTGTCGAGCTTATGTAATGTACAGGAGAGGGCTACAGAGAAAGCAAGGGGAGGGGGAGCATATTAGCAAGACGTTTCCCCCTGTGGGGCTTGCAACCTGGAGCTGGAGACACGTCCTTTGAAGCGTGCATTTTATTTAAAAACAAGCCGCCCACTCCCATCTGCGGCACTGGTGTCTATGGGAAAAAATGACCGAGGAATGGCTGCAGTATTTGGCAGGGCGGCTGCTGTTACTTGCAGAGGAACCGTTGTAATTTTCACCACGACAATCGTTACTGGTTTTTGTGGTTGAGGGGCAGTCGCTACTGTTGCTGTTCCCATTGTTCGTGTGACCCTCACAATGGTTCCTGTTCCCCATTATTGTCAAGTTGGCTTTTGTTTTACACCTGTGACCATTGTTGCAATGATTGCTGGCTACAGCCATTGCTATTGTGTTATTCTGGGAGTGATCATCCCTGCTACCACAACCTTTCCTGTTGCTATTTTAATGCTATGGGCCTTATTCTTAGTCACCCACCATGTGCGCGGCGCTGTACAGTGTTGCTAACGAACTACTTTTCTTGAAATGTATCCTCCTGGGAAGTCAGAGTCAGAGCAACCCCTTTCCTTGTTCATTTCATTCCACTTCCTCAGTGCCGGTGCTGAGATCCCCATGTCAGTCAGGGCTGGAACTAGATTCATCGCTTCTAAAGCAGCAAGGAGCCATTGGCTAGGGCTATAACAGGGTTTAAAAGAGAACTGGATACATTCATGGAGGCTAAGTCCATTAATGGCTATTAGCCAGGACGGGTAAGGAATGGTGTCCCTGGCCTCTGTTTGTCAGAGGGTGGAGATGGATGGCAGGCGAGACATCACTTGATCATTACCTGTTAGCTTCACTCCCCCTGGGGCACCTGGCACTGGCCACTGACGGCAGACAGGACACTGGGCTGGATGGACCTTTGGTCTGACCCAGTCTGGTGGTTCTTATGGTCTCATGTTCATTGTGATCATCTAGTGCAGGGCTTCTCACAACACATTTTTCGGTGGACTCAGAGGTCGGCCACCCACTCCGGCCACGCTGACAATTTTTCCTAAAATACTTAATTAACTTTAGGAAAAACAAAGAGCTCTGCACCTAGACATGTCCAGATCAATGTCATTTATTTATGTAGGTGTTTTTTCCACCCCCAGACTCAATAATAAAAACAAGATGCAGTTGTCTCTGTTCTTTATTGGACCTAATCAGAATAGAAACACAAATAAGGTGCTTTGCACATTCTTGTCTCTTTTGGTGTTTCTGGTTGCTTTAAGAAAGAAAGAAAGAAAGAAAGAAAGAAAGAAAGAAAGAAAGAAAGAAAGACTTGCTGGCTAGTAAGTCCCGCGCTGCTGCCGAAAGCGAAATGGGCATGTTTGTGAATATCGCTTTTCACAGCCTCCCAGCTCGCCAGCGAGTCTGCCGTGGAAAGTGATATTAACAAACATGCACGTATCCGTTTCCACAGCAGACTTGCTCAGCTCTGGCAAACCTGGGCACAAATTAAGCCCTGGATCGGGAGGTGGGTAGGGAAACAGCAGGGGCCGCGGTGGGTGAGGCGATGACCGGCGTCCAGGGCCAGAACCCAAAGACCCATGAGCGGATCCTGCCCCCGCCACCCCAGGGCTGAGGCCAGAAGCCTGCACCCCACTGCCCCCAGGAAGGTGGGGAACCCCCGGGCTGTCTGCTCCTCTGGCGTTTGTGGCTCCAGAGGGGGGCAAGGCCCAACCCCTGCTAGTGGCCCTGGGGGAATCTCTCCACTGCTTTGCCCCTCCCGCCACTGCCAGGGAGGCTGCCCTGGCCGCAAGTAGAGCCCCTGGTGGCCACAGTGGCCGCATCTGAGACACTCCTAAGGCCAGAAAACTTGCCCAAAATAATCCCTAGACCAGATCCGTTAGAAAGAGCGAGGGGAGAGTGCATGAAAAGGCAGGGCTATGGGGGGAGAGGAGAGCTGGTGAGTAAATCATGGCTGACAAATGGATTGTGGAGAATTCCAACTTCCAGTATACCTGTGGTTTAAAATACCATAGAAAGAGACCGTGTGGCTGTAGCCCTGTTGGTCCCAGGGTTATCAGAGAGAGGAAAGATGCTCTGTGTAAACGTGAAAGCTTGTCTCTTTCACTAACCGAAGTTGGTCCAACGAAAGATATTACTGCACTCCCCTGGTCTCTCGAAGAGAAAGAGACAGTTTGGGGGGGGGGGAGGCTGTTTTCTTGCAGCCCCAACATAAAAACAAACCAAACACACACACAGCTTCAGCCCCACCACCAAAGCCTGGCAGACAGGATCGTTACTCGAGTCCTGCGGGGATACTTTACCTGCCAGGTAAACGGCGCAAAAGCAAAGCCAACCTCGCAGGCATTCTGGACCACAAATAGCATGCGCCCCTTGCAGCATAGATCTTCCACAGGAGAGTGGAAAGCTTGCCTGCTTCATTCCTGTTTATAAAGAAAGTAATCCGGAGATTTGGGGGGATGGGGGCGGAGTGAAGGGATTTGCGTCCCATTCCGTGCAAATTTTGCTGCATTGCTAATCTAAAAAGTTTTGAAGGGAAAACCCGAGGGTTTCGGGGGGAGGGGGTGTACAGTACAATTCCTTTCAATGCGATCTGCAGCACAGAGGAGCTGGCAGTCGAGGAAGCATCGAATCGGACAAATTCGGAGCAACCAGAAGCAATTCAGTGAAGACAGGAAGGTTTTCCACCCCCAGCCCCCCTGCTTGTCTGCTAAAAATGTTACCACAAGGCGACACCACAGCAGAGACGGGGGTGTTGTTCCCCAGGTGACATACACGATCAGGTGGATTGTTGCAGCTCACAGTGGGGCCATCCGAGCTCCTGCGTTGTGTCTTCTTACCCTGCGTGTAAAAGGTTTTCTCTAGTCGCTGCGCCGGTTCTTGGGCCGGATGCAGGACTCACTGGGTGAAAGTCCCTGCTCTGTGCTAGGCAGGAGAGCTCGCACTAGATTCTCAGAACAGTGAGATCCCGGCCTCATTGCAATCAATGGTTGCTCTTTGGTTAGCTTCAGTGGAGCCAGGATGTCACCCCACCCGTGTGTCACCCCACCAGGATGTCACCCCACAGATGGATACATTTGTTCTACCGCGTGTACCTCCATTCCCTCCTCTGTTCCTCCCATTCTGCCTTGCTTCCTCTCTTGGGCCACTCTTCTCTTTCCTCTTTCGGGGCATGTTTTCTCCTTCGCACCGCCCGCATTTCTGCATAACACCCTCAAACCCAGCTGCGGCGTTTGTCTGTTACCCTTCGATTTTGTCTCTCTCTCTTCCCCGCAGAAAATTCTGCACCGCCCGTGAAAGATCACTGAAGCCAGGAATGGGTACGGCTGTGCCGCCCGAGGAAGCAACACCCGGCGGTGGGAAAACTTTTTCAACTACCGAGGAGCGCAGCCAAGGAGGTAAGGGGCGGGGAGGGGGGAGGAATTCTTTAAAGAGCAGATTTTCTGCTAAACATGGATTTGGAAGCCAGGCAACACTTTCTGCACGTTAAAAGCAATTAACACCGTTTGGGGGATTTTTAATTGCTCTATAAAGCACGCTATAAATAATTATTCCCAGCTCTGTTCATCCCTAGAATACGCCCTGACAGTTGTAATTTATGGCACTTGAAGCGTGGCTCTTTTTATTCAGCATATCTCCTTATTACAATAATGGCTTAGCACTCGGGTGCACTTAATGAGTATAAAGTGCCCAGCGCAGGGGGTGGGGAGGTTTTGCAAGATTTTACAAACTTGCCCGAACAATATTCCCCCCTCCTTTATGGTTACAAATTAGTGAACTGCTCTGGATTAATACAGAGGGAGAGAGCCGTCCAGATTGTGTGGTGGTGGAAGATGAATAGATTAGGGGGGGAAATATTGTCCGTATGAAAAATAGACTGTCACCTGGAAAACCTTGTGTTAATTATCTTGGGAGGAAATTAATTTTAAGGCAGCCCAATGATTCTTGTCGGGTTAGGGCCCCACCCTGCATCACTGAATTCAGTGGGAGTTTAGCTATTGATTTAAACGGAGCAGGATTTAAAGCTGGTGGAAGGATAACCATTAATTATTAATTATTATTGTTTAGCAGTACCAAGAGGCCACAATCAAGCATACCCCCCCCCCGCCTTGTGCTAGTTGCTATTCTTGTAGACAGTCTCTAGCCAGAGCAGTTTACAGCCTAAATAGACAAGACAGACAACAGATAGAAGAAAAGAAGGATTATGAGCCCCATTGTATAGAGGGGGAAACTGAGGCCCAGAGAAATCTAGTGAGTAGTCCCAGGTCCCACGGGGAACGTGTGGCAGAGACAGGATCTGAACTCCCCAGTTCAGTGCCTTAGCCAAAAGCCAAACTTCCTCCCAAGAGGAACCAAATCAAGGGACCCTGTATTCAGCTTTCCCCCAGGCAAAGACCCAATGACTTGGCTAGGAATTTAGTCCAAGTAAGGAATGCTGAGTTTGGCCCTGTCATTATAATGTGACACATACATCCTCATCTCCGCTCGTGGAGTTGCAATTACTTGTGAGCCTGTTTCCCCTCCCCAGGCTTGTTGCATACCATGGAAAATATGTATAAAGATGGAAATCAATATTTTAAACCACGGGGCCCTACAGGTGAAACTGCAGTACCAAATAAACAGCATCAATGAGGAATAGTCAATCCGGTTCCCGCCCTCCCATTACTAGGGTTCCAGGTAATATCAGAGCTCACCCTCCCGCGTCCGCAGCTTTGTTAATCCTGTAAATGATCCACATCACGTTTGCAAACCTAATTCCTGCAAAAGACAAAGAAAACCCTGCCAGGAATAACAACTCATAGTTTGTACATAGCCCCTTTCATCTCTAGGTCACCACAGTTACTACCAACTCAGATCGGTAGAGTCAGCACCATTTTACAGATGGGGAAACTGAGGCACGGATAAAGGCCGTCACACAGCGTGTGCTCTAGGAAAAGAACCCAGGAGTCCTGACTCCCTAACCCCTGCCCTCTCCATGGACTAGACTGTGCACGAAATTTAGAGCAACAATTTTTCGAGACCCTCTGTCTTTTTAAAACCAACCTTCCCCTTGTTAAAATGGACATTTCTTATGGCGGCAAGATTCGGAGTTTTGCTTCCCTGCTTGGGACCTTGACCCCCCCAAAGCCTGGATCCATCCCTTCCGGCGAGCACAGAACCGAACCGGTCCCTCACTTCCAGGAACAAGTTCACCCAGGCCCGGGTGTGCAGGCTGTGGAACTGCCCCATGCAACGGTGGTGGCCACACGCCTGAACGAGTCTGTTGCGGGTGTGACCCGGGCTGGTGGGAAATCCCACAGCCTTTTGCCAGCTTGAAAGAACGTGTAGAATTGATTGCAAGAGATTATTTGCAGGACCCCTCTTTTCATTCAGAGAGGAAGGAAGGTCTGGGAGGTTAAGGCCCAGGATTGTGACTCAGGATTCCTTGGTTCTTGCCCTAACTTTACTCTGCCACATGCCCTGGGATAAGTCACTTGGGCCCAGTTCCTCCAAGGTCTTGGCTGAAATCAATGCAAGTTAAGAGCCTTTGAGGCTCTAAAGCCTGCTCCTGCTCCATTGAAGTCAAGGGGAATTTTGCTCTTTATTAGGTCTGGACAGCGCCTAGCACACGGGAGATCTGCCTGGGGGCTCTAGAAGTACAGATAAACATAAACAAGGAGGGAACGATTCCCCGGTCTGAATCAAGGGAACAGACCTCAGCAAACAGCTGCATTCCCCGTGCACAGGGACCTCAGTGGCGGTACCATCTCTCCTAGAAAGGGGCGGGTGTTTATAAACCCAGGCTGGTATAAGGGGCCAGGGGGCAAACATCAAAGCCCCAGCCAGGGCTGGGTGCGCTGTCGATCGCGCTCATAAATATGTATAGCCCCTCCTCTCTCCAAAGAGCATCTGCCCACGAAGTTATTGTCTTCTGGCAAAGCGGCGACAAATAAGCAACTCCGTCTAATTTAATTAACCCGGCTCCCAGTGCCCACCCTGCCCAGCACCCGCCAGTCTCCATTAATGAACAATAAGTCTGCCTGCCACTCCTTACGGCGACATGCCCCAGGCGAGCCTGGCTCCCCCCACGCCTTTCCCTGGAACAAATTACATTTGTCCCGTCAGCTCCAAGCCATGTTAGGAGCCGGGGAAGCCCAAATGCACAGCGGCAGGGCGATGAATGGACGCAGCGAGGGGAGGGCCACAGAAAGAGAAGCGCAAACCCGGCTTTCTCAGCTGTTCGGGTACATCAGGTGCTGGCTTTTCTTTGCCTTTTCCCCTCCACTTTCACGCCGTTTCAAAGGAACAGAGATTGATGACTTTCCTCCTGTTATTAAATTACCACCTCCCACCCCTCCCTTCCCGGTCTGGTTCGGGGCTTTGCTGTCTCTTTGTCCAAATGTAGGTTAATGTGTGTGTGTGTGAGTGAGTGAGAGAGAGAGAGAGAGAGCATAAAAGTTGGAGACAGGACTCCTGGGTTCTTGGGAGGGGAGGCGGTAGTGGGTTAATTGGGGATCAGGACTCCTGGATTCTGTCACAGACCCGCAGGTCACTTCATTTCCCCATGGCTCTATTCCTCATCTGTCAAACTAGGATAATATAATCCATCCTTTCTCCCCACCCTTTAGAGAGATTAATAAGACTGGGACTTTCCAGCGTGGAAAAGGGAGGACTAAAGGGGAAATATGATTGAGGTCTATAAAATCATGACTGGTGTGGAGAAAGTAACTAAGGAAGTGTTATTTACTGCTTCCCATAAACATAAGAACTAGGGGTCACCCAATGACATTAATAGGCAGCAGGTTTAAAACAAACACAAGGAAGTATTTTTTCACTCACCGCACAGTCACCCTGTGGAACTCCTTGCCAGAGGATGTTGTGAAGGCCAAGACTATAAAAGGGTTAAAAAAAGAACTAGATAAGTTCATGGAGGATAGGTCCATCAATGGCTATGAGCCAGGCTGGGCAGGGATGGTGTCCCTAGCCTCTGTTTGCCAGAACCTGGGAATGGGAGAGGGGATGGATCACTTGATGATTTCCTGTTCTGTTCATTCCCTCTGGGCCACCGGGCACTGGCCACTGTCGGCAGACAGGACACTGGGCTGGATGAACCTTTGGTCTGACCCAGTCTGGCCGCTCTGATGTCTGTCCTCTATTTTGACTACTTTTTTTCTGGACAGGCACTTACCCCTATTAGGTGTTTATAGAGCATCCAGCACAAGGGGAGCTTGATCCTGCTGGGGCGGGGGTCTCTGGGTGCTACTTTAATTCAAATCAGAAATAATAACACTGAGCATGGGAGGTCGTTCTGTGCCTCAGTTTCCCCATACGTCAATCCGGTACACAGGGGTGTTCCGAAGAGGCCATGAATGGTGGCGATCTCCCAGTGGAAAGCAACTTGGAAGCAGAAAATACAATTTTAATTGAATCCCCCTTGCCAACACTATCCGGCCCACCTCCCCGGTAAACCTTCCTTCCAAGCGCCAGGCCAGAGACAGGCCCCTGGACCAGCTGGACCATTGATCTGCGATGGACATGGCTACATTGCTAACCGTTCTTTGGCTCAGGGTCTGAGGCATTGGACATCACAGGTGAGGCGCCCACTGAGTTCAATGCGATTTGACGCCGGCTCCGTGTGCGGGGCCTGGAAAGGCTGTTTTCATTCCCTTCCGTTTCTCCCTGGCTATCTGCTTGAGCCACGGGCGTGCGCTTGTGAGCCAGAGAGAAACGACAGCCTCACACAGCACCGATTCTCTTCCCCTCTCATTAAAACAGGGCTCGCAGGTGCCGGGGCAATTCCCCACCGGCTGCTGGCTGGAGTCTCTGGATTAAATCCCGCGGGACTGGAAGCCCCCTGACTTCAGGCACACTGGGATCGTAAACCACCGATCACAATGTTCGCAAGCCCGGTGTTTAAAACGAGAGCGAGTGATTGCAAACCACTTCCCCTTCCTTTTGTCGCGGTGAGGGAGACGTTTCTACAGGTAGAGCCAAGGTGCTGCAAAAGACAGACCAGCCCCCTCCTCTCCATCTGCCTGGGTAACAAAGAACCAGGAAATTAACAAGAATGAGAAATGCCACTTTGCAGCATGGTCACGAAAACCAGCTGCTCTGATTATGGATAACAAGAACGATCTTTGCAGCCTGGCTGCTGCATCGCAAATATCCCCGGTTCAGACTCGTAGCTCTCCCCACGCGGTCTCTGGAAGCAAGATATGTAAAGGTTGAACGATGTAGAAGGGATGACGGGGGTTAGATGCCGTTTCTCCCCTCCCCCACTAGTCCTGAATTAATCCTGTTGCTCTGGTGTAAATGTGAGGGGTTGTTTTATAATCAACTGGGGGTTCTCCCCCCCCCCCCCCGCACTGAGCAGACTTAATGGCTGTAAAGGGATCTACGTAACACATTGTACTTAAATTTGATTTATTCCTGCACATTTGAAAAATACTTCCCCCCCCCCAAGTCATTTTGTAACAAGGTGGGGGGGATCCTATTTCTTAGACCAACACAAGTTATCTGGGTTTCTCTCTACCCATCCGCGGAGTGTCTATAATTACTGTCCCATGAGCTGCCTTGTCCTTCCCCTGCTGTTCTCGGAAGCGCTCTTTAGGCAATTTCTGCTGGAGATTGTCACCAGACTGGGCCAGGAGAACGAGCTTGTGTGTGTGTGTGTATGTGTGTGTGCCCCGAGCCCCCTCCTCCCCCCGCCCTTTCTTTCCCAGTAACATTTCAGATTTGGCGACGGTAGCTCGAGCCAGACACCGGATTAAACGCGATCGGAGGTGGCGTTTCACAGCGAAATGGGAAGGAAGCGACATTTCCTCTGGAGACAGAAAAAGAACTTGAACCAAGGGACCCGCTTCGGAGTCTATGTGGAGAGAAGTAAATGGCTACCGAGTAAGACATTTCTTTTCTCTCCTCCCCCAAGCCACCCCGCTCCCCTCTCCGTGCTCTGGCCTGCTACTGGCTACTCGGAATGCGTAACCTGCCCCGATTCCTCTGCAAAGCACATCCTGGGCGAAAGAAGCCCCAGCTGCCTCCCTTTGCCACGGTTAATCCTGCCAATTTCCCCCCTAGCCCTGGCAGATTTGGCTAAGAAATGCAAAATCGGGCCTTGAAAACCCTCATGAATTCCTCCAACAATCCAGCTAGGCAGGTAAAGACACCACCCCAGTGATCCGAAATCTCGCCTGCCAAGTCTTCCACCCAGATTGCTTCTGAGCTGGTTACACCGGCAAACCGAGATAGTGCAATGTCCCTGGGGATAAAGCCATGCACCCCGTTCTGGATCAGGCCCTGGGATGGCAGCTCACTCTGGAGGAGGAATCGCGGGGTTTTCTAGGTTTGCCTGCGGGCTTCAGGCTTCTTTTCTACATCACACCCGAGCTCAGGGGCGCTTGGGTGTTTTCACTGGCTGCTGCTCGAGCAGCTTCGGGTCAATTTCATGGAGCGCACATAACAGGCGTGTGGATAAACAGCGTCTTTTAATCAACCGTCTGTGATCGCCCCTCTTGGAAGGAGGCGATTGGGTGCAGCTAACTCCTTCTGCCTCAAAGTCCCTCATTCCCCTGCGTGGGGTCCATCCCACCTTGGGAAGGGTCGGTTCTCTGCCTGCTGAACTTGTAGCCTCCCTCCCAGGAGTGAAAGATGTGTCGCTCAACACGGCTTTCCTAGCCGGGAAAAGTAATCGGGCCAGATCCTTAGATTCTCCAACAAGCTCTCGCCATGGGGTTGCTGGTGCCAAGCAGAAGGATGGAGCAGGAAGCACTGAGGGAGCAGCTGGGTTATATATTCCCAGACCTTGGGCTTCCAGCATGGCACCGCAGAGCCGAGCAGATTAAAGGCGAGATAGGGCGGGACACAGTCACAACAAGCCGCTCCCAATGGCACCGCTGCAGTCTGGAGATTGAAACTGAACCCCTAGCAAGGGCCGTGGGCGTCAAGCGCAAGAGCCGCTCGCGGGGCCGCATCCATCAAGCTGCAGCAGGCATGTCTGCTGGCGCTCAGCGGGGTTGTTTGTTTGTTTTGGTCGGGCCCCTGAGCGCGGGAGGCGGGGAGGAAAGCGCTCTTGTTTTGTCTGGCCGGTGAAACCTTCCCCCCTTTGCCCCAGATCAGACACATTCCTGGTTTGCCCACAAGACGACTGTGGCCTCCCACCAACCACGTGTAAAAGCAACCCTCCAAGAGAGACCGCAACACGTGCGTGTGAGTGTGTGACTGCGAGAAAGCCAGCGACAACCTTTGTGAGACATTTTGGCTGCCTCTGGTGCAAAAGTAGCATTAACTAATCACCCGGTTGACCAAATCATATCGTTTTAATGATTGCAGGCCCGCTGCTTATAAACTCTCACCAGTGAATCCTTATCTTTAATTTTACCGAGGTTAATTAGCATGCCAAAAAAGAAAATAAAAATTATGTCGGAGGTAATGAGTAAACTTAAATCTAATTTGCTGTGATTGATATAGCCTTCAGAGAGGAGGTAATAAGCACACACCCCCACTATGCCTACTCAATGCAAGAGCTCTGCAGGTAGAGAAATATCCAGCTTTGTGCGCACATGTGGAGGTTGCAAAGAATTAGTAGGCAAGTGTTATTTTCTTCATTAGACAGTAGGGGAGGCAGCAAGGCCTTGTGGTTACAGCAATGGCCTGGGAGCTCAGGGGCTTTTGTTCCAGTCCTGGCTCTCTGCCACTGCCTGATGTGTGACCATGGGCAAATCCCTTCCCCTCCCTCTGTGCCTCTGTTTTCCCTCCCATCCTTTGTCTTGTCTATGTGGATTATAAGATCTTCAGGACAGGGACTGTCTCTTTCTATGTGTTTCTACAGCACCTAGCACCAGGGAGGCACTACTGCCATACGAACAGGAATAGGAGGGTTTTATTCTGTACAAGAACCCCCAGACAAGAACTTCTATCCAAGAACCCCAGCTGCAGGTACATATTCGATTCTTAAGGTAAACAAAAATCTTATAAGAAAGTTGAAGTAGTTCATATAGAAAGAAAGAAAGAAAGAAAGAAAGAAAGAAAGAAAGAAAGAAAACCAGGACATTTCTATAATAAGAAAGGTTTCAGAGTAGCAGCCCTGTTAGTCTGTATTCGCAAAAAGAAAAGTGGCACTTTAGAGACTAACCAATTTATTAATAATAATAAGAAGAAAGAAAGCCAAACATTTGAAAGCATGGCAATGCATAGTTAAAACACTGAAACACCCTTAACTCTGCCCTTTTAGCAGTGCCTTGTAGGAGGAAGGAGGGTGGGGGAGAGAATATGTGAGACAATCTCATCCATCCAGAAGCTCATGGTTTTCTTACATTTTTAAAATACAACAATTTGGGGGTTCATTGTGTCAGTTATTTAGCCCAGGTTTGTTAACAGTGTGTTTGTAAAAGTATACCCAGTCCACATATAGACGTTTACACCCTGAAGGTATTAGATACTTGTCTTTCATTTTAAAAAATTCCAAACCCAGATTCTGCCTGGATACATACCCCATCTTATACCCTCTTGAGGTGCGGGCATTGGAGATCCATTTCCTGCTCCCATTGAACTAAAGGGAGTTTTGCCCTAGACTTTAGGAGGAGTAGGGCTGGGGGCTAATTTTTTTTTTTAAATGGGCTTCTGGTGTTTGAGAAGCTAACAGGTCCCAGATTCAATTCTATGTTCACACATTAAATAAATAAACCCCAAACACAGTGATGATTTGGACACGGGGTGTGGATCCAGTCTCCTCTCACATTGTAATGTTCAGAATAAAACACGAATCATTTGCAACCTGTGGAACTCACTGCCTCAGAGATTGCAGTGGTCAGGAGATGACTTTTTTAAGCATTGGAGCTCCCTATGAACAACCATATCCACGGTTGTTAACTATTTCTATTACAATAGCACCAAACTGTTCCAGTCAGGCATCAGGACCTCATTGGGCTAGGTATTGTACAAAGGTTTATTAAAAAGATAGACTCTGCCCCAAAGAGCCTGCAAATTTACAGCCCTAATTCTGGCCGGAGACTCTTGTGGGCGATATTCAGCGGGGGTCCCACATCTGGATGATTTCAGTGCGGGCCTGGGGTCTAGCTTACAATAGAATACGACAGCTAGGTGCAATAATCAATAAGGATGTGTGGAGGTGATGGAGGCATTGACAGTGCGGCAAGCATATATCTCAGCACAGAGTGCATGAGTCCTGGTATCTGAGTGCTGATCTAAGCACTAAAAGGACTTTATTTTGTACTTTGATACAATTATATACCACAACACTTTACAGAAGTAAACCTTGCAAGACAGCAGCCGGTGATTAATACAAATGACAACACTGGAGGATCAGAGCTCTGTATTGGAAGGCCAAGGACAGAGACAGGGCAAAATGAAAACATCTGGGTATAAGCGAAGAGAGGGTTACAGATGAGAAAAGTAATGGCAGGTCACAAGGGTTTGGAGGGTATGAAGGACGAAAGAAGTTTGGGGAGATGAAGGCACCTCCCTAGAAAATCTTAGTGCCTTTCCATGGTATAACTCTCATGATGCATGTGCAGGATGAAAAGTGTGATGTAAATTAAAAGCTAAGCCAAACTGTAAAGTTCAGATCCATATGCAAACTTAACGTAAGAATGTCCAGACTGGGTTGTACCTGTCTTGTTTTTGACAGAGCTTCAGGAGAAATTTTGGAGAGATCCACCCGGCTTCCCCTGCTGGCTGCTGGCAGTCAGAGGTTTAGGGACACCCAGAGCATGGGGTTGCATCCCTGACTATTCTGGCTAATAGCCATTGATGGACCTAATCTCCATGAACTTATCTAGTTCTTTTTTGACCCCAGTTATACTTTTGGCCTTCACAGGTTAATTGTCCATTGTATGAAAAAGTCCTTCCTCTTGTTTGTATTAAACCTGCTGCCTGTTAATTTCATCCCCCCAAATTCGGATGTGCGGTTTTGGTTTGGCTCCTTACAGACAAGGGAATAGTCAGAAAATCTGGATCCAGATCTGAAGTTCCACAGGGACTGGAGCTGTTTGTATCCTGCTGGAAATGAGTTATATCTAGGTTCCTACAGGGAAGGGGCAGAGGAGTGAGCCCAAGCTTTGAAGGAAAGGTCAGATCCCAAATGCCGGGCTCACTGCAGACAGATGGGGGAAAAAACCCAAGCAACTTGCAGTAGCAGAGGTGGCATCATCTTCCCAGACTCATAACCCCCCCCCACCACACACACACACAGGTTTTTTTCCAGGACTTTTACTGCTCACTGGAGATGAGCCATGACATTTCCTTCTCCCCTTTCATAAATATTGCATCTACCAAATGCAATTACCAAAGGCGAAGCAGCACGAGTGTTTACTAAATCCGATTACGCGATAATGTTAATGTATTTTATGTCTGTGTTCTGACACCAGACAAACTCCCTATTAATAATGGCTCAATGAGATGCGGATGTTCTTAACAGGGTGCTTTAGGGGATTGGAGGTTTTTGTGGTGGTGAAGTCTCTCGCTGGGAGGCTGGAGGCTTACACAGCGAGAGAGAAAGGGTCCGGTCCACCAGAAATGCCTGTGACATGTATTGCGGTGTGGCTGCAGGCGAACCAGCAAATGTCCAGCATATGCTAGCTCACAGGCACCTGCCAGGCTAGGTTCTGAGTTGGACTGCACACCTGCACAGGGAGTGAGAACTCCCCTTTGTAACTCTACGGGGGCTACCTCGCCTTTGGGTCCAGGGATAAATAACAACATCCAGCCCTTACATAGCACTTTTTATCAGCGGCGCTCAATGTACTCTGCAAAGAGAGTCAGTATCATTATGCCCATTTTACAGATGCAGAAACTGAGGCACAGAATGGTGAAGTGACTAGTCCAAGTTCACCCAGCAGGCCGGTGGCAGAGCCAAGAATTGACTCTAGGTCTCCTGAGTCCCAGTCCAGTGCTCCATCCACTAGGCAGGTGACTTCCTCCCTGCAGCAGGGTGGATGGGAGCAGACAGGGATGAGAGGGGCCTTTTTCCTGTACCTCACTTACTAGCCAGCATGGCTGAGCTGGTGCAGGGATACTGCACCATCACCACGCCAAGGGAGACCTTTTCCCAACTGCACACCCTGGGCCCGGGCGTTTGTACTTTTCTCTGCACTTCCAGGATGGCCTGTGCTCTAGGGTGGTGGGCGTCACGCTCATTCTGGAGCATCGCGATTCACACAGCTCTGCCTCTCCCACCCGTTTGTGGATATTTCCAGCCCCTTTCATGCTCCTGTGAGAAGCAGTGACATGGATCACTCACTCACCTTTAACTCCTAAAGCCACAAAGGGAAGTGCCCCATCCCCTTCCTGCCCCTTCTATGCATCCACCAAGGTGACTTCCTTCCTTGGGAAGTGATCCAGGCCCCCAGACTGGAGAACTGAAGTCTTGTTCATCTTCTCTGTGTCGGGCTAGACAGGACACCTCTTTACCAGACTACCCTGGCCTTTCACTAGCTTGACAGACAGAGGAGCTAGGTGGTCAATGGACAAATTGATCCAAAACCCATTGAAGTCTATGGGAAGAGGCCCATTGACGTCAAATGGCTTTGAACCAGTATTAACTCTCATTGCCCTGATCTTGGAAGCCTTGGATTGGGTGGGGGACGGGTTTAAGTGTCTTGTGCTCCAGTGCAGGGGTGGGCACCTGGTTCAAAATGCAGCCCAGGGGGCCATCGTCTGTACCGAGCAGCGGTGGCGAATCTCCCAGCTCTTCCTCCCAAGAGTGCTGGGTCAGAGAAGGGGCGGGGCATGGGCGTGTCTGAGACACAGGACATAAGGTTAGATCCTCGTCAAGCGAACAAAACAATTAGCCCTAGGCTCATAGGCCTGGCTCCTGCTAGCCAGCTGGGGAACTTGGCCTCCATGCATCAGCATCTCATTAATTCAGGGTCCCCGCTACACCCCCTCTTGCTCCGTGTGTCCATACACACAGCTCCTCGCTGCCCTTCCCAACGATGGGACAGGGAGTGACGACTGTAGGGCCATGAACAAGCCCTGCCTCAGTTACCGTATCCTCACAAGCGCCACGCTCCCCCTGTGTGTTGCTAGGACTTCCCAGGTTCTTTGTGTGGCCGTGAGCTAAGCCGCTCTGTTTACTGGGGGAGGGGGGAATTTCGTCTGTCCTTCTGCGGGAAGTGTGGGAGCAGCTTGGGCCCTCAGTGCAAAGTCAGCAAGTTAATAAACCCAGTGAAAGTAGCATCCAAATTCTGCCCTATAGCCCCAGCTGGGCCAGGTATAAAGCACCAAACTGGGGGGTGAGCTTTAGTATGTGCAAATGGGAGGGAGCTGGGATAGCCCAGGCTGCTTCTGCAATGACAGACCAATGTTTCTACGCTTCAAAATGTGCCATGGGAATCTTTAATGTCTGGGACCTCGGCTTTAATATCTCATTTGAAAGATGGCACCTGCCACCACCCCCACACAGGGCAGACAGTACCAACTCGAACAGCTCCAGGTCTCCCATCCAAGTACCCACCTGCCAGGATTCTGCTTAGCTTCTGTGAGTTGATAAGGTGCAACCCACAGAGGTACCTGGGCAAGTGGAACAAGACCCCTTAAGCACGGGGGAAGTGAGATGTGTATCTCTCTTGGCTAGTCCAATTTTGAAAGAAATAAAACATTAGAGCACAATACATTACTCCAAGGGGCAGCCCGATTTCCAGGGGCTAATAGCCATGGCAAGCGGAGTCCTATGTGCTCCAGAAGGTCTCCTTGTCCCATACATAATGCCTAGCCTGGGTAGCCTTTACAAGGGTGTAAATCACTCACAGGGCTCTGATAACCTACCAGACCTGGAGAGGCTTATTCACCATTATCAGGATCCTGTGAGTAAAATACTTACTGGTTATCAGCCATGTGTTATCCTTACCTCTATGGTACAAGTGGGCCCTGTGGGCTAATCAGGCACACTCCATGCCAGTCCAGTTATTCCCAGCTATTAATAACCACTGGCTCTGAAACCCCCTAACAAGTGGAAGAGTGAGAAGAAAAGACCATGCCTGTCTACCATGCCATTTTTACCCATACATCCCATTTATGCGTGGGCAAGATTTTCCAAAGTGACTAAGATTTGGAGTGTCTCATCCTTGGGATCCCCACTCGGAGCCATTGCAAAGCAGCCTGGGGTTCAGGAAGTTCTTCTCAGCTCCCACCCCCTGAAAGCCCAGCACCCAAGAGCCATTTTTGAAAACTTTGGCCATGTTTTCAGCTTGCCCATCCCTGTCATTTCTAGGCAACCACTAGAAGAGGGTGGAAGTTCAGCAAGGTTGTTCCATCCAAGCCACTTTGCTAATCCCTAACACAATCACTGTTGTCCACTGTAGGGAATAAGGATCAGCTTCATGCTATCGATGTACAAAGGATGCTGGAGTGGGTAAACCACTGACAGGTTCCTGTCCTAGAGATTTTATATAGGCGAAAGGCAGGAGTGAAAACAATACAAGATAGAACATGTCCAGAGTAGGGTATGGAGCCCTGCGCCCACACAGAGCCCTCCTGTCTTTCACTGAGCTCTGCAGGCAGGATCAAGACCTTAATCTGTAAACTCGTACACTGTAGTGCTGCACTAAAATGGATCCGTCTCTGTGTCCCCCTCTTATTTATGTTTGCACTTTAAAGCCCTGAAAAGCTGCTATGAATCCAAGAAGAACAGATCTAACAAAAGGGGTGTGACACACGGTACCTCAAAGTAGCACCCTGGAACCCCCACATTCCCCACTGTCATATCATTGTGCTATGTTTTGAACAAAGTTTGTCTTGTGAGGTAGCATGTTAAAAGTCTTGCTCAGTTGAATAGTAATCTCCTGCTGGATTGTAAGTGCTGTCGTTATATGAGAAGTTCTGAAGCATTGTTCTATGTGTTACTGAAATACCTTGTGAGGTTGGATGTCCACAGCCAGCCTTTCAATTGCAACCAGTGAACCAGCCAGACACATGCTGATGGCCATTAAAGGGAATCCATTCCTCCGAAGGGCCTTCCCAGAGACTTCTCAGGGAGAGCACGTATACACCGGAGACAGCTTCACCAATGGGGGCTGCCTGATCCCCCCCACCACACACGCACAGCAAAGATCTTTCCAGCAAGCTGGAAGAGACTATAAAAGAGGGGAAGTGACATCATCACTTGGCCCTCTGCCCCCCCCAACTCAACACCTGGAGGAACATCTGGAGGACAAAGACTTTGAGCTGGAGAAGGGCGGTCCCAGGCTGGAAATGGAATCCAGTCTGTGTATTGAGGATCTGCAACCTGCTAGTACCATCTGTCAGCGGGAGACACTGCCTGATTCAAATCTTGTTTAGTTTGTAGAACTTAGACTGCACTTTTATTTTTATTTCTTAAGTAACCAGCTTTGATCTCTATGCCTGCCACTTACAATCACTTAAAATCGATCTTTCTGCAGTTAATAAAGCTGTTTTATATTTTACCTAAAACAGCGTGTTTCGGTTGAAGTGCTTGGGAAACCTCCGCTCAGTTTACAAAGGTTGGTGTGTGTTCTCTCCACACTGAGGGAGGGGCGAAGTAGGTAATGAGCTGACACTGGTCAGGCTTCAGACCGGGGCAAGACGGTACAGTTCTGGGGTGCAAGGCTGGGGGGCTGCTGGCAACTGGCTGGAGCCTCTATGTTGATGGTTCAGGAGTGGCTGGGAGATCATGTCCCTGCCTGTGGATGGCTACGTGAGTGCAGGGCCTGTCAGAGGTTTGTTGCTTGACATCAGCATCATAGCGTGAGGGACAGCCCAGGTTGGCTGGTTTGGGAGGGCTCAGTTGTTCCACGGTTCGGGTTGCGCCGCGGGAACCCCATCACGAGGGTAAAGTCTCCTTTCTGCGCCATTGCTTTCTCTGTCAGTGCAACCGATTGTGTGATTTCCCCAGGAACCTCCCTGTGGAGGAGGTTGCCCCCTTCCTGGTGCTGGTCACAGTGTGTAACGAATAGCGGAGGGACGCACAATACAGTGTCACTCTCTGTGCTTCTCCAGTGCCGCCCTCACAGATGGAGGTTGGAGTCCGCGGCTGCTCCGGAGTGAACGGATCCTTCTAAGACCCAGCCGTTTGGACCCTGAGCTCCGTCTCCAGAGCCGATTCGAGCCGGGGTGTCGTTCCCAGTGCTGGTCCGTACAAAGAGCCACGCGTGAGTTACACGCTCGCACCAAAGGCATCCCTCGCTCGGCGAGCGTTTGCAGGGCGAGCGCCCGTACAGCCTGGGAAGCTGGCCTCCCTAATTCTCATTAGCATCAGTTTGCAGTTGACCTCTGCCCCTGGGGTGGAAGGTCAATCCTTTATTTACTTAGCTTCTGGGGCTCTTGTTCATTTGCGTCCCTTTCAACATTTTTGGTAACGAAAACACTGTGCTTTGCCTCAGTCGCCCCCTGGTCAACCTCCGGCACTCCCCACCGCCTGACTCTTCTCCGCCAGGGCAGAGTCAAGAGGAACGTTCTGTTTCTAGAGCAATATCATTCAGGCACAATAAACCACGCAGGACGGGCGTCAGCTGCTGGTTTGTCACATTCACAAGCCTCCTATGGCGAGTGCTTACTTAGCAAGGAACAAAACTGGGAGACATGAGGGATCCTACCAGGGGGCTAACGGGAAACTCCCAAGTTAAAAATCATATATATTTTAAAAAACAAATTTACTCATCATGCCCTTGGTGCTGTTAAAACCTCTGTAGAAGTGGTCCCTAAACTGGGACTCAAGAGATCTAGATTTGGTTCCTGGCTCTGCTGCAGATTCCAGTTTGACCATGGGCATGTCGCGTCCCCACTGTGTGCCTCAGTTTCCCCACCTGTGAATGGGGAAAATACTTCCTCTTTTCCAGGGGCCTTGTGGGCATTTTATTACATGTATTGCAGTAGTACCTTGGAGCCCCAGTCAGGCATCAGGACTCCGCTGGGTACAGAAAGACAGTCCCAGCCCCAAAGCAGTGGTGGATTACCGCATGGGCTGAAGGGGTCCTTGCCCAGGGGCCCCAGCCAATTTGGGGCTCCCCCAAAAAATCTTCCCTCGCTGCGGCCCCGGGTTGGAGCTCAGAGCTTCTCTGGTCTTGGGGCCACAGGAGTCCGGGGTATGGAAAAGAGCGAGCGGGGAGTGGAGCCACAGTGGAAGGGCAGAATGGGGGTGGGACTGAAGGTAGAAGGGGTGGGCTGGGGCCATGGTTCCAGCATCAGGGCCCCCCCACTTGCTCCGGCCCAGAGCTCCAAAGACCTTAATCCGCTTCTGCCCCAAAGAGCCTCCCAGTCTAAGTAACGTTTGTGAGGCTTTTAAGTACTGCAATGAGGAGGCCTCGCTAAACTATTAGAAGCCAATGGCATTTTAAACATATGATTTTCTTTTCAACGTGTGCACTGCCTGCCTACCTGTCCGCCAGCTCCACCAGTGACCATAGGCCAGTCAGTTTCGGGTTCCTCCCTAGTCAGCTGCCTGCCCTCTGGTATTAGCACAAGGGCCATGCTGCATGCTGCCCCCCCATCCTCCACCCATGCCCACAGGGTGTCCGAGCGCCATGCAGAACGGGTTGAAATCCAAAATGCGCTGTCATCCACGTTGCAGGGGAGAGTTTAAATCAAAGGGAAAACTAGAATTTAAACAATACTCCTATGAACGTTTCTCTTGAGCCTCGTTTTCGTTAATCCTTCTCTCTGCCAAATCTAAATCGTGAGCTGATGGATTGTCCCTTTCAGTGCTGCTCTGGCTAGGCAATCAGAGCTCTCCCTACCCCTTCCCTAGTCACTGGACGTTGGCGATAGCATGGCAGAAGCTGGGTGTGTCAAGCCCAGTGCCCTCAGATCCAGATCAAACTTTTAGAAGTGCTATTCTGCAAATCACTCACCCACTTTGGCTGTGGCTCAGACAGCAACCCTTCCCCTTCCATTTCCTACTTCTCCATCTCCCCAGGACTCCAACCATTTTGGTATCTGTAGGGACACAATGAGCTTAATTAGAGAGCTGTGGTAGTCTGAAAGGCCATGTGACCCTCTGCTGCCTGTACCGGCTAATGTTACTGCTTTGCCCACTGCAGAGTTCAAAGTTTCCAGAGCTCAGATCTGGGCCCATCTCTGACTAGCCCCTTTAAGACTAAAGCATTCCAGAGCATGAGGGGGAAGGCATGCAAGGGAATTAAGGAGCCATGCACTGTTGAAAACCAAATGGAAAGAAAAGGAAGGGGAAACCTGAAACCAATATAGAATCTTTCACCTCTCGCAACCCAGCCCATCTGATTTATGTTTTGGGGCCTCAGGTATCTTGAAGATATGTGCCAGGCCGGCAGCACTCAGCCTCCGCCCTTCTGTGGCTACACAAGGCATCAAGAAATAAGCCCTGCACGAGGATCTAGTGGTGGTGGCCACATCTTTGGGCAGCAGCCAATCCAGCAATGGGGACACTAGTGGCCACCTGTTCCCACTCATTCTAGCCACTGTGGCTCTTGGCTGGGGCTCAAGAAAGGAGCCGTGGGGAAGACCCCCTTCTCCCTGCTTTGGGTAAGCAGTATCCCCTTTCCCCCCCAGATTCCCGCAGGAGAGCACCTCTTCTATGTCAACCTCCTTTAACCATCTTAGCAACCCAGTGACCACCTGCCCTTCTATAGGTGCAGGGGAAGCCAAGAGGAGGAGGCTGATGGGTCATGAAGTCACTTTTTGGGGATGACACAGTGGGGCCCACTCTTGCAGTTTTATTGAGCCACACAATATTTGGTGTTTCTCTTAAATCCCCAGCTCCTGGAGTCATGCTAATATGTGAGAGTCTCAGGTTTCATTAAAAAACCGTCTAGCCTTCATGGTGGCAGAGGAAAGCTTGAAAATGTGACCCCAAATGGTTCAGATGCCAGGAGGCAAATAAAAAGAATCCAACATTTATTATTTTTAAAATCTCATGACTTTTTAAGCCAATCTCAGAATTGTTTTTTTGGGGGGGGGAGGGGAAGAGACTGATTCAATTTTGAATATTCAGGTTTGCCAATGGCAAAAATATGGCATGTTCAACCACCCATGGGCCCATCTCATTCAGAACCACTTGTGTCTGAGTCCCATCTCCATCATGGCACATAACAGGCCAGGTGTTTTCTGGTTGGCTTCTCCTGGCACCTTGCAGCCATGTGTCCCTTTCTCAGGAGAGCCGAGGCATCTTCTGCAGCATCTTCCATCACAAAGATTGAGCTTTGCACAGAGGACTAGCAGATTTAGACACTGCGGTGGGGAAGACAGGCCCCACACTGACAAGGAGAGGGTTAATGAGAGCCTGTGGACCCAACTGGCTCCAGCCTGCTACACTTGCGGCAGGTGACAGGCATGAAGAGGGGACGGGAAAGGAAGAGACCTATCCCAGTCCAGGGCTGCCCAGGAAGGAGAACAGAACTCCACTTCTCCTGATGGGAGAAAAGCGTGGTTGCAACCCAGAGACTGAGGCAGTTTGCTGGTCAGATGAGCCTTCTGGTAGCTGGGGCAAGGAAACCTTAAGAGACAGGCCAAAGCATTGGTCATTTGAAGACAAGCCCTAAACTGAAGGGTGGAGTCCTGTTGAAGGTTCATTGGATGACCCTGTTTTGAGTTTGTGGTTTTTCCTGTTTCTTTTGGCCCTGAACAGCCTGGAAAGTATAGGACTGAAGCGTGCTGTGACTGGAGGGCTAAACCCACTACCTCAGACCTCACAAGAGACAGCGACCTCCCTGCAGCTGAGTGAGTTATGCCCTGACAGACCACAAGGGGGCACCATAGAGACAAACCCCTCCCACTCCCGTTAGAAATTAATCGGCGGAGTTGCCTGTCTCAATCCCTGAGCTGACTTTGAGCAGCCCAACTGAGAGCTCTTTGGTGGCATGTCTCCACACATACCATGATGGAGGCAACGTTGGCAGCAAGGCGAGCTGAATGGGAAGGCAATGCCCAGGCTGGTACAGAATGAGGCACTTGCCTTCTGCGTGGTCTAGGCTGCCATGAGCACTTCAGACCCATGATCAAATCCCTCCACCGGCTCCCAGTCTGTTTCTGATGCCAGTTCAAGGCCTTGGTCAATGTTCAGAGTGATTAATAGAACAAGCCCCAGCTATATCAAAGACCAGTTTTTTGATCTCTGAAACCCTGTGACAGCTGCGTTCCTCTAGGACAATGCAGATCTCAAAGCCCAGGACGAAGCGTGCCAGAGCTGGGGACAAAACAGTCTCTGTTGAGGGGATCCAGCTATGGGACAAATGTCCAGAGGACATCAGGCAGATCCAGATTCTGACCATCTTTAGGAAGCACTGAAAAACGTTCCTCTCTGAGAGAGCCTTTCCACCGTCAGATTGACGCTCGCAACACTGACACCCCCTTCTACTCCCAAATCCCCGCAACCAACTTCCCAATCCCCTACAAAATTAAATGTAAAAAGTAAATCCACAAGGGACTTCACTGTTATTGATTTTTACCTGGGACATACTCAGATATTACGGTAACTGACAGCGCTATAAAACCCTATCTTATCTATCTTTCCATTTCTGGCTTGGATCACTATCAGCATCTCCACCTGCTGCAGATCTGCACGAGCAAGTGTTTGCTGCAAAGTGCCATACCAAAGTGGCAGCAAAAGTGTTAAACAAAAGGCCTGGCTTAAAATACACCACCTCGGAGGGAAACCAGTCCTTGCCTCGGGAGACCGCATGGCTTGCGGTGTTTATTCAGGCACCCGGGAGCTGGGATGATTCCAAAGGACAATGCTCCTGGCCCAGAAAAACTGGCCTTCCCTAACTTGAACTTCAGCTGGCATCTGTGGAGAGGTGCATGAAACGCCTGGCCGGAGCGAGTCCTCTGGGTGATGGCTGAGTGACAGACCGCCCGGCCAGTGTTATTGTTTCAGAAGCATGGTGACAATATTTGTCACCCTGGTGTTGTGTGTGTGTGTTTTTCCCCCCCAGTTCTTTTGAGGAAGGGAAGCAGCAGCTTCTGGGAGGATCATTGAGTCATAGAGGTGAAGGAGAGAAAGGACCATCAGATCATCTGTTCTGACCCCCTTTCTCCCAGTATCGATCCAAATCACTTCCAGAAAGGCTTCAGGCAATGGAAAATCCACCACTTCTCTTGGTAATTTGTTCCAATGGTTAATCACCCTCGCTGCTAAAATGGTGTGCTTTAGTTCTCATTTGAATTTGGCTGGCATGGGTGGCGAGTGAACCCCCCCTTCGGGGAAGCTAGCCCACCAACCCTACCTCTTCCACCCGAGGGCCCCCCCGTGGCCAGAGGAGGCCCTCCCCATTCCCCCCCACGGCCGGAGGAGCTCTGGCCTGCCTGCCTCAGCCATGCCAGCCGGCTCCCCCAGTGCCAGCCCCAGGCTGCTGGCGGGCCTGAGCTCCAGGCCATTGGCTGGAGCTGAGCCCCCGTTGGCTTCAGGGTAGAGGGGAAGGGAGGGCGGGCCATCAGGGCGGAACATGGCGGGGCCATGGCCTGGGTTAGTGGAGGCTTAGCCTGCCCTGGCCTTTGATACCCGCCGCCCATGTCGTCTGGCTTTATCTTCCGGACCATGACAAGATGCCCACGAATGGGAGTGGATGATCTATGGACAGCTCACAATTTATTTGTTTAATTCAGCCTGGTCTCTTCTGCTCACTAATTGTCTGAGAAGAGATCATGGCCCACCAGGTCCTCAGCTTGTGTAAATCCATTGGCTTCAACAGAGCTAAGCCAATATACTCAGCTGGGGAACTGACCCACCGATTTGACTCACTGTTCACTTGAGGCAAGTCAATTCTGGCCTGCCGGGCGCTCAGCCATGGTTCAGTGTGGGTATTCTTTCGGTCTTCAAGTGGTGTGACTGGTCGTTGAAGACACATGATATTGTTTCTGCTCCTCGAAACAATCGGTCTATAGACTACCCTATGTGATGAATTGGATAGGTTGGATATTAGGAAAAACGTTTTCACTAGGAGGGTGGTGAAACACTGGAATACGTTACCTAGGGAGGTGGTGGAATCTCCTTCCTTAGAAGTTTTTAAGGTCAGGCTTGACAAAGCCCTGGCTGGGATGATTTAGTTGGGGATTGGTCCTGCTTTGAGCAGGGGGTTGGGCTAGATGACCTCCTGAGGTCCCTTCCAACCCTGTTATTCTATGATTCTATGATTCTATGAAACACATGGATCTGTAGAGCCCTGCAAATCTGTGGATATCTGTTTTATATCCGCAGACCATGTCTGCGGGTGGATGTGGATCCATATTTTATATCTAGAGTCCTGCAAATCCGTGGATATCTGCTTTATATCCATGAACCATGTTGCACATCGCAGATCGGATGCAGATACATATTTCGTATCTGCGTAGGGCTCTCTGTGTCTGAGTGTAAGGACACACTCTCATGAGCTTTCTCTAAACATTGGTGTAAACTAACTCTGCCCCAGCTGAACACTTGTGAACACAAGGAATGAGGTGGTGAGGCACTTCAGACACTATGATGGTGCGGGCCACATGAATACCTTAGCTAGAAAGAAAAAAGCAGGTTTCCACACAGCTTGAGTTCCAATCTTGTCTCCTTTGTTTACCCCAGACCACTACCTGCCTGCTGGAACCCAGCACACAGTTACATCTAATGGCTGACTAATGTAGTAAACACCTAATTAGAGTGACAAGTTGGACTGGCTGGTCTTATCTGCACTCATTTTAGTATTTGCCAGGGTCTGCTTGTGAACATCACCTTGTCTGCTGTCAGCGTCCCTTTATAACGCTAGCCTCTGGAGGCAAAGCTTTGGGCATAAAGAAAGACGCCAGCTGGGTTGCCAGGATGCAGAGTTGCCAAAGCTCCCAGCCGGTTGGCCAGCCCTCTCTTAGCAGCCTGAAAAGCACTTTTTTGCCAGCAGTCAAACCGAAGAGCAGTTGCGTTCCCAGCCGAACATGGGGACAAACCTGTAGTTAGTCCCATCCATGGAAAAAGAAGGAATAAATAACATGGGGATCAGAGCAAATAGCAGTGGATTTAAGGTGGCCCTGGGGCAAACTGGGGAAAACATGATAGCCCCCATCCATCTGTCCTCACTCAGTCCAAACTCCCACTGAATTGGGCAGTGACACAGCTACTGTAAATGGTGACTGGTAAATGGTTTAATGGAGTTAGACTGACTTACACCATGGGAGGATCTGGCCCCAGGTGTCTAGGAAGTCTCTAGCCAATGGGACATGCTCCACGGGGAGTTGGTGGAGGAATCCAGCTTTGGCACTCCAGCTATTGTTTGTTTTCCAGGAGTGCCCACAATGTGCTAGGTGCTGTCTATTCACTTAGGATTACCTGGTCCCAGCCCACAAGGGCTTGGACCCCCCTCCATATGGGAGAGTGAATCCATCCCTGCCAAGATGGGGTGGGTGGGTCTGCTGCCCCACCAAGAGGTCCCCCTTCCATCCAGTGAATCTGATTCAGTCCTGGATGGTTTTAACAGTTCCAGGTCCTTGGAAAGAGGATCTCGCTGAACTCTGGCATACTTTCCATTCAACTCCACGCACCTTTGATCACCAGCGGAGGGGAGGCAGGAAGCCTGACACAACCATGCACCGTTTGGAGAAGAGGTGCTGAATGCCTTAAAGCAGACAGCCCCAAGCTCTCTATGCACGAATCCCATCAGCCCGCTCCCGCGTTAGGTTCACATGGCATCATTGCTGGATCAGTTTACAGGCCTGGGTTTCCAAACCCCGGGAAAATGAAATTCCAACAGCAGCAGCCAGTTGTAATTAACTCTGAACTCCACGGCTGGCTGTCAGGTTGGAAGCCGCTCCTGGGAAATACCCATGCCAAGGCTACTCAGTGAGTGGGATGACATGCTCCATTCCACTGGAAAGTGCACATGGCCACATGCTCAATCAGCTTGGGGAGCAAGGTTCAAGGCCCTATATGGCATGGGGTCAGGGTGGATCTCAGTTTGGTTCCCGGACAAGTTTCCAAGAAAAGAGAGTGTTACCTGGTGGCGAGAGCAAGGATTCCTGGGTTCTATTCTCATCTGTGCCACAGTGCCACTCACGCTCCTATACAAACTTGGGCACATCCTTTAACCTCTGTGGCCCAGATCCTCCAAGGTATTTAGGCACCTAACTCCCACTGATTTCAATGGGAGGTAGGTACAACATCCCAGATCCTCGGAATTATTTAGGTGCCTAAATCTGCTTGTCTGTAAACCAATGCTAGTGTGCCCTGATCCCACCCCTATGGGTGTAGCAACACTGAAATGCTTTGGCTGGCTCCAGTGAAGGATGCTACAAAAGTGCATACATATGCTCAGGAAATAAACAGCCCACTTAGCTCGGCACAGCTGCCATCTTCATTCAGTGGCGCTCCAGGACTGAGCTTTCTGTGGGGACCAAATCATCTTTAGAGAGTAGGTGTTCCCCCAGGTGAAGCATGGGACCACGAGCGAACATTACCCAAGATGGAGAGCTGTGCCTGACTGATAAATATACAATACAGAGGGCTCCAGTAAGCATACGCCACTTCCTTCTGGGGCGGGTCTGCCCCCAGGAACACCAGTCAGAAAAGAGGGGAAATAAAATCCATGTGAAATGGGATGATCCTCTTCCTGATTCTGTACATCACGCACCACTGCATAGCTGTCCTTGATGAGAAAGGACCAGTTCCCAGTCTGAGGTCTGGGAATAGCTGGTGGCCCATAGAACATCGGCTGGGGCCCCCAGGAAACCGACTGGTCCGATGCTGCTGACTCTCTTCCTCGTCTCCAGCAGAGATAATGAAGATTAAGGTAGGGACAAACCACAAGAGGAAAATGGTTCGGTAGCTAAGGTGCTAAACTGGGACTCCGGAATTCCCAGCTGTGCCACACACTTCCCATGTGACCGTGGGCAAGTCACTCAGCTCCCTCTCTGAAAAATGGCATAACAACGCTTCCTAGGTCTGGTCTTTCTGTGGAGGCTGGGAGCTCTTTGGCGCAGGGACTGTCTCTCCGTGTCTGTGCAGCACCAACACAATGGGGCCCCGCTCTCAGTTGGGCTACAGAAACTGCTGAAATGCAAATAATCACCACCACCAACATACCACCTGGCCAGGGACTGGGTGGAGGAAGGATAAAATCACGGATATCATGGGGATGCAAAGAGTTTTTAAGAAAACAACTGAAGGAAGTACCTTGGAGAACTCCATCATATAAAGAGAGGGGCATGGAGACCTGAGTGTAACAGTCGTCAGGGCAGAGGTGGATGACGGAAAAGGTTTTGACCCACCTAATTCTCTAGCCCAGCAGGGAGCCTCTTCTTCAGTGGAGTCCGGCACTGATATCCACAAGTACTCACAATTTAGGCTACAAGACAGTGGCTTATAAAAAGACTTGGCAGAATTCAGGTTTTTTATCGGTATCATTTTGATGAATATCAATATTTAAGCAATTTTTCAAGTTTTATTTACTGAAATGTTCACAGTTGTGTGAAACTATAGCAGGGTGACAGACAATGGGAGGGGGGGTGCCAGACAATTATTCAACAACAGCGGATGTTGCGATTCAAAAAGTCAAAGCGTTATAACCGTTAACACACCAATTGGCACCATCACATGTCAAAACAGACAAAGTAAATATCCATAAGCCAAGTGCTGAAGTTCTCAAGCAGCATTTTTCTTACTTTGCTGCTCCGTAAATTTCAGTCGTGGAGACAAATATCTTACCCTGGGTGTCCAGTGACATTGCTGTTTACTGTTAGAAATCTAACCCGGCCAAGTCTATTTAAATACAGACAGCCCCCTTTTTTATTTTGTAATGCCTGTGTTCGAGGACCAGCCAGCGATCATCTCCTGCTGTTCCAGTCCTGGGCTCTGCACACAAAGACAATCCTGCTGCTCCCCCTCAATCCCAACCAGCAGCCCCCCCCCCAACCCCTATTCCAACCTTCAGTTTTGCCAAGCCCCTGCACAGATACAGCTCTGCCAGTGCCCCTCCACCCTCACCGGACTGTAATTGACAGGGTGAATTATGTCAAAGTGAATGGCACTTTTAGTTCTGCTGCTGACAAAATGGCCACTGGCAGAGGGAGCCACACTCGTGTCACTTGTGATCCCTCGCTGAGCTGTGCTTTGAAACCACCAGGCCCGAGAGGGCCCTCGCTCCTCCACCCCTCTGTGGGAGAGGGGTGTTTAGAGCCAGAGGTGCCCAAGAGCTGTTTAATTGAGCCCCTGGCTCCCCGCAGCAGGGTGAGGCAGGGGAATGCGATCATTCATTAGCAGCCTCGAAAACGCCCCGTCAGCAGAACCGAGGAGGCTCTGATTAGCCAGCGCCCAGCCCGGCGAAAGAAACAACTCAGCCAGCCACGCACTGCTTCCTCCTGGGGCAGCCCCAAAATGTGAAAGGCTGCAGCTTTCCGCGGGCTCTTGAGTTCATCAGCGTCCAGGAGACGGGCCGTGCGCTGAGCGAACAGCTTGGGAAACCCGCCACGGCAGAGAGGAAAGCTGGGCCTGGGGATTTGAGGGCCTGATGCGGGATGATACTAAGCAACCCCCTCCCCACCTGCCCGTCCATGGGAGAGGGAGGCACTCAGCAACTTGCAGAATCGGGCCTGTAAAGACACCGAACAGCAGTCAGTCCAATGACTTTCTGCAGGGCTGTTTTCCTTCTCGGCAGCAGCCTCCCAAACGGGGGGAGGGAGAAAACCTGGATTTGTGCTGGAAATGGCCCAACTTGATTATCATACACATTGTAAGAAGAGTGATCACTTTAGATAAGCTATTACCAGCAGGAGAGTGGGGTGGGAGGAGGTATTTTTTCATGCTTTGTGTGTATACAAAAAGATCTTCTACACTTTCCACAGTATGCATCCGATGAAGTGAGCTGTAGCTCACGAAAGCTTATGCTCAAATAAATTGGTTAGTCTCTAAGGTGCCACAAGTCCTCCTTTTCTTTTTGCGAATACAGACTAACACGGCTGTTACTCTGAAACCTAGATAACCACAGGTCTCTGAAATCAGTCCCCTTTGATTGCACTGTAGGATGGGACCTGCTGACATTTGCTCCAAATTCATTGTCCAAAAACCCCCCTTCCCTGTCAATTGTCACTGCAGACGGGCTGGACTCACACTAACATGCTGAACACCCTTTCACACCCTTCAAGGAGCTTCCCCTCCCCACAGAAAGAAGTTTGAGCATGTGTCCCTCTCACCACTTTCCTGTGGACTTCCTGATTCACCAAGAACTGACCCTGAGCTGCCTTGGGTGACTTTGCAGCTGCACACGGGCTGTGTAGAGTGCGGGGGGATGCCATATAGAGAAATAAGGTCGTATTCCTTTAAACGGTTTGTGAGCCCCCTAGCGGCGCTCATGGTGTTCAGTGTGTGTGTGTAGCTGCCAGACACCATTCAGGGCAGGTACGTGTGTGCGCGTTGCACGGGCACATTAACAAACAGTTGAGCCCCAGCAAAGCCCTTGGGGATTCTTCGTGTGATTTTTGTTGTGCAAAGAATAAAAGACACAAGAGAGGCAGAGATCTGCAGAGGGGGGAGTCAGAGGGCCCTGCCCCAGAAACCTTCACCCCAAACCTAACCCTGGCCCCTTGCTTGCCATCTGAAAAGTGCAGTGAAACTTCTTGTCATCTGCATGGTCCGGTTCTGGCCAGGATCAGCCACGAGAAAGGCTGGTTTGATTCGCATTTATATTGCGCTAGCACCTAGATCCCCGAGCTGAGACCAGGGCCTCTCGGGGTCGGTGCAGCCCCTCCCCACAGCAGGAGACACCGGCCCAAAGAATGCACCATCCAAACAGACAGGTCAGACAAAAGAAGAATCATGACTCCCATTTTACAGCTGGGCGAAGTGAGGCCCAGCGAGATTAAAGGACATGCTGAAGATCACACCGGAGTCTGTGGCGGAGCAGGGAGTTGAACACAGTGCTCCCGTCTAGTGGCTTAGCCACATGGACAAGCTTCCACTTCTCTCCACTTCCACATGTCTTCTCAAGACCTTCCCCACCAGGCCTCGAAGGACGCTGCCAGTCCGAGAATGCTGCCCCTTGCTCCATCCATCTCTACTAACGAAATACAACTTTGCAAAGCAAATGCATGCATCTCTCTAGAAACTAGATCTGAGTCCCTTTCCCTCCATCCTTCCTATGTCACTTGTCCTCGTAGCTTAGAAATCATACAGGGCAGGGACCAAGTCTTCACCGGGGATTGGCCAGTGACTAGCACAACGGCGCCAGGATCCTCTAAGGGGGCCCCTGGGCACTAGTGCAATAGCAAAATTAAAGAGACAGTCCCACGTTTATCAAACCCCCTTTTCTAAGTGGTCTTCATGGAACTTTTCTCCTCCAAGGTTTCCAGTGTTTCTCACAAAGCCGTCAGGAGAAATCGACCCGCACGTAGGACTTGGAGGGAGGGTCCCCATGCTGCATGCTGGGGCCATGGGGAACTTCACAACGAGAACAGCAACAGAACACAGCCCCTCGGGCTCTGAAAGAACAGGCCCCCTACCACAGTATAGGGCCTGTGACACACACTTGAGCAGTTCCAGTTCCATCCAGCAGAGGACAGTCCTGCACGGAGTGTCTGTTACAGTCCAGGTGCACAGTCCCTTCTGCCCTCTCGAATGCATTTCTATTGTATGAAAGAGAACACCATGACGTTTAGTTGATGCCTCTGGGGATAGGAGCACCCACACGTTGCAACCTCAGTGGCAGCATTTCAATTGCATCTCGAGCTGTACATATTTTAATCCGACCAAGATGCAACAACCTTGAGATTTGCTTGTGCTTGCATCTCGCGGGATAGATTAATAAATACTGCTGGTTGCTTGTCTTCAACAGCAATAAACTCATAACAATCGAGGCATGGGCCCGAACGAAAACACTGATCCAAACACACCCGGAACTTGGGGAGCTCGGAATGGGCAGCTTTTCAGAGTCCGAAACTGGACCCGGATCAGAATCCAAAACTGTCCCCTTTCTCTGTAATGGATCAAAAAGAAAAATCTTATGACAGGCCATCAAGATTGACCAAAAGATTGAGAACCACTGCCCTAGAGGGGAGGGGTTAGAACCCAGAGCCTCATGGGAGCTCATGGAAAGTGGGAAAGGGCAGAGGAATGAGAGGCTGATGGAGCCATTACAGAAGCTGGAGGATTCACATAACCATGGAGGGAGATCCTGGCTCCACTGAAATCCAGGGGAATTTGGGCATTGACTTCAGTGGGGCCAGGATTTCACCTACTGAATTTAAGGCCAGAACAGACCCACTGTGATTAGCCAGTCTGACCTTCTGCATAACCCAGGCCAGAAGGTATCATCTACACTGAGTCCTGTGCCAGGCCCAGAACTAGGAGAACCGGGAGAGGCCAGAGCTGGGCAGAGCCACTCAAACTGGGCCAAGAAAAATCACCACGAGGCATTCTGGCTCTGTGGGGAGGCCAGGCGAGGTGCAAAATGGACGGACGTTGTTCCTGACATGACATAGCGGGAACAACTGCTTTCTAACACCCCTGGCTGGTGCACAGCCCCCCAGTCTCCAGGGTGCAAACAGTCCAGGGGAAGGAGGAGGAGGTGCCAGGCTGCTGACAGCTCCTTCAGCAACGCTGATAATGGCAAAACCCAGGAAGCACTAGAAAGCCTGTTGCTTATCTCCAGGCAGCTATTGCAGCCAGCCCTGCACTATTAGACGATAACTCCCTCGCTTTCCCTCCTCCCCCACCCTCTCTCTCTGCCCGTTGGCAAATTCTGCAGTTAACCTGCTGCTTTTCTAGTGGGCACTGCATTCACCACGTGCCGTGATGCCCAGTTTCACAGCCCGCAGTGCTGCGCTGTACTTGGGCTGCAATGTGTAGGGATCCAGTAGGGGGTGCTGCAGCTCGCGTGGGTCACCTCAGAGCTGGTCAGAAAACGACAACCAAAAATGGGGATTTTAGAAATATCTTGCAACTTTTTGGGGGGCGGTTTCTTTGGGAGAGGGTGGTTGTTGTTTTTTGTTTTGAATTTTCCAACCCCTTATGTTTAAAGATCCAGGCTAATTCATTAATTTTGGGGAGGTATTGTGGACGGGATGTCAGTCTTTGGGGGTTAAAAGAAGGGTCTCTCTAAATATATGTTTTTTTGATGGAAAGTTTTTTCAAAGAAAAACTGCATTTTGTCAAAAACAAAATTTGCAAAATTTTTCACTTTGAAACCATGAGAAAATTCCCACGTTTCAGTTTTTTTCCTCCATTTTTTTGCCACTGGAAACATTTGAAAACAGTTTTGTTTTATGGATTCTTTTTTTTTTTTAAGTGAAAGTGGTATTTTGTCTTACTTTTGAATCTTAAAATATCTCTCCCCACACCTGTTTTTCCAATTGACATGTTCTGCTTTGTGTCACTTTTAAATCCCGTCCTTTTTCTTTCTTTCATTGGGGCAAAGTACAAAGTGAGAGAAATGGGAGAAAAACTTCCTCCGAAACGTCAAAATGTTTTTAATTGAAAAATGAAAGAATGAAAAAATGAAATTAAAATGTTAACTCTTTATTTTCTTTTGATGATTTTCACAACCCCTCCCCCCGCCCCCAGTCATCTCTAGTGATAAGTTCCCCAGCAGGAGCTGGTGGACCTTTCTGCAGGTACTTTTTATGACAAACTGACATGAAGGTAACCCCCTTTCCCCCCCCTGAAATGGTATGTTGGATGGATTTTTCTAGCTGGAGCTTCCCTGTGTATTCAGAGCATCAAATTACCACCAGCACCCCACTTCCTCAGCTACCCATTCACAAACATTGGCTGCATTCTAATGAAAGCAAGAGCCACTCCATTTTGGAACAAGTGCATCCCCGCTGTATCTAACCCTCAACCCAGCTCCAGTGCTTTTCCTGGCTCTGCAAGTGGTGCCAGAAAAATCCTGTGTTTGCAAATGACCGAAGCAGGAAGATGTGGGATAGCGCTCTGAACACAGAGCTGGGAGCCAGGCACCCCTAGTATTTA
This sequence comes from Chelonia mydas, assembly GCF_015237465.2. Lineage (NCBI taxonomy): Eukaryota > Metazoa > Chordata > Testudines > Cheloniidae > Chelonia > Chelonia mydas. Next base: position 120,389,847 of record NC_057853.1, on the reverse strand, counting down.
GTCCCACCTCTACCACAGATTTCTTCTTTGTCCTAGCGAAAGTCACCTCAGAGCTCTTTGAAGATCTCTGTAATGAAGGACCCATCCCTCCGGATCAGAATCAGGCCTCTAACTGTGTCATACTATAGTCAATAAGATAAGAACGTGCTCATATGGTTACTTATGCGGTAACACAAACTTAGACGAGAAGCATTTTCATTCCAAAAGGTTCCCGGAATTGGATTTTGATTCCCCCAGTATCTCTACATGCAGTGGAATCCAAAGCCAATGCCTCCAGATCAAGGGGGATTTGGCAAATCTAAATCTTGCCTGGCTCTGCATTGTGTGACTCAGTGTACAGCCAACAGAGGAGGGAAAGGAATTAGCAATCAGGGAAGCAGAGGTTTCTGCTGGATACAATGACAGCAGAGAAATTAACCAACTAACCAAGAGGAGGACATTAAGTGTGCTTTTTCTTGCTAATGTAAATTAGAGCTGATTAGGAATTTTTCAACATATCGGGGTGAGAGAGAGGGAGGGTTAGCTGAAAATGCCAATTTGTGAAAATTTCACGAGGAAGGAGCCGTTTCGAGAAATTTCTCAACTTGAAACATTTTGGAAAAAAGTTTCAAAGCCGTTGAAGTGACCCTGTTTTGACATTTTCCAAACAGAAATAGTCCTATTTTCCATATCAGAATTACATTTCCATTTTGAAATTTGGAGTTTGCGAGAGTAATTTTGGTAAATGGTCAACATCGAAACATGCCAATTGACCTAAACTGATTGTTTTTTCTCTTCAGGTTCTTGGGTCTTAGAAATTTTCAAGATTTTGACTTTTCACCCTGATGGAGGTCAGAAAAAAATTTTGAGATGTTAAAAACTTTCCACAGGATAGGAAACCATTTCCTGCCCAGTTCTAATGGAAATGCTGGTAACACAAGTGAGGAAATCATTTATTCAGTGAATTTGCAGGTAATCAGAAAAGTCTGCCCATCCATCCCTCTCCAACTCACTACAAAGCAAAGACCTCCCGGCACGGATGAACCTGAGCAGCACTGCAAAGGTTTGGCTAACCCCCTGACTCACCTGGCCACCACAGGTGTGCTGGAGAAAGGTAACTTAGCCAAGCCCACCTCCCGAATGACCTCATCATCAAGGTTGAACTTGTCAAAGGATGTCTCCCTGCAATGACATTACTCAGTGGTTCTTGATCACCTTGGCTGTCACTAACCCACTGATTGTGAGCAGCCTGGGATGTCGAAGAAGCCATCAACAGTGAGTCATTGCTGACTGCAGGAGACCACGGCTTAGATCTTCTTGCTTGTCAATGGAGCTGATAGGGCATGGGCAGTTCATCTCCTCCCGGAGGTAAGATGTCCAGAAATCAAGTCACAGGAGGTTTAAGTGATGGGGTGAGTTAATAGCGATGTATCCCACACCTGTCGTCATGGTATCTGCACATCTGTGGCAATAGCAGAATTAGCTCTTTGTCACCAAAGACCCGGCTTTAGATCATCGGAGTAAAAGGGGTGAGCAACCCCTTCGCCCACCAGAATCCCGCTGAACTTTGTCCACATCCCAAAGCAACCGCACAATGGTGCATGCCTAGAGGCCTCTGCGCCAGGCAGCTCCCCGACTGGATCAGCCAGGTGCAGGTCAGGAGGGAGGCACATTAGAAGAGCTCAAGATGGGCAGAGTAGGGGGCTGAGGGTGGGGGCTAACGTGCATTGGCAGAGCTGTGGGGGCGGGTTCCTAAAGCTGGATAAGAGGGGGTTGTTGCAGGCCAGGATTGAAGTGCACCAGCAAGGGTGTGTAAAGGCAGCTTGCCTAGCTCCTCACCAGTCTGTGTGCCGGGCACTATTTGGTCAGGAGGATCAGTTCAGAAGTGATGGGTAAGGAGATGCCCTCACACAAACGTAGGCTGTCTTGGACCCCCTTACTTACTCCAACTCACTGGTGTGCCAGGGAGTCGAAACTGATGCAATTTACCTGCCAAGAAGCTGGAAGAAGGAGAAGTTAAGGCAGGGTGGGTGGGGTTACTCCAACTTACACATTCTTACTGCCGCCGGCTACTTGCTTTCCTTTCTCTTATACCAACTCCCTTAGGTTGCCTGGCACAGAGATGATCAGAAGGTCAGATTCCGAGGGGTGCAAGTTACACAGTGGGTGGAGGGTGAATATAATTAAGCCTGACAGCACCTAAATTAGCGTAACAAAGACTTGGAAGGGGCCAGAATGTGATAAACTGCAGGTAGGTTGTCTTAGACTCGCCTCTAAATCTAGCCCTCACTTTCATGACTCCCAAATTCGCTATTAAAGAGCAATAGAATGAGAACCCAGTGAGATCTGGGCAGGGTGAGAGTCAGACAGTGACCCCCCTCCCAAAGCTACCCTGCAATCGCCTGGGGAAACTGGGCCATAAGACCTGAGAAGCGGCCAGACTGGGTCAGACCAATGGTCCGTCTAGCCCAGTGTCCTGTCTTCCGACAGTGGCCAGTGCCAGGTGCCCCAGAGGGAATGAACGGAACAGGGAATCCTCAAGTGATCCATCCCCTGTTGCCCATTCCCAGCTTCTGTCCACTCAACACACCACAGGTATCTTTCTACTTTGCACAGTCAGGGCATGCATTAGCCTCTGCAGAGAGCTCTAGGTGTTTGCCTGGGGACGATCCAAGTGCGGCTTTGCAGAGATAGGGCCGAAGGAAATTAGCCTCAAAAGGCCAGTGATCCATTAATTGATGGTGCATGCTCCCCTGTGATTAATTGGCTAGAGAAACTTTGTCACACCCTCCTTTCATCCGCCCCGAGGGCCAGCTACGGCACCAGGTAGTCTGAGCCTGGAAGGTTCCTTTGGGTCTGGAAGCGTGTTTGTTTTGGTGTGATCCTGAGCATAAGTGAGGCTAAAGAAAAATACCCACAGCAAAACAAACGCAGCAGGCGTGATGGACACGTCCTGGAGCCAGTGCCATGACAGATGGGAAGAAAAACCTGCTCTGAGAAGCCCAGGTCCGCAGCAAACCAGAGAGGGCAGAGATGAGGACAGGGTAGCCCTGAGGTGGAGGCGGCTCACCAATTCACTGTTGCATGTGCAATTCATTTCCACCAGTGCTTCTGACAGCAACGCCCAGGGCCAGACACTTTTCACCTCTGCCTCCGTGGCATCAGAGCTGCAATCTCCGACTAGGAAGGAAGGAATATGGGGAGCAGACAGATAAATCACTTCTTTAAAAAAAGCGACATTTTATTCTCCTCTGTACAAGTTCTTATAGATTCATAGATATTAAGGTCAGAAGGGACCATTATGATCGTCTAGTCTGACCTCCTGCACAACGCATTCCACCGAATCTCACCCACCCACTCCTGCGAAAAACCTCTCACCTATGTCTGAGCTACTGAAGTCCTCAAATCGTGGTTTAAAGACTTCAAGGTGCAGAGAATCCTCCAGCAAGTGTCCCGTGCCCCATGCTACAGAGGAAGGTGAAAAACCCCCAGGGCCTCTTCCAATCTGCCCTGGAGGAAAATTCCTTCCCGACCCCAAATATGGCAATCAGCTGAACCCTGCGCATGTGGGCAACATTCACCAGCCGGACACCCGGGAAAGAATTCTCTGTAGTAACTCAGATCCCACCCCGCTGCGCTCATCACCACTCAACGTGCGCCTACCAGCCCAGTGCCCTGAACCCCAACGACCCAGAACGTTGGAAGTGTTCAGACCCTGACCCAGACTCTCGTCCCCTGGCCCATCAGGCATCCGCCCCATAAGGCATCCCCCAAAGGGACACATCCACCCCTCCTCTTCCAGCTCCAGAGACCATCTTGCTCTTGACACCACGCTTTGTGCCGAAGGCCTTGGACCGAAGCGCCGCCTCCCACCCAACCTTCTCGTCCTCCTCGCTGGCCAGCGCCTCCTCTCTTTGCTACTAGCGAAAAGGAAATGACCCAGCGAAAGGGACCGCAGACGCGCGGCGAGGACGGAGTTTCTCATTAGTTCGCTTCAGGAGAGCTTCCCCCAACAACGCGATGAATAATTTATGTACAAGACAGAGGAGACAATAAATCAAAGGCAATGATTAACATGAGTTATTTTATGGCTGAGGAAGATCTATAGCCCCGGCTCCGCCAGGTTGCTGGTGATTAATGCAGCTCTGCTGCCGTGGCACAGAAGCCCTTGTATTCAATTACAAATGCCGATGTGCTCGCAGGCAGTTATGAGAAATCAGAGGGCGAAGAGACGGACGCGCTGTGATTCCCTGCCACCTTAACAGATTTAAGGTGGACCCCGACTTTATTATCCCAAATCTGCTTTATTAGGATCCAAACAGACCAAAAAATATAATAAGAAGACAATTGCACAAATTTCAAGGGGGAAAAAAATCACCCATGTTTGAAATGTGATGCAAAGAAGTCTGGTCTAGTCTAGTCTGGTTCTTATGCGGCGTAAATCACCCTGGTACCTGAGCTCCTGAGAGAACATGACACACCAGATTTTATCAGCACAGAATTCCTCATGCTGTGAAAGGCTTGTGACTAAATAGGGTTGCCAACTCTCCAGGATGGTCCGGGATTCTCCAGGAATTAAAGATTATGTCATGTGATGAAATCGCCAGGAATTCGTCCAATCAAAGTTGGCAACCCTATAACTAAAGCAGGTTGGAAAACAGGTTTGCGGTTGGGGGTACGGGAAAAATTTAGACTTTGGGGCAGAAAAAAAAAAATTAAGGTCCAAAAATTTTCAGCTGAAAACCAACAATTTTGGCTCAGAAATACTGTTGCAGTAGTAGGTCATGCCCCCGTTCTCTCTTGGCCAGACTACATCTCCCATGATGCACCACAGCCTCCCATCTCGCTGACCCACCAAAGTGCGACTGGCTACAGTGTATCTTGGGAGATGTAGTCTCGCCAGGGAACCCCGTCCATAGAGGAGAACTGTGGCACGCGGCACCGGCACGGTAATTCCCATCAGGCACCACAGTGACGGTTCTGAATTGAAATGTTTTGGTGTTTTGACCAAAAGAACGGTTTTATTTGTGAGTGTTTGGGGGGTGTTTGGATGAAAAGTCAATTTTCTGCAGAGAGCAGGACACTGTTCATGAAAAATCCCATTTAGTCAGAAACCCCAATTTTCTGTCAAAACCAGTTTTGATGGGAACTTTTTGGCGGCCAGTCCTAGTAGCACCACAGTTTGCAAGATCCAGGTGCTAAGGACATTCAGAGGCCTCTCTCATACAGAGGGGCCCAAACCAAAGCCTAGATTTTGGCCAGGCTCGCACTGACACCATCTGCTTTTTTCAGGATCCCACCATGGCATCGTTAGGTTCGGAGCCCAGCGATGCATGGAAGCAGGTGCGCTGGCCTCACTGGGATCCCTGATGTGCTTAACGTAAAGCCGGTGCTTAAGTGCTTTGCTAGACTGGGGTCAGACTAAGGTCTAGGAACCATAGACGTGCGACTGCACAGCAGAGCCCCCGCTTTCATTTAAAAACAAAAAGTGAGTTTCTAGCCCTCCCGGTTGCAAAGAAAACGTTGCAGAGGTGACCCATGTGGAACTGATGCAGGAACAGCAGCCTGAGACACTCGCTCCAGGCATCACAGCGGGGTGTGAACTCCACGACCCGCCAGTGCCTTCCCCACAGTGGACTTCTGCAAGCAGTGGGCTGACCACACAGATACACCCCAGCAGCTGGGGTAAATACAGCCCCCTTCTTCTTCCCAGCCCTGCCTCTTTGGGGAGGGGAACCCCTTACAGTCAGTCTTGGGACAGAAGGGAGCCCCCAAAGCCACGGCCTCTCTGGGCAAGGAGGGGGACCCCCTCAACCGCTACCAAGAGGGGTGAGGGTAAAGCGGGGAGAGGAGGCCACATGGTGGAGACACTTTCCATGCCTAGGGTACCAGGTTGAATTAACACAGCCCTGTTGGCCCTAAAACATCAGGTACCCGGTCCTTGGCTGAAGGCTCTCTAGGGTATAGAACGTGCTCCCAACTCACCATCCATCTCAGCCTCTCTCTGCCCCTAATACATCCTGAAGCTGGATTCACCATCCACAGCCCCCTGCTTCCCCAGAACTTGGGCGTTCTAAGGTGTCTTCCTCCATATAAGGCGCTGGAGGTCATTGTCCTTCTCTACTGGGCACGGGGGAGGTCTCAGCTGGAGTCCTGTGCCCAGGTCTGGGCACCACACTGTAGGAAGGACATGGAGAGAGACTAGAGGAGAGCAGCAGAAATGATAAAAAGTTTAGAAACCCTGACCTTGGAGGAAAGGTTAAAAAAACCTGGGCATCTTTAGTCTTGAGACAAGATGACTAGGCAGGAGGGAGGAAACCTGGTGGCCTTCAAACATGTGGGAGTCTTCAAGTAAAGAGGCTGGGGACCAATTGTTCTCCATGCCCACGGAAGGCAAAACAAGAAGTACGGAGCTTAATCTGCAGCAAGGGAGATTTAGGTCAGATCTTAGGGAAACCTTTCTCACTCTCGGGGAGTTAAGCTCTGCGATAGGTGTGCAAGGGAGGTGGTGGAGTCCCCGTCATTGCAGGTTTTAAGAACAGGTTGAACAAACAGCTGTCAGGGATGGTCTAGGTTGACTTGGTCCTGCCACAGAGCAGGGGGCTGGACTAGATGACCTCTCGAGGTCCCTTTCAGCCGGACATGTCTATGATGCTATGAAATCATGGCAGTTCTGCGTGTAGCGCATAAAGTCCATTATTCCCCATCTTGCGTGACGTGCCCCACTCTTATAAGTGGCCACAGAAATGGTGCCAGGGCCTCAAAGTGAGAATGAAAGGGGCTGGGTTCAAAAAAGAACGAACGGGCACCCTGATGTGTGGGATGGGGGTTGGCCTGGGTGCAGTGGGTCAGTCCACTATGTAATGGGACATTGACCACACTGCAGCACCCCCACAACTCAACTAGCCTTCTTCAGCATGGGAGCGGAGAGGCCACGGAGGGACATGCCACGCGGACTGAACACAGCTTAGGGGGATTTCCCCCATGCAGGGTGAGGCTCACCAGCAGGCGATGGCGTGCATGAGAGAAGATTGCCCTGCCTGCAATGTAAGTTGGTCTGGGTGCAAATACTCAGAGCAGGCATAAGTGGACCCAGGGAATGAAGCCAGCAAAGCTATATTGAGAACCTGGCCCTCCAGGACCTGTCCCCTTGACGCCACATGACTGCTGGGAGCATGAACCCCACCGGAGAGAGCTGGTATTTTGTAGAGGTGGCTGAAGGCCCCTGAAATTGCAGGGAACTATCAATACTAGGATTCGCTAAACGGGCAGTGTCGGAGGAGATGCTGCCATGAGAATAGCTTTGGAAACATGGAACATCTGGGTGAAGGGGATGGGGCTTCCAGAGGTTACTGCAGCAGCGGGAGTTCACTGCAAAGGAAGCCTCAAGAGACAGGAAACAGCCCGTCTCCCCCAAGGAGTGGGAGGCAGGCCCGTCAAATGCCAGGCTGCCTTCCACCAAGAAAAGACTAACGAGGGGGGTTGGAGGAGGACAGGATAAGAGGGACACATGTCATGCGATGCCAAACACAGCTGAGTCGTCACCCATCCCTACATGTTCCCGAGACGCCCAGCAACACTGAAGAGACAGAATTGCTGGGGCAAAGAGGGCTAAAAGGGAGAGCCTAGTTCTGAGGTTGAATGGATTGAACTTGAATGTATCATCATCATTCTCCATAGAGACTCACATCAAATCCAGGGTCAGCTGGGCTGAGTAGGTTGCTCACTGCCCCGGGATTCCCACATTATGTCCCTCCCCAGGCAGCTGGAACATGTCTCTGCTGCTCTCTGAGAACTAGAGTCATGTTTTTAGGGTTGAATGAGGCCTTTCCAGTCCCATTCTGCTTTCAGGTTCAAACATGCCTTAAAAGCATCCAATCAGCACAGAAAACAAAGTCCATTGGTGGGGGGGAAAATCGGGATGTGTGTTTCTAAGAGCCATTTTCTCTTTGCATTCACAAATACATCAATATTTCATTCACCTGGGAACAAATATCAGAAAATTGCTCTTTCATTGCATAAGAATTCAGGAGAATTTGCATGCTGGTAAACCCCACATAACTACTGGATAAATTCCATGTTCCCACAGGATACAGGAGTCATGTGTACTGGGTTATCTGCTGTGTAATGTTAAATAGCTGCCACTCTTCACCCCAGAGGTGGCTGTCTTTCAGTGATGAGTGAGTGATCCCCATAGGTGCTGGAACTAGAGATGCTGGGGGTGCTGCCGTACCCTCTGGCTTGAAGTGGTTTCCATTATATCCAGGGTTTACAGTTTGGTTCGATGGCTCTCAGCCCCCTCACTATAAAAACTGTTCCAGCACCACTGGTGATCCCTGTTTATACACTTTGTAAAGCATTTTGGTAGCAATCAAAAGGGGGCTGTATTAGCATAAAATATTAACAAAGAATGCTATTTGTAGGCTCTTCTACCGAGTCTATTTTCATATTCATAATCATTTGTGTAACTAATTTTTAATTACTACGAAGTCTCCAAGTCCCCCACATTGAGGAATATTAAAACTCCTATTGAGTTCAGGGGTAAATAGCCCAGTACTACAATGTGATTACACAGAGCATCCCCAGCTACCACATGGTAATGATGAGGTAAATCTGCAGTGGTCATAATCCCAAGACAAATGATTTATACTTTCTCTTGAAACTGACAGCAGGCAGAATTACATCATTTCTGTGGGTGCCTGGGCTATAAATCAAGCACCGATCACAAAACAGAAAACAGCGAGGTAATCTAAGCCAGGCAAACCCTGGAAGTATTAATAGGAAGTGACCGGGGAGACGCCATTGAAACATCAGCCTGTGATATGCCGAAAGGCCAAGCGCACACGGGGTGGGTTGGTGGTTGACTGGACTTTGAAATCCTTTGCTCAGAGTAACAATTCAAAAGCAGCTGGTTTTCACTCCAGGTCTCAGGGGTGACTTTCCGTCTTTCTCTTTCCCTTCTGCATGCGGCAGTAATCGTTTACTTAACTGAACCAACTCACCCAATATCTGTCCACCCCAGAAGCTCCTGGGAAAGTAAATCAACTGCCTACCACTACCAGTTTGTCAGGCTTGGTATAAAATAATTCCTGGCCAAGGGGGGCCTAAAGTAACTGCTGAAAACTGAAACTTTCAAGTGATTGCATCAATTAAAGTAGATCCTGAAAGGACAGACAGATAGATCATATGGTGTATTAGTCAGGCCACATTAATTCTCGAGGAGCAAGAGAGACACAAGCTCTGTCTGCGTCCACCAGCCTCAATAAAGAATCCCCTCACTACAGTTGAGTTCCATCTCCTCTGCACCACAAGAGATGCTACCGTTTCTCTGGCACTCAGGTACAGCAGTGATGTGGGACCATAGGAGGATGGATGGGTGGAGAGAAAGAATCGTTGTCAAGCTCTCAGAAATGGCTCACGACCTCAGGGAAGAGTGTCAAAAAGCAGGGTAGACACCCCAAACTGGCGGCATGGTCTATAATTAGATTTCACTAACTCAGTAACGAAGGTGAACTCCAGAAGCACTCGGAGTCTCACCCTGGAGTCCCAGAGAGTCCCCTCGGGCACTCCAGTCTGTCTTGCCACCCAGGCAAGCTGGACTAAGTGATACATGGTCACTTACACCAAAGATCACAAAAGATTCAGGTTGCTTCCAGTCCCAAGAGAGCAGTCACTTACCCCAGGTCAGTTTGTGCCTCAGATCTCACACCAAAGACAGTGCTTGCGGCCAGTCCGATAGTAACGAACTAAGGGTTTATTAACTAGGTAAAAGAAATGTGAGTTATTTACAGGTTAATGCAGGCAACATATACACACAAATGAGTTATGGTTTATGGTTTCAAAAGGTGACAGTTGTAGCAATCGATCAGCACCGAACGTCTTTCAGAGCTAACCCAGGCTGGCCCTGGGGATGTCCGCTTTTGTTTCCTAGCTTCAGCGCCTGTGAGAGTCTGAAGAGCAAAGAGATGAATAATTGTCATGTCAGCTATCTTTATTTCCTTCATCCAGAATTCAAGCTGGGTTAGGGTTAGGGCTTCCTTGCACGGAGCACCTTCACAGGTGTGCAAAGGCCCTTAACCCAATCTACCCTACTTCACAATAGCCCGCTTTGTTTTGATAGTCCTTCTTGATGGGTGGGGGAACCACTCCTCCTGCCTGGATTCACAAGTTCAGAGCAGGTATTTTTACAGCTATAAAGAAAAACGTACACCTCACCTTACAGCATGGGATACAGACATTACAAATAAGATTAATGCATGTAGCAACTTACGAGTCTTTTATGGAGTCTAAACACTTAACACATCTTTACAAGTCTAACATCCATCTTGAACAATACTAACGTCCCGGGGAGCTGGTCTGGTTTCCAGCTATGAATTTGTCAGTGCCCAGCTGGCGCTTACAGCCTTGGTGAGAGCTGGCACTTGGTCTACCAGTGTCACAATCATCAAAACTCTTATACTTCCTGTCAAGGGGCAAATGGCCCTTCATGGGGAATCAGGGCCTAGTTTGCCAATGACGGACCTCTGAAGACCACCTATGGGTAATTGGGTGCTCCAGGTGACTGCTTAATGGCCAATTAGCAGTGGAGCACCTGCTCCCTCTATGAAGGTTGTCTAAGCAGTCCAAATGGGAACAAGAAGACAGTGTCTTTGGGGAGAAGAGGCTTCTAACCTGAGAGAGGGTCGTACCTCTGGAGACAAGTAGCTTGTCAGGGGAATAACAAGTGTACCCAGAAGGCAAGGGGCTGGAAACAGTTTCCACAAGAGAACACGACTATGGAAAGAAGAAACCTTGTCCCAGGTGTTAGGGACAAGAGTTCAAAAGTAACCAGAGACTATTTCTAAGAGTCAGATTTACTCAGGTCATTTTCTATTGTCAGTAAATAAGGTCCTCTGGAGGAGGAGTTCAAGGACAATGGCCTGCTTTGGATTGGGAGCTGAATCTACCTGAAGCATTGAGTAACAGAGACCAGAATGTAATTACATTTAACATCCTTGTAGGGAAAAAAATACCAAAGAAACTCACCACAGTAGCATTTAACTTCAAAAAGGGGGATTACACAAACATGTGGAAGCAAGTTAAAAGAAAATTAAAAGGAACAGTCACAGTGGTGAAATGCCTGCAAACTGCATTAAGACTATTTTAAAACACCTTAGTAGAGGATCAAACTACATGTATACCCCAAATTAAAAAAACACTAAAAGGACCAAAAAAAAAAAAAGGAGTAAAAGAGTGATTAGAGGCAAAAAGACATCCTTTATAAATTGTAAGTCAAATCGTACTGAGGAAAATTGAAAGGAGTGTTAACTCTAGCAAGTCAAGTGTAAAGGTATAATAAGGTAGGCCAAGGAAGAATCTGAAGAGCTACTAGCTAAAGACACAAAAACTATCAGCATTTTGGGTTTTTTTAAGTACATCAGAAGCAGGAAGCCTGTTAGACAATCAGTGGGGCCACTGGATGACCAAGGTGCTAAGGGAACACTCAGGAAAGACAAGGCCATTCCGGAAAAGCTAAAGGAATTCTTTGCATCGGTCTTCACTGCAGAGGATGTGAGAGAGATTCACACACCTGAGCCATTCTTTTTACCTAACAAATTTGAGGAACTGTCCCAGATTGAGGTACCGACAGAGGAGGTTTTGGAACAAACTGATAAATCAAACAGTACAGTAAAAGCTTTTTTTATCCAGCATGTTGGGAGAATGGGGGTGCCAGAAAGAGAAAAATTAAGGTTAACAAAGAGGGAAGGAGTTTGGGTGTGGGGCTAGGGGTTAGGGCAGGGGAGGGGTTGCGGGCTCTGGGAGGAAGTTTGGGTCCGGGAGGGGGTGTGGGATGCCTGATCTGGGTGGCGCTCACCTCGGGTGGCTCCCCACAAGTAGCAACCTGTCGCTGATGCTCCTAGGCGGAGGCATGGCAGGCGGCTCTGCATGCTGCCCCCACCCTGCCCCGAGCACTGGCTCCGCAGCTCCCATTGGCCAGGAACCACGGCCAATGGGAGCTGCAGGGGGGGCGCCTGCGGGTGGAGGCAGCACACAGAGCCACCTGCCGTGCCTCCATCTAGGAGCATCAGGGACAGGTCACTGCTTCCAGGGAGCCTATCGGCCCTGCGCCAACCAGACTATAAACCGGACTTTCTATGAAGATTAGAAACGCTGGTTTATAGAGCTTTCCAGTTGGTACAGGGCTGGATAACACAACTTTTACTGTAATAAGTCACCAGGACCAGATGGGATTTGCCCAAGAATTCTGAAATAACTCAAACATGAAATTGCAGAACTACTAACTGTGGTATGTAACTATCGTTTAAATCAGCCTCTGTATCAGATAACTGGAAGGCAGCTAACAGAATGCAGATTCTTAAGAAAGGCTCCAGAGGCTATCCTGGCAATGCCAGGCCACTGAGCCTAACTTCAGTACTAGGCAAACTGGTTGAAATGACAGTAAAGAACACAATTATCAGACACATAGATAAACACAGTATGTTGGAGAAGAGTCAACACAGCTTTTGTAAAGGGAAATCATGCCTCCCCAATCTATTAGAATTCTTTAAGTTGGGGTCAACAAACATGTGGACAAGGGGGATCCAGTGGATATAGTGTACTTGGATTTTGACAAGGTTCTTCACCAAATGCTCTTAAGCAAAGTAAGCAGTCATGGGATAAGAGGGAAGGTCCTCTCATGGCTTGGTAACCGGTTCAATGGTAGGAAACAAAGGGTAGGAATAAACGGTCAGTTTTCACAATAGAGAGGGGGAAACAACAGGGATCAGTGCTGTTCAACATATTCATAAATGACCTGGAAAAAGGGGTGAACAGTGAGGTGGCGAAATTTGCAGACAATACAAAATTGCTCAAGATAGTTAAGTCCTAAGCTGACTGAGAAGAGTTACAAAGGGATCTCACACAACTGGGTGACTGGACAACAAAATGGCAGATGAAATTCAGTGTTGGTAAGTGCAAAGTAATGCACATTGGAAAAATAATTACAATTATACGTACAAAATGATGGGGTCTAAATTAGCTGTTACAACTCAAGAAAGAGATCTTGGAGTCACTGGGGATAGATCTCTGAAAACCTCCACTCAATGTGCAGCAGCCGTCAACAAAGCGAACAGAATGTTAGGAACCATAAGGCAATGGAGAGATGATCAAATATAATACAATTATCTAACACTGTTTACCCACACCTTGAATACTGTGTGCAGTTCTGGTCATCCCACCTCAGAAAAGATCCACTGGAATTGGAAAAGGTACAGAGAAGGGCAACAAAATATTTAGGAATGTGGAACAGCTTCCGTAGGAGGAGAGATTAAAAAGACTCGGACTGTTCATTTTAGAAAAGAGACGACTAAACGGGGATATGCTAGAGGTCTATAAAATCATGACCGTAAATAATAAATAGGGAAGTGTTATTTACCCCTTCTCGTACCACAAGAACTAGGGGTCACCCAATGACGTTAATAGGCAGCAGGTTTAAAACAAACAAAGGAAGTATTTCTTCACACAAGGCACAGTCACCCTGTGGAACTTGTTGCCAGGGGATGTTGTGAAGGCCAAAAATATAACTGGGTTCAAAAAAGAATTAGCCAAGTTCATAGAGGGTAGGTCCAGCAATGGCTATTACCCAAGATGGTCAGGGACGCAACCCCATTCTCTGAGTGTCTCTAAACCTAACAACGGCCAGAAGCTGGGAGTGGATGACAGGGGATGGATCACTCGAAATTGCCCTGTTCTCTTCATTCCCTCTGAAGCATCTGGCACTGGCCACTGTCAGAAGACAGGATACTGGGCAAGGTGGACCATTGGTCTGACCTAGTATGGTCGTTCTTATGGTTTGTACCTGATGGAGGGGAAACTGAGGCAGAACAGGCCTGCAGATCAGGCCCTATGGGACAGAAGGACATGGGATTTGAGCATCAATGCCTACCAATCAATTATATACATTACACACCAGTATAGGGTGACCATCCATCCCGTTTTTAAAGGGACAGTCCAGTTTTTTGGGACTTTTTCTTATATAAGAGCCTATTCCCCTTCACCCCCTGTTCCATTTTTTCACAGTTGCTGTCTGGTCACCCTACACCTGTCTATATTTAAAGGGTACACTTTATTAATGGACATCACCAGTCTGTGTCCGTTCTAATGGCACTGCTGGCTGCAGTGTAACTAGTATCTTTCCAAAGGGGAAATAGCTGATGGAGAATAAATTAAGGCTAAAGTACAAATTGCACCCTCAAATTGCTCTCAGAGTCTACCTATAGCATAAGCTACAGTTATCCCAGACTTCTCCTGGTGTTGACCCCGGCCCAGGGCCCAGCAGTGTGGACAGAGAGGAGGTTGCACTGATGGGACGAAGCTGCAATCATTCTCGTACTGGGCCGCAAAAGCTATCACATGCCAGCATTGCTCAAAAAGAGCCCTGTGAAGAGGGGATGGCCAGGGAATTCCCTGAAAACGTCTTCCCTCAGTGATTTCCCTCTGCAGAGCTTTTATCTGGGGGGCGGGGGCAGTTAAAGCCACCCGTTCTCATTGGGTACCACTGGCTGCCTGTAAGGGCCTTTGCTGGGACAGGAAGGGAGGGGCAGCATCTCTAGGCCCTGGACAAAACAAGGTCATGGGATACCTTGTACACACCGAAAGCCTAAGCACAGGTGTATGGCTGGTTGCTATTTGTAAGGGCGACCTTTCAGGATCCCCATCCCTGATCAGTGTTTGGTATTGTCTGTCCCTGGAGGCACTGACAGAAGCTGCCCCTGCAGGGATTCGAGGAGGCAAACAGGTCATTACTAAGCCACCGGCCAATATTTCAGGATCTAATTTGATGGGATTAGAAGAGGCCATCGACCCTCGCTGAGGAAAAGCGCTCCAGACAAGCGGTTTCCAAAGCAGCCGCCTGATTTGGGGCCCAATTTTGCAGAAGCACAGAGCGCCCATGATTGTAACTGAGGTCAATGACAGGCCAGGGAAGGGATTTCCCTGCGCCAGATCTCTGAAATCAGACCCGCTCTCCCCTTCCCCACTGGGGAGAGGAAGGAGGCGAACAAGAAGAACTCCCCTTCTTTGTCCTTTGAGGTGATGGAAAGGGAGGGCAGTGAAAGAGACTCACGGACGGGGGATGCATTGTACTTGTTTTTTTTTTTTTAATGGTCCAAGGCACCTCTGTGTAACGGAGAACCGGCTTCTCCAGTGAAGAAGTGCCAGTCACGCAGCTTCCTATTGGGTTTGCTTTGGAAGCAGCCACCGAAATGCTGTGTTCAGACCTGCTTGGATTAGGGCAGCGAGAACTGATCTGGTTTCATTCCCAATCAACCGCCAAATTCACAGCAGCTTTTCGGCTAAGCCGGGGCGGGGATGTGTTTCAAAGGGAGGGGTTAAAATAATAATAATACCAGATTTGCATCTCACCCAGCACAAGCTCTATGCTAGCAGACCCACGTGATTCCACGTGTGAAGCCATGATCATGATGGCTTCAGAAACTGGCCTTCTAAACCCAAGGTTTTGCAACACGGAGAGCTACCTTGGCAGGCTGCTAAGACCCAGAAGGCTGCACCGGACCTGAAACGCAGCGTCTGAACATGGGTTCACAGGCGTAACCCTCCGGGAGAGACGAATCGGGCATCTCTCTCAGAGCCGGGCATGCTGCATATGTTTGCAGAGTGGTAAGGAGCAGATCAGGGCTGGGGCTGGGATAGCAGCCTTGCTCCTGGTGCAAAAGGGCCTGTGTTTAAAGACCCAGCCCTACATGCTATAGTACTGGGTGGCTTGGGAGAATCTCAGGGAGCTCGGTCAAAATGAGATGCATCAGCAAAGCTTAGCAGAGGGAGGTTCAGAACTGGCCTAGCCGTGGGGACTAAGGTTCGTCAGCAGAGCTGCGGGGGACACGAGGACTGGGCTGACAGTGAGGCCTGGAGTTACGGCCCTAGCTTCATTAAAGAGAGGTGAATGGAGAGGCGGGAAGATGATCTTAGCCGAGCACTTCACTCTCATTATCACTAGCGAGACCTGGCCACATTTTTAACCAAGTAGCTAAGAACCTCCACAGCCAGCTAAGTCAATCTGCCATCGCGAGCTGTAAAGCAGTGCCAGATCAGCCCTAGGGAAGGCAGTCCTCCATTCCCTGTCGGCCTCATTCCCAGCATACAGCTACTCCAGACACGGAGAGCAGACCAGGGGCTGGTGGCGAGAATGAGACCCCAACCCCCTACTGATGTGTTCACTACCTAAGCCTGTCATTTCAGGCTCCCATGACCAACCCAGTGAGGATTAGGTGTTGCAGACAGCAGGGCAGTTACTACTCATCCCCTTAATTCCCTGTTTGCTTTGGTTATCCAGCCCGTCTTCTTACAAGCCCATTAACGGTACCTATGACCTTTGTAATAGCAAAACAAGGTAGCCCCGTCCCTGGCCCCCCTACCGAAAGACACACCTGTAATAGGCCCCAAAGGCAGGGAGAAGCAGGTGATGCTAGCAGAGCCTAGGACGGGTGGCGGGGGGTGGGCGGTGGTTTGAAGAGTTAATGCTTTGGAATGTTGCAAGCGCTCCCTGACCTGTCTCCAGCTGCAGAATGGGCCTCAGTTCGCTCTTAATACCATTGCAAAGCCTTGCAGGATCGCCCTGGATTACAGCCCTGCCCCACGTCTCACAAGAAAGCTGGATTTCCAGTTTGAAGGAGCAGGTATGGAAATTCTCAGCCTCCTCCCACCAGTCCTGGGCCCTCAGCTATTTCCTTGAACCAGCTTCCTGGGGGGAAGTTTTACAAAGGCATGGAGGGGCCAGTATTTTTAAACTAGTGAATCCTTGCATTGTGTCAGCTCCTGGCCAGCTGGCCATTTGATCACTGCCTCAGACCGAATGCAGCCTGGCTGGGGACTACAGGGTGTGGAGTCCTGACCCAGCATGCGTCAGGTCCTGGGGAAAACCCAGGCAGGATTCCGCACACAACTTCTACTCCCATGTCTAAGCCACTACATCTCAATTCCTCATGGGATGAGACACAGCCCCGTGCCTCAGTTTCCCCATGGGGCTCATACTATAAAACCCAACACTGAGGGGGGTTGTGAGGATTAATTAGTTCTAACTAGCTAGAGTGGGTCAATCAGAGGACAGGGCACGCGGCTAGGAGCCAGGAGACCCGAGTTATTTTTCTGCCACTGCCCTCTCCTCTCCCTCCCACACCTTTGTCTGTCTTGGTTATTTCGCCTGGGGGCTCTTTGGGAAAGAGACTGTCTCTCACTATGTTGTACAGCACACTGCGGCCCTGCTCTCCGCTGAGGCTTCAAGATGCTAGAGCTACGCGAATACAATCCACCCGCTGCTCCATTGCAAGGCGGAAATCCGGGGTGACTTTCCCCAGGTGCGGGGATGGCCGTTGTGCTGTTCTTCCTGCTGCGATCAGCTCCCCGCGGATTCCTTATCAGCTGCTGAAATCCTGCTTGTTTTCTTTGCCGCTTGTCCTAGTAGCTCTATCAGCATTAACCTCTGACCCCTGAGTGTTGCTTTTTTTCTCTCAACAATTGTGTTTACTGAGCATTTTTTCCTCAGTGGGAGGGAGATTAGTCTGTGAGCGGAGTGCCCGGCTCCAGTTCCCGCCGGACGCACAGGGATCCGGCCTCAGCCAGTCCCGCAGGGAAGGGTCCGAAGTGTGCCCCTGCTCTGAAAAATAACTACTCAGATGGGGCTATTTCCAGATTTATTTGTGCTCAGTGAGTCTCAGAGGAAATGTGCTCAGTTCAAAAGGGGAAAGGTGGATTTTTCTGGCTGCTAGTGTCACAAACTCACCCCAGGATCTGAGAGTCAAGCTGGGTTCTCTCTGGCTCCTGCGTAATAACCGGCGATCAAGATCCTGAAAACCAAATTGTGTCCTCAGTGACACCGAGGCAGCCCCATTGCCTTGAAAATTGGACTCTCAGTGCTGTTTTCAGGATAGACAAAATGTGGCCCTGTATTTGGGACTGAGGCCTGGTCTACGCTACAGAGTTAGGTCAATGCAAGGCAGCTAATGTCAACATAACTGGGGAAGCGTTTACACTTAAATGTCGCTCCCACCGATGTAACTGCCCTGCTACGTCAGCGTAATAACTCCACCACCCCATAGTGTTACAGTCGATGTAGTTATGTTGATGCAGGGTCAGTGTGGACACTGCATTGCGGATGTCAGCTGTGACTGGCTTTCAGGAACCATCCCACAATGCCCCACGCTGGCACTGCAATCGATACAAGCACTCCTGGGTAGGACACGCACCGCTGACCCAAGGCGCAGAGCGTAGACACACACAAGCGATGTAATTACCGCAGTGGCTGTATGGAGAGTGACAATTTTGTAATGTAGACTATAGGCACTGACTCAGTGGGGGCTCTGGGGCTGGAGCTAATCAGGGGTGCCATGCTGCCACAGAGGGGGGGAACAGGGGTGGGAAGGAGCAGGGCGAGGGCAGGGCCTCGGGGAGGGGCAGAATGGGGGTGGGGCCTCGGGGCAGAACACCCCCGGGGATTAAACAAGAAGTTGGCGTCTATGGCATAGACATGGCCTTAGTTACGGAGTTTTTTGGTGGTGCGTGCGGCCAGACTAGAATCCAGCTGCCTCTCTCTCAGCTAGGCCGGCTCCGCCAGGATAACAGTGGAGAAACACTGCCAAACCTTGCACTTATTGTCCCTTACGTCAGCGGAGCCTAAGATGCCATTTGAGAGCAGAGCCGCACGGCGAGACTCGCTCTGTGCGGGAACAAGGACAAGAGAGTTTGAGGGTAAATGTGGGGAGTTGGAAGGGGTTTGGGGAGGCTCCATGCCAGGCTGATAATCCAGCTTCCCCCCAACCTCCTTGGGGTTTTGCCTGGCTCAGTTCTCTTCTCCACCCATCATTCCTTAATTATACTTAATGGCCGAGCTCACAAGAGCTTCTATTAACTTTATTACCGGCTCAATTAACTCCTTCCCCCTAATAATCCCATCAAACATGATGAAAACACCAGCTCTCTCTCCACCTGGAAGCAGGGAGAAGGTGTGAGGAGAGCGGCTGCTGCCAATTCTCCATTGGACTCTTTGGAGATAGATGGAGCCTTCCCAGGAGGTGGCTCGGTGAGGGGGGAAGATTAATCAGCAAATGCTTTGGCACCAAGCTGCTCCAAGATACACTGGAGTGAGGCCAAGCCGCACACACTTGGCACTTGGAGATAGCCCCGTCATTCCAGAGCAGCCCTTTGCCTAGGGCCCCGTGGAGCTGGAGTGGTGTATGCAGCGAGGTTGGAAAGCAGGTGTGTGTTTGATGGGTTGTGCAGTGGTTAGGAAGGAGCAGAACCCATTAATCAGAGCTCTCGGCTGAAAGCAGAGATGTTCAGAGTCGGGGGGGGGGGCGGAGATCGGGGGTAGCAGGTATTTCTGCTTCTGTTCTGATGTTGAAACTTCTCTATGTTGCGTGGCTGGTTCGCCTCGGTGCTTGTGGCACTAGACGGGGGCCTTGGAGATGTGGTGAGTTCAGTTCCCAGCTGTGTCTTGAACTCCCCTGGGTGACCGTGGGCAAGTCACGTAGTTTGTGCCTCAGTTCCCCGTCTGCACAATGGGCAATGATGATACTTCTCCGTCTTCCAGGGGTGTTGCAATGATACCCTTTTGAATGGGATGATCTGATGGGGAGGCCTGAAGTAACAGGGGCCTGGACCCTGTGATGCGTGGGGTGTGACTCCCTTGCCCTGGGTATATACGGTCCCATTCTGTGTGTAGAAGCATGGCGACGATTAGTAAGGTTGCTACAGGCACTGCAGGGAGGCCATGTAAACATCGAGAGGAACCGAACATTTGGATCCAGATCTGGGCTTCCCCAAAGCTCAGGAGTATCTGGGACCCAGAGAATTGGGGCAGCCTGGTAGGGGACATGGTGCCCAGCTGCAAAGCTTGAATCCAGATCCCGACAGCTGCAAAAGCACTTTGGGCCCTTTGCTACTTAATACCTACAGATTTTAAGGCACCGACACCGCTCCTCACCCGTCTTCTGCCCCCTGCCATGCCCTGCATATGGCTATCAGTTGCTAGCAATAATGGATCAAGCTTCATGATTTAAAATGTGCCAGCCTCTGTGGCCCACTTCCCCTACCCTTTCCCCCTGCCATCAGTGAGCTAGGACATGCCCCTGCCCCAAAAGCAGGTGTCCAAGTCTCAATCCCTACTCTGTTTCTGAACAAGGGGCCAAACCGATGAAACCAGCCCCGGTGGGGCCTTAATGGGTTGATCATCTTCCTTTCGGAGTAGCCATCAGTCTCCTAAAGTTTCAGGGAGGCCACAAACAGCTTTGTAAAGGGCGGGGGGAATATTTTTACCCCATTTTACAGATGAAGTAATCAAGGCTTGGAGAGTTTAAGCAATTTGCCCGAGGCCACAATGTTAGTGTTGGTAACAGAACCAGCACCCCGTGATGCAGATGCTCCTACGTCGCAGATCAATGAATTCCAGAGACCCGTGTAATCAATCTAGAGGTACCCGATCTGTGTCACGCAGTTACAAAGTGATAAACCATGCCCTGCACGCTCAAATTCTTGTATCCCAGCATTTATCTTGCCTAGGGATTCGCAGCTTGAAAAACCCAGAAGGGAGGTAATAGCCTGAGTGACAGCTCCAAGGAGTTAATTGAAGGGAAACTGTGGGAGGGGAAAGGATTTTAAAAAGATTGACCAATGGACCTCGCTTGGAAACTGGCTCCTTTCCCAAAGACCCCAGCCCTCTCCCTAAAACATTTCTCAGAAAACGGACCACCTCCCACGCAGTATGTTCCAGCCTGGGAGGACCCACTTGAAGCAGAATCATGCAGCTTGGAAAAGACTCAGCATTCCCACAAGCCCAGCCCACATGGACTTGCCTATGCCACAGTGACAGCGTTGCTGCTTAGAAGGCGGAAAAACTTATGGGAGCTTGAAAAAAAAAAACAACACCACTAAATAAGAACATAAGAATGGCCAGACTGGGTCAGACCAAAGGTCCATCCAGCCCAGTATCCTGTCTGCTGACAGTGGCCAATGCCAGGTGCCCAGAGGGAGTGAACCTAACAGGTAATGATCAAGTGATCTCTCTCCCACCATCCATCTCCACCCTCTGACAAACAGAGGCCAGGGACAACATTCCTTACCCATCCTGGCTGACAGCCATTAATGGACTTAACCTCCATGAATTTATCCAGTTCTCTTTTAAACCCTGTTATAGTCCTAGCCTTCACAACCTCCTCAGGCAAGGAGTTCCACTGGTAGACTGTGTGTTGTGTGAAGAAGAACTTCCTTTTATTTGTTTTAAACGTGCTGCCCGTTAATTTCATTTGGTGGCGCCCAGTTTTTATATTATGGGAAAAAGTAAATAACTTTTCCTTATTCACTTTCTCATGATTTTATAGCTCTCTATCATATCCTCCCTTAGTCTCCTCTTTTCCAAACTGAAAAGTCCTAGCCTCTTTCATCTCTCTCACATGGGACCCGTTCCAAACCCCTAATCATTTTAGTTGCCCTTTTCTAATGCCAGTATATCTGTTCTGAGATGAGGAGACCACATCTGTACGCAGTATTCAAGATGTGGGCGTACCATGGATTTATATAAGGGAAATAAGATTCTCCATCTTATTCTCTGTCCCTTTTTTAATGATTCCTAACATCCCGTTTGCTTTTTTGACAGCCGCTGCACACTGAGTGGACGTCTTCAGAGAACTATCCACGATGACTCCAAGATCTCTTTCCTGACTAGTTGTAGCTAAATTAGCCCCCATGATACTGTATGTATAGTTGGGGTTATTTTTTCCAATGTGCATTACTTTACATTTATCCACATTAAATTTCATTTGCCATTTTGTTTCCCAATCTCTTAGTTTTGTGAGATCTTTTTGAAGTTCTTCACAGTCTGCTTTGGTCTTAACTATCCTGAGCAGTTTAGTATCATCTGCAAACTTTGCCACCTCACAGTTTACCCCTTTCTCCAGATCATTTATGAATAAGTTGAATAGGATTGGTCCTAGGACTGACCCTTGGGGAACACCACTAGTTACTCCTCTCCATTCTGAAAATTTACCATTTATTCCTACCCTTAGTTCCCTGTCTTTTAACCAGTTCTCAATCCATGAAAGGATCTTCTCTCCTATCCCATGACAACTTAATTTACACAAGAGCCTTTGGTGAGGGACCTTGTCAAAGGCTTTCTGGAAATCTAAGTACACTATGTCCACTGGATCCCCCTTGTCCACATGTTTGTTGACCCCTTCAAAGAACTCTAATAGATTAGTAAAACATGATTTCCCATGAACAAAGTACCTAGCAAGCGAGTGATTGCAATGCAAGTTTCAGCTACATGCTCAGAAGTACGTTTAGAAAGGGTCCAAATGGTTCAGAACACGTCAGCCTGTTTGCTCATTGTGGTTATTCATCGTTTGTATTACAGTAGCAACTAGAGACCCCAGCTGACATTAGGGAGCTGTTGCGCTAGGTGCTGTCCATACACGTAGCTAGAGACAGTCCCTGCACGGCCGTGCTCACATGCTAAACAACAGAGGTCATCAAGAGCACAGCAGCCAACGGCTCCCTGTTGAACAGTGGGTCAAAGGCAAGGTCCCAGCCCTCCAGTGGATTGGTCCAGTTACCCAGGTGGGCCATCTCGCCCCATGTGATCGTGATGACCTGCAATGCTACCTCCCAGTGAGACAATGAAATGTGGCAGCCTCCAGGGGAAATTCATCCCACAGCTTTCTTGTCAGTTGTGTAGCTCCCTTCCAGGTGGGATCTGACTGACCACGATAAAAGCTCTCTTCATGAACCCAACCTCCCACCAATAACCCCACTAAAATCACAGTTACAAAACGCATACCACCCACAATAGGTAACAGTTGCTGGGCCCCTCATCTCCAGAGAGAGGCCAAGTACCCCAGAGACCACGGAAATTGACCAACCAGTCCTGTCTTCTTAGAGCTGATCAACTAATAAAACATAAAAAGAACAGGAGGACTTGTGGCACCTTAGAGACTAATAAATTTATTTGAGCATAAGCTTTCGTGAGCTACAGCTCACTTCATCTCACAAAAGCTTATGCTCAAATAAATTTGTTAGTCTCTACAGTGCCACAAGTCCTTCTGTTCATTTTGTGGATACAGACTAACAGGGCTGCTACTCTGAAACCTAATAAAACATAATGAGCCAGCTTGGTGGGAATGCAGAACAGGCCAGTGCAACACTTGGCTGATGCGGCAACTCATGGTATCGGACGCCATCAGGTGGTCGAGGGACATCTATTTGGAACACATCACCGGACATCGGCAATCCCAGGAGAGCTGAGCTGGAATGCCGTTGAGAAGCGAAGTGGGGAAAATAACTGAAATACTTCTCTGGTGGATTGTATTTACTGAGGGACAACCTCCCCTAAATTCTCAATTACTGAGGGACAATCTACACTCATTGCTATATTTGCTTTCCACAAGCTACTCTTAGTATAACCTTTTGTGAGTGACGTACCCAAATATTTGGATGCTAATACTTTAACTGTGTCACTGAATTTATTCATCTTAATCTGGGATATTGCAGATTATGTGCTATATGTATTTTATTACTTTTAAACCAAACTTTGTACTTTTGGATAATTTAAGCATTATGCCCAGATATACAGACACTCTTTCCTTAATCTGTGTATTAGATCATTTTAACATTAGCTTTAATAGAGAAAAATTAGATATGAATTTAGCCCCTTTTCTGGTGTGTGAGCCAGTCACAAACCGCCCCTGGTGCCCTTCAGATGTATTCAGTACGTGGGAGTATTCGCCAAGTAGTTTGGGTCCGGAAATGGTTCATGCCCTGGGCTGCCCTGGAACTGTTAAGCTTAAACCACTCGCTGTTCATTATTCGTGTGGCGTGGCGGGTCATTTAAGCCATCGTTTAAGAGCTGGTTCTGCTCCCTGATTGGTTGACTACAGCTTTTCCAGCAGGAGTAGAACAAATAGGGAACAACGGGTGATGAAGAACACTCTCCGGGATGACTTTCCAGACAGGTGATCCGTCTCTTCTGCGACAGCTCAGGATGCTTTCTGGGCTTGGGAACATTTTCCTGGATAACCTGCGGTTGACTGAATATTTACAGACAACAAATAATGAGCCCACAGGGGTGTGGACAGAGTCCACCAGCCCACTCTCAACACAGCACAAACATGCCGGGTTAATGTCCCAAACTTTTCCCTTTTCTGAGGACTTTTCTCTAATTTTAAACACCACCAAAATTTGGCCTTAAGCTAACCTTCCTCCTGCGATTTGCAGTTCCTAGGGTTCTCTATGCAGGATCATCTCTGTCCTTGCCTGTAGTTCCCTCTTCTTTAGATAGACACTCCAAGCCTTTTTATACTCCTGGGTTGGAGCTAATAGGATCCACCTAATCTGGATGGGAGGGTGAGTCAGCAAAAGAGCTCTGCACCCCTGCACAGTGTTCTAATGCAACCCACACTAACAGACTGCGATCTTTGTCCTTCTCTAGTGGCTGATCCACATAAGTAGATAGCAGCAGGCTAATGGAGTAACCTGTTGCATGTAAGCAGTCGAGGTTTATGCTTCTAGCACTGAAAGTCATAGGTTCAAATGCTGTTGTCAGGCTGCCAAAGAGGGACCATTATACTAGCACATGTGACCTTGTCATACCCATGAATCATGGCAAACGGAACTTAATATTTCCATTTATAAAAATGTCTGTCTTCATTTCTAACTAGCAAAGTTACGAACTGACTATTCGTGACCTGCTCTCGAGGACCCAATCATAGACCAGAGCCTCACTGTGTTAGGAGCTGCACAAACACATAACATAGAGAGTCCCTGGCTAGAGGAGCTTACATCATTCTCCCACTACTGGTTTCAGAGTAACAGCCGTGTTAGTCTGTATTCGTAAAAAGAAAAAAGAAAAGGAGTACTTGTGGCACCTTAGAGACTAACCAGTTTATTTGAGCATGAGCTTTCGTGAGCTACAGCTCACTTCATCGGATGCATAGCATATCGTGGAAACTGCAGAAGACATTATATACACACAGAGACCATGAAACAAAACTTCCTCCCACCCCACTCTCCTGCTGGTAACAGCTTATCTAAAGTGATCATCAAGTAGGATTTGTGCTGGTAATGGCCCTACTTGATGATCACTTTAGATAAGCTGTTACCAGCAGGAGAGTGGGGTGGGAGGAAGTTTTGTTTCATGGTCTCTGTGTGTATATAATGTCTTCTGCAGTTTCCACGATATGCTATGCATCCGATGAAGTGAGCTGTAGCTCACGAAAGCTCATGCTCAAATAAACTGGTTAGTCTCTAAGGTGCCACAAGTACTCCTTTTCTTTTTTCTTTCTCCCACTACTGGTTTGCTTCCTGATTAGCTACGCCACCTAACAAACCAATGCACCTCCAAGACACGCAATTGACTGCACCCCTCCTGGATGGCTTACCCAATCCTGTGCAAGTCATAAAACAAAGACAGTCTGTGCCGGAAGGAGTTAGAGCTAACAGACAGGACATAGTGGAGACGAAGCAGGAGTAACACTGGCCAGCCAGGTGTGCTTGGTCAGTTTGTCTAGATCACTCCCCGAGGACCTCATGGAAGGAGTCTCAGGGAGGTGAAGGTGGTGGCTTGGTCAGATCAGGTGGGGGAGAGTCAGATGCTCATCTGGCCCTGTAGCATCTGAACACCTTGGAGTCCTTAACGTGTTTATCTCACCACCCCATGAGGTACAGCAGGGCTGTTGTCTCCATTGTATAGACCAAGAACTAAGGCATGAAGCAATTAAATGACTTGCCCAAGGACCTCTGTGCCACAGCAGGGAATCAAACCCACATACCCCAAATCCGAGGGCCATGCCCTAACCACTGGGCCATCCTTCCTCTCAGATTGTGAATCCCAAAGGCTCCAAGCCTATGGGCCACTGTCCCCCAGCTCCACCATTCCATAGCACTCCCCAATTCCCCCCCCCAGCCACACACTTCATTACAGCTCCTAATCAACCCCATATTGCTGCTGTGACCTCTCTCTCCCCACCCCCCCCCCTCACTAACTTCTCCTCTCCAAATAACCATGATTTGCTCACAAAAGGGTCACAAAAGTGGCATCACCCAGCTCATACCCTGCTCCCGACAGGCTCGTGACAAGCAGCCCCTCCGATTTGAGGGCGGCGATCAAACACAGGTGGGACCCAAAAGCCTAGCCTTAGAGGGCAATTGCTCTGGTAGAAGGGGAGTGAGGCAAGCAGCACCACCTCCCCCCTCCAAACAAACAGGCCAGGGAAATAACAGTCCATGCGAAAGGAATTAAAAAGGCCTGCATATGTGTGAGTCCTGCCAGGTTAATACCGCTGTCTATCTGCCTGACAGCTCCAAGATTGATTACCAGCCTCAGCGCTCTTTATAACTTGATCAGTCGAATTAATCTCTGGCTGCGGGCCCATCTGACGCCTGGCATCACAAATTTAATTTGGAGGGGGCGGGGGATCTTTTTCACCCTCCCCCCCTCCCTGTCCCATTCTTCCCATGTGTGCAGGGCGGTCCCGTAATGAGGAGGGCCAGGCGACAGGTCCGAGGGCCTGAGCTGTCAAGACTGCAGCCTGCCGGTGGGGAATACATCGTCGGGTAATTCCACATGCCGCCCCGGAAAAGAGGCCTAACAGACACTAAGTGAGACATATTAATGTACTAAAGACTTAATGAAGTTTGGGGGGGGAAGGGGAAAGTGCTTACTTTATTAGTTTATCGCCGATTAATGGGGATGGTCATTACAGTGATGGAGATGGATTGCTCCCATCAAGATACCAGCGGCATCCCCTTTCAGAGGGTAGCAGGGTGCCCTGGTGTGAAAGGCTTCATAAGAGAGCTCTGGGCTGGGGGGGAATCAGCCAGGGAAAGGAGGGGTGCATGGCGGGGAGGGGGTTCAGAGCGAGGCGTGGGTTTGCAGGGGAGGGGATTTCACTGGGCACAGCAGAGGAGACGGAACGCGGAGGGAAAACGATGCTGGGAGCAGTTCAAAATGCCAATTTGAGAAGCAGACCTGGCCAGCCAGAGGCAGCAGGTGGGGGATCGAATGAAAAGAAAGAGGGTCCTGAAGAAAGAAAAGGAAAAGAGAATCCGTGGAGAAGAAAGGGAGACCACTGAGCACAGGCAGGCAGAAGGGCTGGAATCACTGGGGTGGCAGAGAGCCGGGGTCCCTTTTTGGCCATCACGAGGCACTTTGCCCATACCACGCACAGGCAGACGCCCCCAAAGATGAGCATCAGCAGCTGGGTCTGGAGGGGGGCCATTGCAGACAGAGGAAGGGGCAGATATCTGGCTCCTGGGGTACAGTGAGCACACGTAGCCCCCTTCTCCTCCCCTCTGCTCCCCATTGCCCAGGGACCATCCGGCACCCTACTGCTCACATTCTTGGGGCCTGCTTCACTGGGAGTTTCTCCCGAGTTAGGACTTAACCATCTGTAATGTAAACAGAAGCAGCAACTAGAAATAATGTTGATTTTCTCTGAAATGATGATCCCTGCCCAGTAAATCCCCAGTGCTTCACAGTAATTAGAGCTACCCAATAAATCTCTGGCCACTAATTGGTACTTTCCCTTAAATCCCTGGGGATGGGATAGTAATTCTAACCCAGGCCGCTTCCTGGTATTCACTAGGGTTAGATGAATGAATAGCGGTAAAGTCTTCATGAAGATACATTTGATTAGGAGACAGGAATTCACTTGCAGTCTTTGCACCCTGTCATTTGCTTTCCACAAACATTATCATGAGCGCATTTCTCAGCCAGAGAGAGAAAATACTCATGCGAATAGTGAGCTGCACAATCACTCACTCTAACCGGGCTTACGTGGCCATCTTGAAATCGCCTTGGGGTTCAGGAGACATCCAGTCAGGAAGCAGAAAGAATATCATGGGCACGAACAGCACAGGTAAGGTGGAATTCACCTCCTAAGCCCCACACAGGGGGCAACAGAGGGAGGCGAATGGACAAGGTGGAGGGATCTGCTTGCCTTTCCTTGGATGCCATGGCCACAGCATAGACATGGTATGGAAGGAGCTCAGCTGTAATTCCAGCCCCTGGGTGCAGCATCCTTGGCCTCCCAACTACTCCACCACCCCCTCAGGCCACCTTAGCTTTGGTGGAGTGGGTATCCCCGCAGTGAATTACAATGCAATGGCTTGCAAGTGGCCCAGTGGCTGAGGTGCCTTCGTCCCAGCCCTCTGCAGAGTAATCTGGAATGAGCAAATTTGTGATCATCAAAGCGACTGCCTGGCTTCCCCAGACAAGTGATACATTTACACAGAATATCCCCCAGTAACTATCAGCTGCTAACTGCATGGTAATTACCATGTGAATCCCTAGCCACTCCAGGGTAATTACCATGTAATTAAATGGTCAGCTCTTCTCACAGCACTGACTTCCTCTCCTCCTGAGCATGCTGCCCACAGCTCTGCTGATTGCTATCTCCATGAACCTTCCAACATCCAAGGCTCCTTCACCCGCTGTAGATAAGCCAGAACGCCTGACACCCAGTGACCTAATGCCTATAAGGGTCAGCAGAGCCGAAAGGTGGTTTAGCGACTGTCCTTCTCTTAGTGCAGATACTGGGCTGATCACCAGTCCTAGGATTTTGCATACTGGGGGAAATGCAAAGGGAATGGTGAACCCCAAATCCCATACTACACCTGGTCAACTGTGCAGTGCTGTATGGTGTGCAATTTTCCTTCCTGACCCTTTCTCTGTAGTGATCATTCAATACCCTGAAGCATGAAATTTGCTTCCACTTCTCTTAGCTCACGTCAGTCTGTTGTTATTGATCATGAAACTTCCCAGCCATCTTGGAATCCAGCCACAATTGCATTTCATGCTGTGGCTCCCTGCAGCTGTAACTGCAGCAGGCTGACTGTATGCTGTGCAATGAAATGTTTAGCTTTGTTTATTTGATATGTATTTACGATTAGCTCTATCATGCAACTCCCTGCTCTCATCTTATGGAGCAGAGGTGAAAGGAGGGACCTACCAGATTCCACTAGAGATGGACCCAAGATTCAAAATCCTGCTCTGCCTCCCAGTTTTGAATGTCCCCAAAGCTTAGGGGCAAAATGGATGTAGGGTGTTAGTTTGGCCCATTATACAACTTTAGGAGCTGTTTGGTGTGACTATGGAATTGTGACGCTTTGTTTTCTGTGCCCTGCACCTTTACATTTCCAACAACTCTCCCCAAACATGAGCTCAGCAGCCATGTTGTTCCCAGAGTTGTGCAGCATGTTAAAAAGGAGACACACACAGTGTGCTCTCTCTGAAAGATTTTACTTTTGTTCTCGTTTTCCCTTCACCTAAAATCAAGATCATTTTAGATGGAAAGTGCACGTTTCATTCTTTGTGTACAGGAGCAGAACAGGCCAGGACTCTGTGGGTCTGAATGCCATTTCCTCTGCACACACAGAAGATGTAAGAGTGTTCAGAGGAAGGGGGTTGGTTTCGGCCTATACCTGTTTCATTATTAGCCTTGGTAATACAGATTCTTTCCCATAGATTGTAAGGCTAGAAGGGCCTATTTTGATAATCTAGTCTGAGCTCCTGCATAGCACAGGCCAGAAAATTTCACCTCGTGATTCCTGCATCAAGCCCGTATCTTGTGGTTGAGCTAGAGAGGCATCCAATCTTGATTTAAAGACTTCAAGTGATGGAGAAGCCACTTTATCCCTCAGGATATTTTTCCAATGGTTAATTACCCTCCCTATTAAAAACCCACATTTTATATCTAGCCTGAATTTTCCTCTTACAGCTATTGGACCTTGTTCTGCCATTGTCTGCTAGTTTTAAAGAGCCCACTTACGAGCAGAAATCTTCTCCCCCGATAGGTACTCACAGACTGGGATCAAGTCAAATCTTAAATACTTCAATGAAGGCTGATGTTGATTGTGTTTTTTCCTGCCATTGTGTGATATTGGGAAAGATTCCGGGGGAGTATTTATAACCTGTAATTGATTTGAAACTCTCTAGCCTATAGGTAACTTAAGCTGCCACCGGCACCTGTCAGAGACAGGATACCGGCTAGATGGACCATTGGTCTGACCCAGTCTGGCCATTCGTATATTCTTAATTGCAGGGTTCTGAAGTAGGTGGACTATTCCACTTCCACTCCATTGGCCTCAGCACACAGGGGAATTTAGACTGTATCACCAAAGCGTTTGGCCAGATGGAAACTTACAAATACCTGTCCCCTGCTGTACAATCTTGGTAGTGTCCTAACATTTACATCTTTACTTTAGGTTTCAGAGTAACAGCCGTGTTAGTCTGTATTCGCAAAAAGAAAAGGAGGACTTGTGGCACCTTAGAGACTAACCAATTTATTTGAGCATGAGCTTTCGTGAGCTAGTCTCTAAGGTGCCACAAGTACTCCTTATCTTTACTTTAGTAGTGCTAGGTGTGAACCAACATCCTGGATTATTATTGATTGTTTTTATACAGTATCACTAAGGAGGTCGGGACCTCATCATGCAAGGTATACATTGCAAGAGACAGTCCCTGTCCCCAGAAAGGTCATTGTCTAAACAGACAAGAGAAAGAAACCGCAAACCATCTGTACAAATAGCAACATGCTGATGGATAATTCATGGCTATTAAAGGACTAAGTTCATCCAACACCTTGCTCCGTGAGAAGAACTGACCCAAGCCCTGTAGTTCTGGCCTAGGTATGGTGGGTAGGAGGAACCTACAGGCTGGCCCCATGTCTCTGTCTGATGAATTCCAACGGGGAGACACGTTGACTTGTGGCCTTTTGTCAATTCTCAAATGATGACTATCCGCCCTAATGAACAGAGTGAAATTGGATTAACTTTGAACACCCTTGTGCTTAAACTGTGCCTGATTAAACCCCCATCTGTGCCGATCAAGCCTCTGAAGGGTTCATTATGACTAGTGTTTAAAAGCAGAGAGGTAGGAGGAAACCATGGACTATTTTATTTACCGCCTGTTAGGCGTTTTCAAGGGTTAGATACCTTTTCTCCCCAAAGCAAAGAAAATCCCCAGATATCCAGCAGGAATATCTTGAACAACTTTTAGCTGATGGCAGGAATTCTCAGACTCCTTTTGCCATTTCTGAAGGACGATCACGTGGGTAAAGCAACTGACACACACAGCCGGGAGACATTCATTCCTTTCCCAGCTCTGCCACAGACTTCACATGAGACCTTGGGGAAGTCACTTCAGCTCTGTGTCTCAGTTTCCCATCTGAAACTTTTCTCCTACTTTGTCTTATACACCATCTCACGTTCAGCCGTGCTCTTTGTCGCAGGGCCTGTGTCTTGCTATGAATTTGTACAGTGCTCAGTCAGGGCCTCTAGTGAAAATGCTTTGGTGAAAATCATAATTATTCTCTTCTGGAGAGATGATGAGAAAAGCAGGAAAATAGGGGCTGGAATGGGGGATTGGCAGAAAGACAAGAAGAGATCATGTGTCTTTAAGACTAAATGTTTGTGGGAGAGCACTTCTAGACCCCCCGCCCCGTGTTTCAGAAGCAAAGGGGAAGCAATAAATGGCTCTTCTTTGCTAGTTAAATGTGCCTCCTTCTTAGTGTCCCGTTTTAGTTCTGATTTCTCTCCTCCTAAGTAAAAGGAGTCTCTGGCCCTTTTATTCTGAAGAGTCATTTCAGTCCTAGGCCAGTCTATCCCCCTTCTTTTTAAAGCACCATTGTTTGATGGCTGGTTCCACAGTTGATTGGGTGGTCAGGTTGCATATTTCTTTGAACAGGGTGACTTGTGAAAGTGTGATCCTAGATCGTTCAAATGAACTGCATGGTACAGGGGACTGGCAATGGAAGAATGAGTGGACGTTATCTCTAGGTCACAGGTTCAAATCCACACCATGGAATCGGTAGCCAAAAGTCACCCCCAGGGATGGGTGTTTGGTGGCTTAGCTGAGTTGGTGGTTCTCAGTCCACCATCCCACAAACCATCACCAAACCCAGCCCCATTGAATGCAATCTGAGCACAGAGACTGTGGGTTAAAGGGGAAGTGATGTAAACCCCCTTATAAATCCCTAGAGAGACATCCCACTCCAGATAGGGTTGAGGCATGTTGGCAGGTGATGGGGACGTTGGCACTGCTGCAGTCCTTACAGCACCCAGGCTCCAGGGACTGTCAACCCAGCATCTTTCACTGGTGCCAATTTTTCATTTACCTCTGGAGAGAAGAAATGATCCTCGACCGCTGGTTTTCAAGTTCTCTCACTAGGCAAGATGGGCTCATTAGCACCTTACTGTTTCCCTGGGATCTGGAAGCTTATTGTTCTTAGTGGCAGGTCACAGTTTTACTTCTCTACAACACATGGAAAAACTGCTACCCTAAGGGTTCAACCTTATGTTGAGGGTAGCAGGGCCAGGTTTGCTGCTGTTCCAATCCTTAGGAGGACATCTGCAAATCAACTTCTTAGGAATTCAATGTGTGTGAATTCCTAAAGTGCCCATCACCATGGCACTAGGTGCCTGAAAGCGGTAAGAAAGCCAATGAAGACTTCAAGCCAGATTTGTGGATTTTAAGGCTAGAATGGACCATTAGATCATCTGGTCTGAAGTCCTATATATCCAGCATAGAATTGCACACAGTTACCGCTGTAGTGAGCCCAATGGCTTGTGCTTGACTAAAGCAGATTTTCCAGAAAGGCATTCAGGCTGGATCAGAAAACATCAAAAGATGGAAAATCCACCACCCCCTTGACAGTTTGTGCCAATGGTTAATCACGCCCCCCCCCACACACACACACACCCAGTAAAACCTTGTTCCTTATTTCTAATTTGAATTTGTCTGGGGCTTCAAATTGGTTCTTCTTATGACTTTCTTCTCTCGCTTGAAGAGCCCTTTAGGACCTGCTATTTATTCCCGGTTAAGGTACATCCACACCATCCTTGTCATCTCCAGATCTTCTTTTCAATAAGCTAAGTAGACTGAGCTCTTTGCAAGGCACTTTCTCCAGCCCTTGGTTCATTTCTGTGGCTCTTCTCTGCACTGTCTCCCATTTCTCAACATCCTTTTCAAAACATGGACCTCAGAACTGGACATGGCATTCCAAGGTCCCCTTCACCAATGCCATGTACTAGCCAAGGGTAAAATAAATGTCTCATGGATGGGAAAAGCCAAAAGAGCAGCCACTGAGGTAAATATTCTGCACATTCACTTCTAGCATTCCATGTGAATTTGTTGTGGGCCTGTTTTGCAGAGATGCCAAGTGCCTGCAGCTATAATTGACATCCCTTGGAGTCATGGGTAGCACAGCATCTCTAAAAGCCACATCCCATCAATGTTTCCTAATCTATGCATAATGCTAATTGATGAGGATTTGGCTCATGGAGCCAGATGCCAGACCATTGTGGGGGTTGACATTTTCTTGAATCCAACTAGCTGTTACCACTCAAGAAAGAGATCTTGGAGTCATTGTGGAGAGTTCTCTGAAAACATCCACTCAGCGTGCAGCGGCCGTCAAAAAAGTGACCAGAATGTTGGGAATCATTAAGAAAGTGATAGTTAAGAAGACAGAAAATATCATATTGCCTCTATATAAATCCCCGGTATGCCCACAGCTTGAATATTGCATACAGATGTGGTCACCCCATCTCAAAAAAGATATATTGGAATTAGAAAAGGTTCAGAAAAGGGCAACAAAAATGATTTGGGGAATGGAACAGCTTCCACATGAGGAGAGATTAATAACACTGGAACTTTTCATCTTGGAAAAGAGATGAGTAAGGGGGGATATGATAGAAGTCTATAAAATCAAGACTGGTTTGGAGGAAGTAAATAAGGAAGTGTTATTTACCCTTTCACATAACACAAGAACCAGGGGTCACCAAATGAAATTAACAGGCAGCAGGTTTAAAACCAACAAAAGGAAGTATTTCTTCACACAACACACAGTCAACCTGTGGAACTCCTTGCCAGAGGATGTTGTGAAGGCCAAGACTATAACAGGGTTTTAAAAAGAACTAGATAAGTTCATGGAGGATAGGTCCATCAATGGCTATTAGCCAGGATGGGCAAGGATGGTGTTCCTAGCCTCTGTTTCCCAGAAGCTGGGAGAGGCCAACAGGGGGTGGATCACTTGATGATTCCCTGTTCATTCCCTCTGGGGACCCTGGCACTGGCCACTGTCAGAAGATAGGATACTGCACTAGATGGACCTTTGGTCTGACCCAGTATGGCCGTTCTTATGGATTTGCTGTGTTATCCAGGGCTGTTGCAGACATGCTTCATGGCAGGACGACTTCACTTCCCATGTCTTTCCAAGGAAAATGGAGATACCTTGGACCCTTCAAAATAAGCCTCTCACAAAGAACCCTCTTTGATTTCCCTACCACGTGCAAGCTTCATATTTCAGGACCCTGGACAGCTGCCTGGTTCACCAACTAGGGTGAAATCTTGGTGCCATTGAACTCAATGGGAGTTTTGCCATTGACTTCAGTAGAGCCAGGTTTTCATCCTTTATGGCTAGGGCTCCCTATGAAGAAATGATGTTTTACAGTTTATCCACTTGAAAAGAAAACCCCGGGACTCTGCTCAGGCCAGCTTGCAAAGCAAACTTTTCAATATTTAAAATATGTTTTCCCCTGTGGGATGAAACAATTGCTTGATACAAAATCCCCATCTCTACTCACTACACTGGAGTGCCACCTTTCATCAACACCGCCTAGGATTCTGTTGAACTGTTTTGGCATTGATTTTCTCTCTCTTTCATATGCTATGAGGGTGCAACATCTGCTGAACGGGAAATGGCCTTCAATGAAATGCAATCATTGTGATTGACTGTCCCAGCAATCTTACTTAATAGAACTCAGGAAGAATTGAAAACAGGTTTCAGATTTCTTTCTAGTTTATATATATATAAACTAGAAAGAAATCTGAAACCTGTTTTCAATTCTTCCTGAGTTCTTATGGATTTGTTCTGCAGCAGCCCTGCTGTCCTAGTCCTAGGGGCTTCCCTCACTACCCCCCAGCTGTCACTGACCTGGTCCTGAACAGCAACACCCCTTGCTCGGTCACTGCTAAGCCCATCCCTTCCCCCTTGACAGCTCTGCCAGTGAACCTCAGCCTTGTCTGAGAGCATCTTCCCTGTTATTCAGCTGTAGAGACAAAAGACCCTTTCACTAAGGAAAAGGGAACACTCAGAACCCCAACACTGCAAATGCCAACCCGCGTCTAGTCATAGAGACATGGCTGTGAGATGCTGTGTGTGTAGACGGGAGGCAATAGGACAAAACCTGTTCAAACAGCACAGGACACTTGTGCCACGGCATTTACATTTGTCTAAAAATAGCTACAAATACACGTTTTTCATTGGGCAAAATCTGGCATCCCTCACTCCAAGTGAAGGCAACGGAGTAAGAGCCCAGTGGAGAACCTGGGATCTAGCCCTGAGAGAATAAAGCTGGCACAAAAGAGGCAGCTGACCGGGAGGGGGGAATGTTTTGCCCATTTTTTAAAATTTGTTTTCTTTTCTTTCTTTAGAAAAAAAGTAAAAATCTGAAATTTGTCCAAAATCTGAAAAAATTCAACCAGATCTATAGCAGTTTGACAAATGGGCTTTGGGGGGAGGGATGATTTTCACAAAAATTTCAACGTTTTCCCTAGGTTTTTTTTAATTTTTAATTCAAAATTGGCACTATTTTGAAATTCAAATGCTGCTGAGCTCTATTAGGGACTCAGGATGCTGCAGGCTTGGTGTTAATCACCCGTTGTTAGCCAAAGTTTTATTGTGGGGAAACAATTTGGCCAGAAAAGCCAAAAGATTTTAGGAATCTAAGTAGTTAGCTGTGTTGCCCTTTTCCATGGCTAAGCAGTTAGTTATACAGGATACACGTTCACATGTGTCATTAGAAAGGCTAGGTTGTATCTGTATCCTTCCAACTTTGAAGTCACCAGCTCAAATTAAGGCAAGGTTAGTAGCAACCACAAGTAATTACTAGCCACGTTGATGTCACCGTGAGATGAATTGATAGTGCTCAGCTCGTTTCATAGCAAGCTACTCATTAAACCCTCTACTATCCTGAACTAGCCCCCTTGCTGGAGGTCATGTGACTAAGGCCCTTGTGTGGGACTCAGAACACCTGGGTTCTATTCTTAGATCTACCACACATCTTGGACCAATGACTTCATCGATACAGGATACAGAGACAACCACTGTGATCGTCTAGTCTGACCTCCTGCAGAACCCAGGCCAGAGAATTCCCCCTAGCAGTCACTGCATCAAGCCCCATCACTTCTGGATGACCTGGAACATCTCCTCTAGAAAGACAGCCAGTCTGGACTGAAGGACCTAAAGTGGTGCAGAATCATGCCTCTAGGTAAGTTGTTGCAATGATTAAGTGTCCTCACTCTAAAAAGCTTGCAACTTATTGCCAGTCAGGATTTGTCTAGCCTCTGCTTCCCACCACTGGATCTCGCTATGCCTTTGTCTGCTAGAATAACGAAGCCTCTGTCACGCTGTCTGGAATGGCTCACAACCGGCAGTGCCTGCCTCAGGCAGAATGCAGATACCCCCAGGCTGGTGGTGTGTTCTGTAATTAGATTTCACCAAGCCAGTGACAAATGTGAACTCCTGGATCACTGCACCAGTCTTACCATGGAGTCCCAGACAGTCCCCTGGGACTCTAGAGCCTGTCTTGCCCACCCAGACAAACTGGACTTGGGGCTAAAAGGTCAGAAACCAAAAATCACATCCCATCAGGTTGCTCCCAGTCCCAAGAGACCAGTCACTTACTCCAGATCAGTAGGTCCTCTGGATCTTACACTAAAGACAATGCCGGCAGCAGCATCCGCAGCCAATTCTATTGTAAACTAACTAAAGGTTTATTATCTAAGAACAGGAAGTGAGGGTTACTGAGAGGTTAAAGCAGGTAAATTATACGTACAGGTGAGTCACAGTTTGTAATTCCCAGTGGTGGCAGTGATGTAATAAAAGTCTTTGCATGGTACCCAGATTGTCTCTGGGGATCTCCGCTTTGCATCTGCTACACTTCCCTGTAAGAGTCCAGACAGTCCAGAGATCCAGGATCTTTCCTTGAATCCAGACTTACAGCTTCTTCTGACAGAAAACAAGCTGACAGAGTGTCTCTGTCCATGTGGGCTTTGCCTTTGAGGAGGGTGAGTGAGGAATGCACTTTGAGTCTCTGACCTCTGGTTGTCATGCACAGTGGCCACTTGCTTTGAAATTAGCATTTTTTTGTTAACGTCCTTCATTCGCCTTCCACAAGGCTTCTGTGATGGGTTATTTAGTGACAGGGGCATCAGCATCTGCTGCTGCATCTTAACAGGGAACAGAGAAGTGAGAACAATGCAAGTAACATCCGCTTCCTTTCACAAAGTCTAAACACCAAATATGCTCTTCTACCTTTGACAATCACTTTGATCTGTAATAACACACAAGTGAATTGGCCCAAATTCACTCTGGCATGACCTGGTCTGCCAGCATCACACCCTCTTCTGTGAGAAATATTCTCTATTTGGTGTTATTCCCAGACTGATCATCTCATCGCTCCTTTGTTCGTCAGTTCCCCATCTGCAAATGAACATTATAGTGCCTGTCTCTGTCTTGTCTGTTTAGATTGCAAGTGCTTTGGGACAGGGATCATCTCTCACTGTCTATTTGGACAGCACCGAGCATAATCCGGCCCCGATCTTCCCTGGATTGACTGAGTCATAACCACCCCTTTGCCCCAAAGAGTAGAAACCCTTCAGGGCCTGGGGAATGACACTGGTGGAGCTAAGGGAAACTGGGTATAAAGAAATGTAGCTTGGAAACTTCTAGGGCTGGGATGGTTTTTTGTTCTGTTTGTCAGGGTCTAGTACAATGATCCATTATGAGGGCTCCCAGGCACTATGGTAATAATGAATAACAATAAGAAATTGTCTTACAATTATACATCCATCCAGAGCCCTGTTAGAGAATGGTTTGTTTGACGACAGCAATGTTACTCCTAATCCTGGCCATTTGGGTACCAAAGAGACACCCAGATCCAAACACCTTGAACTTGGGAGGGTGTAAAAAAAAAAAAAAACTGGATCTGCATGAAAATCTTGCTGCTTGAGGGGGATCCTCCTAGAGGGGGATCCTCCTAGAACTCAGGCTGTGGTGGTGAACATTCATTAATGCACTCCAGCTGGGACAGGCTGCAAGTGCCAACGTCTCTCCGACAGGAATGAGAGTCTCAGGTATCCCAGCCCTGCAGAATTCACTCCTCCACACAGAACGGGGGCACGGCATAGCAATAAAAATGTCAGGGATGTCTCCTTGTGCATCGCCGGGCTGCGGTATTTCGGGAGCGGGCTGCACAGAGGTTAATTATTGCTTTCCCCCCCTTCTCTCCCAATTTAAGATGGATCTGACTGTCAGGAGGGGTGACAGATGAAGACAAAGCACAGGTACAGCTCCCATGAACTCTGGGCCTGACTATATCATTCGAGAGCAGCTGGGAGCGTGGGGCGGAGGGGGGGTGGCTCTGAGCTAAAAGAGCATTAACCCTTGCAGCTCTGCTTGCGTGCTGTGCAGCGCGGGTTAGTGAATTAACTAGGGAGAGGAGTTAATTTACAGCCTCGTTTTACATTCCTTTATCCGAGGGGTTTTTCCCCCCCTCTTGCCCCCAGAGGAATCGCTGATCAGATAAATAATTGATACCGTGGGGGCTGTATACAGACCTTGCTCTGTGCCATGATTAAACTCATTACCCTGCAATGGTCTCAGAAAGGCACCGATTTGGGGAAAGGTTCTGCTTATGCATACAGGGTTTCTCTTGGCTCAGGGTGGGCAGAGAACAGGCCACGGGACAGATTTTCAACATGGGATACATGAATTGTGGGTTTTGTAAGTTGCTGTTTTGTCCAAAGAAGATCCATCATTCAAAAAAAGTTTTGACAGCAAACCTTCAGCCAACTCTAGCTCCTAAATCGGCCTGCGTAGATGGTAGCAGTGGAACCCTGGGAGCATGCCATTACCGGATTTGCGAGCCGAACTATCCTAAGATGCTAATGCAAGTTGGATGAACGGTGGTGTGGCCGTACAGTCACAGGACCAGGGCTCAGCGGACGTGGCTTCTATTCCCAACTCCACCACCGACTTCCGAAGTCTCCTTTGAAAAGTTGCTTAGGCCAAAATTTTCAAAAATGGCCACTGGTTCTGGGTGGCTACCTTTTTGGGTGCCCGACCTGAGACATCGTGGGCCTGCGTTGTAGAGGTACTGAGCATCTGCAGCTCCCATTGTTTTCACTTACGTCTACACGGAAAATGCTACAGCGCTGTAGTGACAGCGGTAAATCCACCTCTCGGAGACGTGGTCACTCGGTCAGCGGCAGAATTCTTCCATCCACCTAGCATTGTCTACACTGAACATAGGAACGGCCAGACTGGGTCAGACCAAAGGTCCATCTAGCCCAGGATCCTGTCTGCCAACAGTGGCCAATGCCAGCTGCCCCAGAGGGAATGAACGGAACAGGGAAACATTCAGTGATCCATCCCCTGTTGCCCATTCCCAGCTTCTGGCAAATAGAGGCTAGGAACACCATCCCTGCCATCCTGGCTAATAGCCATTGATGGACTTGTCCTCCATGAATTTATCCAAGGGGCTAGATCTGCTTAACTACAGCTCTCAGGGGTGTGAATTTTTCACACCCCTGAGCAATGTAGCTGGGTCAGGCTAACTTTCTAGTCAAGACCGGCCCATGGTTGCAAAACTCACACATTCCCAAGTGACCACTGGAGAATATTTGTAGAAATCAAGTCTCAGACTCATGATGGTGAGTGTCTCTGCCAGAAACCTCATTCTAAGAGTTCCAATTGGGAAACAGAAAAGGACCATGTGACTTATATGTCCAATCAAAACACACCAGGGGTTGATATGTGACTATCTGGTCCTTAAAAGCAATATTTGTGGCAAAGAGCTCATGAGCGACTGACTCATAGGTAGAAATATGAACAGCTGAGAAGCAGCGTCACACCGCTCTTTCATCAAAATGTGATCTGTTCACAGACAGTTTTCAGACAGGACCATAGGGCTAACGGCTAACTAATAAATTGCTGGCTCTGAATACATTGCATAGCTCGAACTAAGAGAGATTGGTTCATTAATGCCTGCGGAACGTGTAGAAAGGAAGAGAGTTATTTGCAAAAATTACACTCTGAAAATGTGGCCCTGACCATCTCCTGTACGGTGAAGTTAGGGCAGGCTGGGAAATGATTTATTCTCCCACTCAAATTTTTGATGAAATTAAAATATTTTCATGTCCATCCAATTTTGCTTCCACTTGTGGGAGGAGTTTCCCTGAAAACCCCCCAAACAGAATTTTTTGTAATGTTTGTCAAAACCCCCACCCCCCAATTTCTCACCAACCACGGAATTTCTTTCATGAGCGTTTGTTTGGTCCAAAAAGCCGTTTTCCAATATTAAAAAAAAAAAGTTTTGCTCAAACCCATTCGCCCTGCTCTAGCCCGGATTGTTTTCCCTTCCTCCCTCGGCTTTCCCCCTCCCCACTCTGGAATTCCCAGTGACGTCGGTAGCGGGGGCCCGTGTTTTCCGCTCCAGGACGGTTCGGAACTGTTCATCATC
Source organism: Chelonia mydas (assembly GCF_015237465.2). NCBI lineage: Eukaryota > Metazoa > Chordata > Testudines > Cheloniidae > Chelonia > Chelonia mydas. The sequence continues at coordinate 120,349,308 of NC_057853.1, read as the reverse complement.
CCAAGGGCGACGCTCAGGAAGATGGATTCTTTCCTCTCCCCTTGGAGTTTTCAGAGGAGACCGGCTGGGATCTGGTTTAGCTCTTGCATGTGCAGAGGGGCTGATGTCAATGACTCCTGCCAAGGCACAGGGCAGTGTCTGTCTTCGTTATGGCTTCAGAACAGGAGGGGCAGCCAGGGCCTTTTGGTGACAGGCTTTAATTTTAACCTCCCTTTTTGCCATTTCTGTGGCCTCTGTTACTGCAGTGTCTGAGCACCTCACAATCTGTAATGCATTTACTCCCACAGCACCCCAGGACTGCAAGGCAGTGCTCTCATCACCATTGCAGAGGAAGAACTGATCTACAGCAAGATTAAGTGACTGGCCCAAGCCCACAGAAGATCTCCGTGCCAGAGCAGGAACTCAAACCCAGGTCTCCCAAATCCTAAGCTAGGGCCATAACCACTGCACCATGCTTCCTTTCTGGGATTATACCCTGAGATGTGCTAACTATATTTTAAGGGGTCCCCTGCCCGCACATTCCCCTTCACCTGTGATAACCTCAGGGCCCCAGGGAAGCATGTGCTGTGGGAGTGGAGGAGGATGTCTGACTGAGGAATCTATTCCTGGGCTTGTCCATTGAAATAAAAAGACTCTTGCCTGAGCAGAAGCCAGGAGGGAGGCCGCCCCACGTGGCAGAGGGATCTAGGAAGCGCAATTGGATGCAAAGGCTCAGCTCCTGGAAATGAGCGAGGCAGTCTTGCCGGGGAAGGGCTAAGGAGGTGACCGGAGACACCTTCCCCCAAGGGAGTCATTTGGAAATACTTGGCCCCTGGTGCATTGCCTTGGCAGAACGGTTTGCTCTCTGGATGGCTCTCCGAGAGGACCAGGAAGAAGCCATCTTCAAGTAGGCTGATTGGGGAGGGGCCCCCCACAGGATCCCAACCCTCCTTTCAGCTGAATAGCATAATATAAATGCGGGGGGGGGGAGCTTTGCGCTGGAGCCTAGCCCAAGCTCCTTGCCTCTCCCACATTCTTAAATCCAGCAGCTTTAATGCACCCATGGCAACTTACCTGGCAATAGCGGGCCAGCGAAATGAGCGTGACACAAACAGCACTGGAGAAGCCAGGGGGCTGACTACCTGCGTTGACCATTTACTCTTCTGCTGATGAGGGAGTTCAGCTTTTCCAGGTGCCCAGCTCTGCTCTGACGTGCACATCCCTCCATGCAACCCCAGCAGAGCCAGGAGGCTGCCTGGGGACAAAAATCACAGCGAACTGCAGCCCTCTGAGTCCCAGGCTAGTCATCGCTTACATCTGTATCGAGGGTCTTTCATCCCCCCTGAGGGGCCAATGGCTCTTGATATACGAACCCCCAAGGGTGCATCGCTCTCCCAATCTGTGCACCAACCCCTCTATTTGAAACATCTTGGCATGCTCTGGGGGGCTCCCCTGCAAGGGCTGACCAAGCCCCACCTTGCTTAGCTCATGAGCTCTCATCAGATGGGCAGGCTGAAGTGGCATGGAAGCAGGAATCTGTGCCCAGGCCATTCTGTAGCCAAGTTTCCCAGTGCTGCCCCATCCACACCCTGCAATGGCTTGAATCCACAAGTATTGAAGCCCTGGGCTGGGATGCCACCGTTCTCCCACCCAGGCCGAGCCCTAGGCTACTGTCCCCTGTGTATCTACTGTGCTTCGGCACCTGCCATTCTTCCCTCCGGGAGCCAGAGACCAGTCGTGACTAGAAACACCCACCAGCCACCGTGAACCAAAGCCTTGTTTATTCGCACGTAGGAACCAAGCATGAGGGAGAACAGAGGATTTGCAAACCGCCTGCGCACCCGTGTCTCTTACCTACCCCTGATGCTAACCTGGGCAGTCCCCAGTGGGTGCCTGCCTCAGTCCGGTTTCCTGGAACAGTTCCCCAGCAACAAATTACCTCCTCCCTAGAGACAGCCCCTCGAACCCAGCTGCCCCTTTGTTCTTGTCCGTTCCCGGGCCTGCTCGTCCAGACTAGCTTGGTAGGTTCCGCAGGAGGTCGAGCCAGACTCCTGAGAGCCATTGTCCCATAACAGCCCTCCAGTGTTTAGCTTGGGGTAGCTTAGCTTGAGCTGTTGTTTCATGACAGGCTCCTCTTAAACAAAAGCACTATAGCCACAGAGTGACCATTCCAACGACCAGGGCAGTATACAGCAGCATTCCTAAATTATTACAGAGAGCTCCAGATCCATCACAGTGCGTATGTATCTGATCTCACACACACACGCTCCCCGTATGCGGACGACTCGTTTAAGACCTCCACCAGCTCGCCTCCCTCTCCGCACACAAATGAGCTGAAATAATGACTTTCCCACTGGAAATGCTGCACGTCAGGGCCAAGACCCTCCTTTTCTCAATAAAGCTCTTTTCCAGAAAGTCACTCACGGCTGCAGAGCCCGCAATCTGCTAGAGCCTTTCAAAGTTAATTAAACAAGGAGCCAAAACCCCCGGCAGGTTTGCAAGCCTTTATCCCTCAAACAAACGCAGCGCCAGACTGACAACCCGAAAGGGCGGCTGTCTTTCGCAGAGAGATGCCCTCGTGTTACCACAAGTGACAGGGCAGAGGGCAGGAATCGCTGAGCGAGGTTCTCAGGCCTGCCTTTGGCAGGTCAGACTAGAGAATCGGAACACTCCCTTCGGGCTTTAACAGCTGCAAACTCTCTAGCCACAGAACCGGTCCAAGCACAGGCAGAGGGAATGGCAATGCTGCCCCTGACAGGGCTCGTTCCAGGGGCACAGGGCAGTTGAAACTCCAAGGCCCCTTCCACCCTTAGTGTCTGTGCTGAGACTCCCGACTTTTAGCAACTGGACACCAGCCCACTAGAGAAGGGTTTGAGACAAGCAGACTACCAAACACATGGGAATGGCTTTCTGGTGTGAGGGCCGGCTCTATGAGGAAGGCTCCAGTTCCCTATAACCCAAAACTGCCAGCCCCTGGATGCACAGTGAATTGTATTTCCTGTTAAATCAACTATTTCTCGCCAGATGTCTTTTTCCGTGTCCTCTTTCCCTCAATCCACGGTCCCTACCCAAAGAGCTCATTGGACTTCCACTGGGAGTCAGTGGGATCGCATGGGTCTGGCAGAGAGCCGAACTTGGACCAAAGTCACTTGGGAGGAACGACGGTTTTTAAGCTCTTTCCCACCTGATCCTCCGGGTTCCCCAGTCTCTGTGACATGACCACTGTGCATTTAAAGAGCCAGAGGCTCAACCTGCAGCGTTCACCAGGAAAACCACCTCCCCAAGGGTGCAGGAGTTGCCTGAGCTCATTACTCTTCAGCCTTATCTGTCCGCGCTGACCAGCCCAATTCCCCATCCCTGCACATGGTCATGACCAATTTCCGCCTGGCGCTAGCTCTGTTCCCCATCAGATGCTAACAGGGGAAGTGCCCTGACTTCCCTCCTCTTCAGGGCTTCAGATAAAAGATGTGGATAAGGACGGGGGGCACGGGGGTGTTTGGGTTTTGTTTAGTGCAGTTGGTTTAATCTGATCTTCTCAGGCCCTGCAAAGCTTAACCCTTCATTCCCTAATTCCAGCTGTTTGTAGCCTTGGTGTAGTCAGGCAATATCTGGCTACGGGAGGGGACGGGGTCCAGGGGGCCTTTCGTCCTAGGCTGGAAGGAACTAAGCTCACTATGGGGGCAACACACTCAACTCTTAGAGAGGCTCTTTACGTTTCTCTTGAGTGACGCTTTCTGGCCCATCCATTTGCTCTGAGGGGAGCCCATTTCTACGCAGCTGTGGCCCACGGCAAACTGGGAAATCTACTGATCTGATCAAGGGCCTTACCAGTCCAGGCAGGTCAAGTAGTGATTTAATCATGGTGTAGAAAATACCCAGTCCTTTAATCTAGCGCAAGAAGAACAAGCACCAACGGCTGGAAGCTGGCAGCAGACGCATTCAAACCAGAAATGAGGTGCAGACGTTGCACAGCAAGGTCGATCGACCCCCACAGCTACCAAGGGAAGCAGTGGGTTCTCCTGATGGCTTCAGAGCCAGACTGGGCAACGTGCTTTCATCGGACACCAGTCGTTGAGTTTAACAGTGGGGTAACTGGGTGAAATCCTCTGGCCTGGGATATACAGGAGGTCAGACTAGAGATGATCTTTAGGGTCCCTTCTGGCCTTAAACTGTCTGACTCTCGGAATAATCTCTGAATCAGATCTCCTGACCCCCTCCCCATCTTATTGACCTCGGTGTAGAAAGACGACTAGGGCAGCTTTTTGCCTATTGTTCTGCCTCTCGGTTGCTGTAAGAAAGAAGGAAGGGAAGTGATTTGACACATCAAATTCCACTAGGGCCCTTAAACATAAGGACGACTGTTTGTCTAATATAAGAACTTTTGCCCAACCCTCCATTCCCAGTAGTCACCAGTGGAACAATTCCTGGATGTTACCATCCTTTGTGAATGGCTTTGAGGTGAATGGTGCTATAGAAATGCAAGAGGTTATGGGAACACCCTTCCCTGTTAGCTCTTCCCAGTTGTCAAAATGTTACACACCATGTGTAACACACTGGCAGTGTGCGTGCCGGGTTCCTCACTGGTGACCGCTCTGCCACAGGATAACAGCCTTTTACTGCTAACTGTTAAGGGAGGCTACTCCTTTAGCTCAAGTGATAGAGAGAGATGCTTTGGTGCTGAAAGTCCAGTTTCATTCCCTGCTCATGACCCATGCTGGGGCTCATCACACATGGTTACTCAGCATGATTGTAGGTGGGACTCTTCCCTCCTTGTTTTATGCCGTTGGTAGATAGTTACCACCTAAGAACATAACATAAGAACACCCAAATACCCTGAGACAATCTGCTTCAGTACAGAAATAAAACCCCCACAAACTTCACACCCCTAGTTAATGCACCCCTTAGTTAAGAACATAAGAACGGCCCTACTGGGTCAGAACAAAGGTCCATCCAGCCAAGTATCCTGTCTTCTGACAATGGCCAGTGCCAGATGCTTCAGAGGGAACGAACAGAACAGGGTAATGATCCAGTGATCCATACCCTGTCACCCATTTCCAACTTCTGGCAAACAGAGGCTAGGGACACCATCCCTGCCCATCCTGGCTAATAGCCATTGATGGACCTATCCTCCATGAATTTATCTAGTTCCTTTTTGAACCCTGTTATAGTCTTGGCCTTCACAACATCCTCTGGCAAGGAGTTCCACAGGTTGACTGTGCTTTGTGAGAAGAAATACTTCCTTTTGTTTGTTTTAAACCCGCTGCCTGTTAATGTCATTGGGTGAGCCCTGGTTCTTGTGTTATGGGAAGGAGTAAATAACTCTTCCTTATTTACTTTTTCCACACCAGTCATGATTTTATAGACCTCAGTCATATCCCTCCATTAGTCATCTTTTTTTCCAAGCTGAAAAATCCCAGTTTTATTGATCTCTCCTTATATGGAAGCCCGTCCATCCCCCTAATCATTTTTGTTCCCCACATCACCTTCTCACAGTCCTTGTGATTCCCATCGTGAAATATTATCATTGAATCTGTGACGGCAAAATCATTTCAACTGTGACTCCAAACAGTGCACACTGAACTCCCAAAAGATCACCAGGTGAATGATAAGCCACATACAGGACTCGCTTCCCCCGTTGATGGCAACGCAGCCACCTCTGGGGTGGAGCAGGGAAGCTCTTTTAACAATACACAGTGACGCTGCACCAAGTGGTAAGGACTGGAAGTGAAGAATTATTCTTCCAGTTCAAGCTGCAGGGGGAATTTAGGCAGCCACAAGGTAACAGCCCAAACTGGGAGATGGGAACCAGCATCCCATCCCTTTAACCATTTTGGGAAATTGGTTTTATGTCAACCAAACCAAGCAGCACAGTACCCCCAAGTACTGATCCATAGGGAAGGGAGCCACCCGCTGAATAACCAGCACCACTTCCTTGGAGGTCTCCCATCCCGAAAACAGACCACGTACAAAGTGTTACACTTTGGAAGGAAAAAATCAAATACACAAATACAAAAGGCGAGGCGGTCCTACTGCTGAAAAGGATCTGGGGGTTTCAGTGGATCACAAATGGAACCTGAGCCAATCACGTGACCCAGCTGAGAAGAAGGCTCATATTCTGGGCCATACGAACAAGAGCGTTGTTCGGAAGACATGAGAAGCAACTGCCCTGCCCCGCTCTGCACTGGTGAGGCCTCAGCTGAAGTCCCGTGTCCAAGTCTGGGTGCCACACTTATAGAAAGACCAGGACAACTGGAGAGAGGCCAGAGGAGAGCAACAAAAATGAGAGAAGGTTGAGAAAACCTGACCTGTGGGGAAAGGTTAAAAAACCTGCTTAGTCTTGCGAAAAGAAGACTGAGGAGGGGGGACCTGGTAACAGTCTGCAAATATCTTAAGGGCTGTTACAAAATGGACAGGGATCAGTTGTTCTCCAAGTCCACTGAAGGCAGGACAAGAAGGGATGGTTTAATCTGCATCAAGGGAGATGGAGGTTGGATATTCAGAATAACTTTCTAAGGCTAGTTAAGCTCTGGAACAGGCTCCCCAGGGAGGTTGTGGAATCCCCGTCATCTGAGGTTTTAAAGGACAGGTTGGACAAACACCTGTCAGGGATGATCTAGGTTGACTTGGCCTGCCTCAGTACAGAGGGCTGGAACAGGTGACCTCTTGAGGTCCCTTCCAGCCCTACATTTCTAGGATTCTTCAGGTTCCTTGGGATTTTGGTTCTACTTTTATGAAGCTGCAGCCATCACTTTCTGGGGCGGCAGACCCAAAGGCTGGACTAGCTGGGATCTGGATCCAATGCACCAAAATCACCTTTGGTTTGTGAGAGAGCGGATGCAAGGCTCTGATTTCTGCCTGCCTGCCTCTGGCTGTCACAAAGGAGGAAGGTGACAGAGAGCAGCTCTGAGCTGGGAATCGCAGCGAGGAGAGACAGCAGCCAGCTAAGCCACTGTTTGATAAGCTGTTTCATTGTGCAGAGCTCAGGGAGATAACCCAAAGCCGGGTGTCAGAAATGACTGAAGCCAGCACTCTCGGGGGCCTTATGAACAGATGGCTACTCGTGCTCTTTGCTAACTCCAAGGCCAGCTCACACACAAACGCGGACTACTTCTCTGGTCCCATCGACAGCTCTGTCCCCCCTATTTCCCATTCCCCCCGGGAAGAACAGACACCAGCTCCATATCTTATCTCCGGCCTCCCCACCAACGTGAAGTGGACGAGCCAAGAGGCAGCGGGGGAAATCTTTGCCATGCAATGGAATTTCACTTGCTTTTTGTACTCTCAGTGCTCACTGACTGTTCATTCATTGAGAGCATCTTATTTCTATGGCAAGGGCCTCCAGCCAAGAAGGACCTGGCCCACAACCTGTGTCCTACACTCTTATTACCTCACCAATACTAATGTCACTCCCTTAATTGTTTAGAAACAGAGCATGTAGAGTTAAAAAGCTGTCCCCATAATTCTGGGCATTTTCACTCTAACCATCTTCATGAGCTGGCTAAGGTCGCAATCCAGAAAGCAGGTAAGCATGTGTTTAACTTGAAGCACATGCTCAAATGCTTTGTTGGCTAGGAACTAAGAGCACACTGGTTTGCTATTGTAGGGGTGTTTCTGAATGCCGAATTGTCATGCAATACTTGCTTGTTTATTTTATGCTTCATTAGATTATTTTTGTGAGTGGAGTGGGCAGGATGTAGCAACCTGCCTGGAACTTTGAGGGAGGAGCATGGGTTGCAGCAGGGAAGAGTTTGGAGGAGGTACAAGGAAGTCAGTCTGTGTGCACATGGCTGGAATGCTAGCTGCAGTTGCAGCATCTCTGTAAATTGTTCTCTTAATAAAGTTTTATTATGTTGGTAGTTTTACCAACATCAGTATCCTCTCATATTACTGGCCCAACAGGCGGTTCAGGAAACACCCTAGATTATGCAAACTCATCATTTTTGTAGGGTTGTTTCAGGGCTGGTTTGGGTTCTTAAGGTTATTTCTGAATTTTACGCCCAGGTGTGTTATCCTATGGTTGTCTGAGTGACAGATCGGATGGGCTGCTTTGTACTTATTTTTGTTTTTGTTTCATGAATAAACAAACTGGCCCATGAACTGACCAGGAATGGCTTCTACTGCCCAATCTCCAGGAGACTGCCTTCACCAGTTCGCAGACCCACATTCTGCCCCTTCAAACAGTTCTCTACTTACTTCATTGAATGAGCTCCCATGTACGAGGGATGCCCAGTGAGAGTCAAAGCCCTGCAGAATAGTGGCCAGTGAAAAGTGACACTGTTCCCAATGGCTGCCATTCGCAAGCCCTACAGACAAGGCTATCTACACACAACATGGGGAAGCAACAGTCTTGCAAATCAATGTGCCTTCTCTGGCCATAGAAAGAGCGGCAGGAACTTCACACCAACAGCACCCATCTGTGGCTCACAATCAGCCTGAACTTCTCTGCAGACCACCAGGGGGTGCTGATCCAGCCTACGTGACCAGGTTGGGCTTGTGGGCACTGCTCAGTCCTGGAACCAGTCGCTTCTCACCAATGGATCCCAAAGAGCAGTGATGGGCAATTGCTCCTCATCTCCAAGAGCCCTCACATGTGGTGTCCTGCAGGGCTCTGTCATGTCCCTTCCTGTTCAACACGTGCAGGAGACCCTTCAGAGAAAGGGTTAGTGTCTCCCACACAATGTGTTCCATTGCCAAGCTGTACCACTTATCCTCAAGCAGATACGGCCTCTCACGGATGTCATCACATCCGATGAAGTGAGCTGTAGCTCACGAAAGCTTATGCTCAAATAAATTTGTTCATCTCTAAGGTGCCACAAGTTCTCCTTTTCATCATGCCTGCGATGGGTGATAAGCAGCTGGCTGAAGCTCAACCCAGGCAAGAAAGGAGCAATGCTTGTAGGAAGCCAGAAGTGGCTTGATCTGCTTCCAAAGACCAGGACACAGCTCCTGTACTGAAGGCACCTGGCATCCTATTAGACATGTCCCTGATTCTTGAGACGCAAGCAACAACTAACCAGGAATGGCTTCTACTGCCCAATTTCCAGGAGACTTCCGCACCCCCTGAGATGAAGCTCCTAAGCCACCATGAACCAGGAATTTGTCCCTTCAAACCCCCACTTTGGATTGTCACTCACGGCTAGCCGGAAACTCCAGCTGGTCCAACACACAGCTGGCCACTTCTGAGCAGGCCTAGGGACTGGGAACACATCCCCGCTGTGCTTTGCTTCCTCCATTGTTTCACTGAGTAATTAAGCATTGGAACAATTTACCAGGGAGCGTGGTGGATTCTCCGTCACTGGCGATGTTTAAATCAAGCTGGGCTCTTTTCTCTAAAAGATCCACTCTAGTTCAAACAGGAATTATTTTGGGGAAGTTCTCTGGTCCCTTTTAGCCCTAGAATCTATGAATCAAGGTCCTCTCCTAGTCTTCAAATCCCTTACTGGACCCATACCAGGCTATCTCAGAGACCATCTCCCCAACACACCTAGAGGGGATGTGGCTGTAGATAATGGGGAGGGGGGGAGGAAGGGGAAACTGCCAAAAAAAACCTATATTAAAATAAGTCCCTGCATAATAAACTCACAAGTAAACCTCGTAGGTCATTTGATCGCTGATTCAGGCTGGTCGTTACATCGATACCTATATAGCCCAGTCTCCGTATGTAACACACAACATGTGCAAAGCAAACTCCAGTCTTGACACATTGGCTATCAACCCACTTGAGAAAATATTGAAAAGCCACTTCATGGACGACACCGCCAGCCCTTCAGATAAGCTGGGAGGAAAAGGCCGTTTACAGGGCTTTATCTAGCTCGAGAGCCCTGGTTAAGATATGGGATGAGGCCTGCTCGGTAGAATTGCTTCCACTGTCTGAGAGCCCTCCTGGAAGGAACGCTAGATGGCGCAAGACACGAATGCTACATCAGCAGGGAGGTGGACAGCCCTGCCTTTGCCTAAAGACTATCACTTTAATTCTCTGGGGTTTTCTGCTCATGGGCAAGGGGGCTTTCTAGGGAAGCAATTGATCTGGGGCTTCAGCAAGCAGTCTGCAAAAGCCAGCCTAGCGCATGGTGGGCAAGTTTTGCCTCTGCTTTAGGGAGCAGCCTGCTTTGTCTCACTCCTCTTTTGGGCTTATATGCTAGAGGCTTTAGATTCTAAGAAATAAAGTTCTGGGATGTTGCAAGCTTCCAGGACGAGGCGAGCGGGGAGTCAAAATCTAATTTCTCTGTATGCCATGAACGCAACATAATCCCAGCAAGATGGGCTGGACGGGACCCTAACAGTTCTTTGTATCTCCAGAGCCTATGGCTTTATGAACACACTATCCACCCAGCTAGCTTGGGACCCCCCTTCCCCCACTGGCCAGTGGTTGGGGTTAGGGCTGGGAGGAGGGGTCAGACTGAGGGTTCGAATTTCAGGATCAATGACACCAAAGCCTCAAATTAGTCACCTGAAATTTTGGCAACAAAGGATTTTTTTTAAATAATGGAAACTCTCCTGTCTCAGCTGGAGGTTGCAGCCCCATGTGAACCAGAACTGGCACCGCCAGGGGTGGGACTGGCAGTGGAGATTCAAACCCAACCCTTCCCCCTGCTCCCAAATGAATTTTGATTTGGGGGACCCAGTTCTGGAAATATAACCCACACCACACCTGGCCAATTGTGCAAAGCTACAACAGGCTTAGACGGGGGTGGTTTCCTCCTGTCTGCAGCTGAATGGGAGAGGCTAGGAGTAAGCCAGGGGCCTGCACAGGGGAGGCTCCCTAACAATCCCTCCCCCCTCCAAAAAACTGTTCTAGATTTCTCCCACCCACACCTAACAACTGTCCAAGTTCACCCCCAGGCTCCTTCCCAGCAATTACTTCCCCCTCCCTCAGCTCCTCCATTACTCCCGACTCCCCCAAGCCCTTGCACAGCTTCTGAGGGGTACGAGAAATACAGTTCTGTATTGTAGTTTAAATGAATTATTACTCAAAGCTCTGTATTAATATACCTACTAAGGAATCTATTTGTCAGAACACATTTCCTGAACCTTTTGTGTGTCTGTATTATTACAGACAGATTTGCTGACAGGTATTTTGAAATAAATTACCAAAATAATTGAAACTGCTGTGAGTATATAGTGTTATTTTGACAAATAAAATATGCAGAATTTTAAATTTCAGTGTGCAGAACTTTAAATTTTTTGGTGCAGAATTGCCCCGGGAGTAGAGCATGTTACAAAACATAAGCAGATCACAAGTGCAGGCACCATTATTCCCATTTATACAGATGGGGAAACTGAGGCAGGGAGCAATCGATTGACATTAATGTGACATACCCAGGAACACATACGCGTGCCTATGGCAGAGCCGGGATTAGAACCCATGTTTCCTCCTGACTCCCAGTTCCATGGCCTGTCCACTGGATGGCGCTATTTCCCTGTACTAACTGTGGTCACCCTACTAGCGTACCAAGAAACAGCCAATGTCACATTTTGGTGTTACACATAATGGCAGCAGCCACAGTACTGTCAGACACCGGTGCGCCCCACTGTCCATTTGACTAAAGAGCGCCTTGCAGCTAATCGCCAGCCTAAATCCGTTTGAGAGAGCGCGTGATGGGCCGGGCTGGTGCTGAGGAGAGGGACTGAGCAATACTATGTCCTTACCTGTGTGGATGGATAAGTACGCAGTGGAAGGGACGTGCACTGTTGGGTAGATACTGGGTAAGTTGCCCCTGGGTCTCACAAGCCTGTCCTGCCTCGCACTGGCTACTCTTGCTCTGCCGCCCACAGGATCTGCCAAGGCACCTCAGTCAGGACCTGAAGCAACCCCGTACGCTATCCCTTCCCTTGCCTCACGGTGTGTTTCGCCATTATCTCAGTTCTAGCTTGCAGCGCCTTCTGGGCCCCCCGCAGCTCAGCCAACATCCCCCAAGACCAGCTCGTTCAGTCCTGGGCTCTCTGCACACAGGGCTCTGCAGCTGCCCCTCCATCCCAGCCCGCAGCCTCCTGCTATTCCAGCCTGCCACCGTTTCTGCACCGAAATGAGCAATTGTGCGGAGCAGAGCACGTGAGGGTTTGCAGGTGAGTTTGTAACGTACACAGGGAAACAGGCTGACACCCCCACTGCTCAAGCTAATTTTAGGGGAGGGAGATTTAAATTCTGGATCTCCCTAAGGCATAACCTCCCCTTCTAAGAAGCCTGTTCCTCCCCCCTTTGCACACCCAGCCCTCAGGATTTCCTTTAAGGGGCTGTGGGAGCGCATGTTCCCCCTTTTAAAGCCTTCCTGGAGCATGCTCATGGGAATAAGGCAGTTGGGGCTGGGTTTAGCAGAGGCGAGGCAGGGCGGGGTTGGTTGGTTGGTTCAGCTGAATGGAGGGGGCAGCTTTGAAGGGTGCGGGTTATTTCCTGTTATTGTCCTGCCTATAAATACACTGATTTGGGAGGGGACAGGTTAGTGTGGGAGATTTTTTTTTTATAAAGGGGAGGTCAGGTGGATTAGTTGCATTTGCTGGCTTGAAGCTCAAGGCCTTGTAGGAGCAGAAGGACTATAAAATCCCCTCTACCCCATAGAGAATGGGGGAGGGGATAGATAGAGGTCATGGGAGCTAGGGGTAGGCTGATTGTGGGTGTCCCTGCAATGCTAGAGGAAGTTGCTGCTAATGAGCAGAAGTGCCCCTCCCCGCAGACTCTCTCTATCTGAATTTTGAAAGTCACAGGAGGGTGGGGTAGATCCTGGGATTTGAGTCTCTGCTATTTTGCACTGCAAAGACCATGCTAGTCTCAGCTGTGATTACTTCACTGAGGTTGCTGGAGACAGAGAGGCTCTGAGTTTCTCTCTGGCCCTGGATGACCAGCCTCTGCTGCTTAGATCCCATGTGGGGCTCTCCCTCAGGCCCGGCCTGGGCGCTGTAGGCCTGGTACAGGCGTATCTCTTTGAGCATTAGGTGGAGCTCTGCTAGGAGCTTAATGGGGGAACTAGCAAAGGGGCTAGTTGCAAGCAGATGATCTAGCAAAGAAACCCCCAGCAACCCAGCCACCGGTGGCCAGCTCACCCTCCCCAGTGCAGGATCCCGGCCCTCGGTATCTCAGGAGACCAACTTAGCTGTTATTCATTAAAACAGCCTAGCCAAAGCTGAAGACCCTCATCTGTTTGCTGTGACTAATATTGGGAATCTGGCTGGTTTTATTATTAAACTCCTCTCTTCCCTGCCTCTTTCTGCTTTAAGTTTCATAATAAATTGCATGTCACATTATGGCTGTGTTTATTAAAACCCACCGGCGTGCGCGTCTCAGGGCTGCTTGGGCAGCACCGTGCCTCAATTATGTAAAGCAGGTGCCCCGGCAGGGGCCTGCTTGCTTCAAACACAAGAGGGGCGGGGAGGGGGGGGTTGTTTCTCCCCCTCCCGCATTTTATTGATAAGATGGAATAAGCGCAGGGAGGAGGCAGAGCTGAAGTGGGTTAGTTTTGAACTACAGGGGTTTTGTGATGCCAGTGGCATGATGAGGTGCGATGACTGTCAGGAAGGATGGCTCAGTGATTCCAGCGCTATGTTAGGTCTTGGCAGGCCCAGGTGCAAGCCCCTGCTCCACCCGAAACTCCTCTCTGTGGCATTTGTCTCCCTGGGACACTGAGTTAATCACAAGTTAAGGGGAGTGGAGGAACATTTTGGGGGATCCCCCCCTTCTTGGGACCTGATCCCTAGCCAGCAAGGGTGGTCTGGGTGTTAGGGCATGAGTCACTTGGGAGATCTGGGATTATGTCCCGGTGAGTCTCTCTGTGCCTCGGTTTCCTATCTCTAAATCGGAGTTCGTTGCACTGCCCTACCTCACAAGGGTGTGCGAGGATAAATCTGTTAAAGATTGTGAGGTGCTCAGACAAGTACCATAGATAGGGCCATGTCACGTGAGTGCTATACACATGGGGGTTAAGGGTTTGCAGTTCTTTAGCACCTTCTACCTGAGGACCTCAAAGTACTTTATCCTCCTGTGTTAATGTAACCACATGTACCCCCCTATAAAGCAGAGAAGTATTATTACCCCCACTTTGCAGATGGGTAAATTGAGGCACAGAGAGGCTATACCCTCAGCCATTCAGCACTGACTCAGGAAAGCAGCCCTATTTAAATCCATGGGGCTACTCATCTAACAAAAGGCTGCAGGGCTGGCCCATACATGTCTTGACCAAGGTTTCGCAAGAAATGGGGCAGCAGAAGCAGGAATTGAACCTGTGGCGTATGCAGCTGTAATGATTTTGTTTGCTGGGCACGGCTCCTTTAAGTTCCTAGGGGGCCTGCTGGGGAAGCTGTCCCGTTGTGAAGCAGGGGCAACGAAGCATGTTCCAGAGGAGTCGCACGTACGTACGTACTTGTGTGTGTGTGTGTGTGTGTCTCTCTCTCTCTCTCTCTGATTTTTACTTTTGCTCTATCTTGTCTCGTTGCCGTCCCTTGATCTAAAAGGTCGCTCACGCTGAAAGCGCATGGGTTGCACTTTGCATTTCCTGCGTGTGGGTGTGTGGGGAGGGGTCTCTGCAGCCTTAGCCAAGGGGCCATCCCTCCTCCAGTGGGGGGCCTGGCTGCCTGAGCGGCTTGTGTGCCCTTGTACATTTCACCCTGTTGCTATTGATGAGCAACTTGGGCCAAGTTGGCATCAGATCAGCACCGAAAATTTGCTGTGTTCCTCCAAACTCTCTGGGAACTGGAGAGCCAGGGAGAGCCCCAGGGTTTGTGTGTTTCAGGGCTGGAGAGCTCAGGAACCTTCCTCGGGAGACGTCTTTTTCTTTCTGTTTCCATTCTGGCTTGGAATAACATATGCAGGGCCTTCCTTGTGATGTCTGGGGGCTTCTGGCTGGGAACGGGGGATGTGGAGCTAGCCAAGGGGCCTATCCGCCCCTGTACAGGTTATCCCCCATGGGGTAGGGTGCTCCATCACTCTCCATCTGTGGGGTTTCTTCCTCAGCCTTCTGTACCATACAAACCTTCAGCCAGACTGCCCCTGTGCGGCCAACCCTGGCAGGGGCACACGCCACGTGAGGGAATGTGCAGCCAGGGCCCGGTCAGCGTCCGATGCCTTGCAAAGGGCGTGGAGAGACCTGGAGAGCAAGGGTGCCCTCTAGGAACCCCCCGGCTAGGAAGTTGCGGTGTGCTATGGGGACTTGGCCAGCAGGTGGTGCTGTTTAATGGCCAATCCTGTACATCCCAGCACCAGGCAATAACTGAAGGGCGGTTTTAGGCATGTTGTAATGTACGCCATTGAAATACGCCTCCCCTCCCTGGCTCCAGAAATACGCCTGACTCCTAATGCAAAGCCAGAGCAAATCCCCTGGAGGACTCTCTGCACCCTGAAGTCTTTAAACCAGGATTTGAGGACTTCAATAGTTCAGACACAGGTGAGAGGTTTTTCGCAGGAGTGGGTGGGTGAGATTCTGTGGCCTGCGTTGTGCAGGAGGTCGGACTGGATGATCATGATGGTCCCTTCTGACCTTAGTATCTATGAAACACATGGGGTCTCCTTAGTGGGGGAGCCTTCCCCCAGGCGTGTCCGCGTAGGAGACGGGTTGTGCCCATGGCCTTCGGACAGCAGCACAAATTCCAAAACGTTGGAAAAATTAAGTTGGAGCAAAATCGTGGCTTTGTGAAACCTTCTGCCTGGAGCTGAAGGATCCCTGCTGGGGAACGGAGTCCATGTGAATCCACAGACAGAGCTTCACCCACGGGGCTGGGAATAGCATCCACCCTGCCACAGACACATCTTGCAAAACTTCTCGCAGCCGCTGTGTTCTGGGGGTCAGGATGCCAGTGTCCCCTCCTGTCTCTCCCCCTTCTTCCTGCCTCTAGCCAGGTGGGAACTGAGCTGTGAAGCAGAGAAGCTGGGGAGAGAAAAGGCCTGTGAGCACTGCAAGGCAGGATCGCCCTCCTACCGGATCATGCCCAGTGCTGTTCAATTTCAAATGACTTCAGTAACAGGGCTCGAAGGTCTGGCACGTCCCTGGGGAGAATGCCCCCTATGCTCAGAGCGCTCCGCGTTCAGGAGATTATCCCGATTCCCGCCTGCATTGCCCTTTGCTCCATTTCATGCCCCCTCCCCGATATACCACAGACAATGATTCCTCTCCATCCCTTGGGCGTCATGCCCGCCACGCAGGGCTGCCCTTTACAATGAGGCAGAGGTGAGCGAGGTCTTGAGAGTCCGTCCTTTACGGGGAGCTGCTTTACACATGGCCTTTGGTCAATCCAACATGGGAAGCGACTGCTTCCGCGGCAGGGAGACCAGCTCAGTCAGTTACAGATATTTCTTATGTCCTAGGATTTGTCGCAGAATTGTAATAGGTAGGGATGGGAAAGGCTGGGTAGGTGAGATCTCCCCTCCTATAGATACCTCCCCAAGAACCATCCATCTATGACCTACCATCCTTCCAGTACCTACATTCCATGGCAACTGTAGGATCCCAGGAGGTACAGTGGGACTCAGGACTAGGGGATGTTTTGGTGAGGCTGCTGGACACAGACAAAGCCGGTAGCTCTCATGGGTTTCTTGATCCCAGAGTGACTAATCAGTGCATCCCAGCGTCCCCACACACAAGGTCTCTCCAAGTCCTGTCCTTGTCTCCGCAGCCAAGGAAGGAACTGCTGACCGCTCCAGTGTCAGCTGCCAGGCCGCAAGGCAGCGTGCCCCACATGGGCAGTGGCTACAGATCACGCCGGGTGGTGCTGCGAGCCGAGGGAACGTTGTACCTGGTAGGGGTCGCTCCTGGGGTCGCTTTGTTCAATCCCTTGAACAGAAGCCAGGAGTTTGCGTAAGCATCCAGCACCATTCTTACAGGCCTTTCCGTGCCCAAAATGACCTTGGCAGAGTGAGAAGTGCTGCTCTCACCCAGAGGTGGCTGCATTTCAGTGGTGGGGGAAGTGATCCTAACATATTCCAGTTCCAGATCCAATTCTGTGGTCACCCTGCTTTTACATGCTTAACTCGGTTAACTTCAGCGGAGTCATTCCTGATGGACACCAACGTGTGAGAGAGGAAAATTGGGTCCATGGCCTATAAAGTGCTTTGGGATCCTTCAGGAATGTATGATGTAAATGTATGATGTAAACTATAGTAGAAGTAGGGTTTTTACCCATGAAAGCTTATGCCCAAATAAATCTGTTAGTCTTTAAGGTGCCACCGGACTCCTCGTTGTTTTTGTGGATACAGACTGACATGGCTACCCCCCGATACTTGATGTAAATGTATCATTCTCATTAAAGAGCATGGATTTCCTTGCCTGATGCTCTTGGTGTGTTCAACCAGGGGGAGTAAATCCTCTCTCCCCCCTTCCCTGGGGACATTCAGACAGGTCCAAGGTAACATAAAGACTGTGAAAGAGGCCAACAAACCTTCATGCTTCAGGACATAAACCAACCTCTCATCATGGGGTCAGGAAGGAACTATCCAGGAGGGTAGATTATCCCCCATCTGCCTATTGCAAGGTTTCTGGCACCTTCCTCTGAATCCAATCATGCAATGCCTACGTTCCTCAGCAGCCCAGGTGGCCCCAAGCCCTATAATCCCTCAGAGTTGTTGAGGTTGTGGCCTGAAGGAAACCAGAAACAGCTGGTTGCTGGGCTGGAGTGGTCTCTGCAACTCTCAGAAGAGCACGCGGTGACTCCCTGCCCTTTGGTTAGGGGTGTCATTTGGCAGGTGCTGGCATTTCAATCACAGCAGCATCCCCCACGGGGGGGCAATGACCCCCTGCCCCAGTCGATAGCCTTTCCATCTGCAGGAGGAGACAGGCAGCAGCAGCCGGAAAGGCGGCTCTTGATTCCCAGTCCCAGAGCCCATCCGTATGTCTGGCCAGCGGCTTGCCCGTCGGTGACGCTGTCCTGTCGGAGCGAGTGGCTGACGAAGCCCAGATCAGGCACAGCTGCTATGCAGTGCACTCCCCTTCCTGCTGAGGCTGCAAGGTCAGGCGCTAACCCCTGGTGGGTTTGCAGCCCCTGCTGATCACAGGCTAAGTGATGCCTCTGAAGTGGTTCTCCCTCTCTGCCTCTCATCAGATGCTTCTTGACTAGGACTGTTCATCTGTCTTTCCTGCGGTTGTTCTCCTCCTGGTTAATTATTAGAGGTCTGCAAAAATGGGGGGCGGGGTTTGGATCTGAGTCCCATTTTATTTGAGGATGGGTGAGAAGGGGTCACTTGCGTTTCTGGATTTGTCTCCTTGATACGTGTTTATTCAGCATACGACTTTCCCCTCCTGCTGTCTCCGATACACTGTGACGGTTGGTTCCCCGCACGCTCCTGTTGAAGTCACACCTTGGGTGGCTAGTTAGCTGCTTAGCCTCCTTTCACCCCTGCCCCCATTTTCTTGTCTCCTGGGTGAATTCTCCAGCACCATGAGGAGGTTCAGTTGGCCCAGACGAGCCTCCATCCCGAGACCCAGTTGGGAAGTTACTTTTTGTTCCTGTAAACATTTTTGATGGAAGTTACAATGTTTTTCTTTCGTTTTTTTTTTCATCAAAAATTGTCTTCCAAAGCTTTTGTGTTTTTCCTTGAACATCCCCAAACCAAAGAACCTTTGGGGGTTTGTCGCCAAACATTGGGGTATTTGGTCACTTGGGGGGTTTCAATGAAAGCCCCCAAAATTTCATAGAAAACTGACATTTCCAGTGGAAATTTTCATTGTAACAAAAAAGCCACTTTTTGTGGCGAAAACATTTTGAATGCAAAACTTGGGCCAGCTCTAACCCCTTCGGTTCGCTCTGACCCCACAAGGCTCAAAGCCATGTCTTGCGGGAACCTTGTCACTGGGGGTAGTCCATGCTTTTCGGGCAAAGAGATGCAACCTAGAAATGGGTCTGCCCCAAACCCTGGCCATGATCTAGATCCACATGGGCTATCTCAGACCCCGTTAAGCAGCCCCAAGGAGACAGAGGACTTCGCTCTCTGCCATCTGTCCATGATCAAGGCAAATATGATTGAATCATATTGAGTCAGCAGTGTGCCCTTCTTGCCAAGAAGGCCAATGGCATTTTGGGATGTATAAGTAGGGGCATAGCGAGCAGATCGAGGGACGTGATCGTTCCCCTCTATTCGACACTGGTGAGGCCTCATCTGGAGTACTGTGTCCAGTTTTGGGCCCCACACTACAAGAAGGATGTGGATAAATTGGAGAGAGTCCAGCGAAGGGCAACAAAAATGATTAGGGGTCTAGAACACATGACTTATGAGGAGAGGCTGAGGGAGCTGGGATTGTTTAGTCTGCAGAAGAGAAGAATGAGGGGGGATTTGATAGCTGCTTTCAACTACCTGAAAGGGGGTTCCAAAGAGGATGGCTCTAGACTGTTCTCAGTGGTAGCAGATGACAGAACGAGGAGTAATGGTCTCAAGTTGCAGTGGGGGAGGTTTAGGTTGGATATTAGGAAAAACTTTTTCACTAGGAGGGTGGTGAAACACTGGAATGCGTTACCTAGGGAGGTGGTAGAATCTCCTTCCTTAGAGGTTTTTAAGGTCAGGCTTGACCAAGCCCTGGCTGGGATGATTTAACTGGGACTTGGTCCTGCTTCGAGCAGGGGGTTGGACTAGATGACCTTCTGGGGTCCCTTCCAACCCTGATATTCTATGATTCTATGAATCTGACTGGGAAGATTTTCCTGTTCTGAAGAACTGGCCGGCAGAGTGCTAACGGGGAGTTAGACTGATTCCCTCCCCACCCCACCCTGGCTGCTCCCAGCCTGACCCCTGTCCATTATGTCATCACAACATCTGGATGCAGCTGTTGCTTTGGCTGCAGGCTGCTGGGCTGGCAAGCTGGGTGCTTGGCTTTCACTTGCCACCCTGGATGACCCCACAGCTACCCTGGAACTACCTGTTCAGGGCTTTTAGGCAGCAGGGAAGGAAGTTTTGAATGGGCGACCGCTCTACCCAGAGGGGTGGCACCTTTGGAAATTGTCACCCAGCTGAGACGTGACGGGCAGGTCCAGCAGTAAGAAGCACATCTAGGCCTCCCAGAGGTGCAGGATGAGAAACGTCCACCCAGGGCTTCCTGTGTGTCACTTATATTGGCTGCTGGGTGGCTGATGAGTATGGGTGCCCCTGCTGCACTGGCCAGGGACCCAGGGGTGCCCTAATGCTACACTGAGCACAACGGCGTGTCAGTGCAGCAGCAGAAGGGTTAACAGGAACGGCTGGACAGGATCCCAGGTGAGTGCTGAACAACCGGTTTTTAAAGTTACAACAAATAACTTTAATTAAGTCCCATGGCAGCGACGGATTCTGGGCACTGACCCCTGGATCTGGGGCACGGGGCCGGTTACTGGCTCTTTTAATGTTGAAGTGAATTTCGTGCTGGTGAAAGGGGCTGACATGGGAACCTAGGGCCTGCGATCTGCTCGGCGCATTGCATGCAACCTTCCCCCTGCACAAATCATGCACCTGAGTTCTCATCTCACCAGGGGCTGCTTCTAGGCATGATGGAGGAATCCACCTCGCCTCACCCACTCAGCCTCCAGCTCCTGGCTAACACTGGGCTAGTCCAGCTGCAGTTACATGGACATTACACTGGCTCAGGATCCATCCTCACCAGCCTTTCCTGAGACCCACCTGCCCCGTCTGTGACAGCAGGGCCAACTCTTGGTCATTAGCGACCTGAGCTGGATTTGAGTGAAAACTTGTGAGAGGAAAAATTCCACCTCCCCTTCCCTGCCCTCTTAATTGCAGAGCTGGCCGGCAGCACCTGTGACTCACAGGGCATATGTCCCTTGTTTCCTCAGCACCTAACGAGCAATAAATAAATAATCGCGGGAGGAAGGTTTTATCTCCTAGACTCAGCTGGCTTATTCCTCCTGCACATTTTCCTCTGCTCGGTACGTTGTGTCTGGTGTCTCAGGCCTGTTTAGAAACCAGTCGCTTCCCGAGAACTGGTGACTTGAGAACAATCCTTCCCTGAGTATCAAAGATGCCCGGCAGCTCCTTTCAGGAGGCGATGACAATTGCCCCTTGTTTTGATTCACCCTCGTTCGGTAACGGATTGTGTTTCTACTCCCTTTGATTTACCACCCCAGTGGGGACGCACTGAAGCCACGATTTTGGCTGACGGTCCTGTCTGCAAAGGATACAAAGTGCTCGGGTTCCTTCATTGCTTTTTAATGACCTCTGCAAAGGACTTGGAATGGAGAAGGCAATGGAGCAATAAGGAAGATTAAAGAGCTGTGTTTTCTCCCCTGGTGCCCAGGAATATCCTGGCTCGGCAAACGTTAACTGCTGCGCGCTGTGTGTTTGGGGACGGCGGAAGGAGAAGAGCTGGTCTGATGGGAAGGGTTGTAATCACAAAACGTTATAACGCATGCCTCCCAATGCCTATCCACTTAGCTGCTCTTCCCCCTGGTAGTATCTGAGCTCCACGCACTCACTAATGGATTTGATCCTCACAGCTGGGACGTATTTTCTCCACGTTCCAGAGGGGGAAGCTGAGCCAGGGTGTGTCTGCACTGCTCACCACGCCCACGCTCTGACTCAGGTTTGAGCCCAAGCTCCCCTTCCGTCCACACACACACCAGTCTGACTCGGGTCACTCAGAGCCTGGGACCTAGGGCCCTTCTGGGGGGGTGGGTCAGAGCCCGAGTCCTGCTGTGACGTGGGTCCAAGCCCTTTCGGTTTGCACTGTGGACGCAGCTCAGGCCTCAGCCCCAAGTCCGAAAGTCTGTGTAGTGCAGCATGGTCGTGTTAGCACAGTTGTGGGACCCAGGTCCAGCAATTGTAAACTGGGGTTAACAATGCAGTGTGGACACTCAAACACAGGCTTGGAAACACCCAGTCCACCAGCCCGGGTCCCCCAGGCCCAGCCTACGCGACTTGCCCCAGGTCATACTGGACGCCCATGGCACAGGCAAAAACTGAACCTCGCTCTCTCGGATCCTGCTCGGGTGCCCCACCCACTGGCCCATCCCACCGGAGCTGTGACGTCGCTCAGCCTGGCGCTGATCCCCGGGGAGATTGGCCAAGGCACGGCAAGCCTCTTCTCCTGTGGGAGAGAGGCCAGCAGCTGGCTCTGCTGCAGGCCCTGGTTCCCGACCGTGCCAAGGGTCTCCCTCGCTCCTGGCGTGTGGGACGGGCTGGCGGTGCCCCACAATGCTCCGAGCGTCTGGCGGTTCCTAGTCGATATAGCAGCCTACTGGTCGTGGTCGGAGGCGAGGGTCTGTCGGATCCAGCCCCCAGGCCCTTGTTCCTCCAGCAGAGCTGGGTGGGAAATGATCTTTTCCCCCCATGGAAACCTATGAGGAAGCGAAGGGAAAACTCTGACAACGTGGGTTGGGGGTTGCAAAAATCCCAGCTCTGACATTTTTACCTTAAACCTGCAAATGTCTGGTAGGGTTCATTGAACGTTTGGGATGAAGATGGAATATTGGTCTTTAGTCGCCATTTTCCATCCAAAAAAACCGACCAACCCCTTCTGGTGGGAAATGTTCGGCCAGCTCGAATAATCAAGTGGGAACTTTAGAGCGGGACCCTTAGCAGCTGTACAGAACGTCAGGGGAGACACAGAAACCTACACCACAACCCACTGTGTGTCTAGGTCCACCTCTGGAAATAGCGACAACCCCCCCCCTTGCTCTTACATTAGGGCTTGGCCGCTCTCAGAGCTGGTCAGTGTCACTACTCCCATTTTGTGGTGGGGGAAACTGAGGCACAGAGCACTGACATGCTGCACGAGAATCCTATGCCAGAGCAGGGAATTGAACCCAGTCCCATGTGAGGGCCGTAACCACTGAACCACCCTCCCACTCTCCTCTCCCTGCTCCTTTCAGCCCTGCCTCCCCTTCGCCCCAAGGCTGGGCCTTGAGCTGTTGCCATCAGCCATGGATCAAACTAGTTTAATCGGGGTTTCTGTTCCGGTTCCGGCCCACTGTACTGGCTCCCTCCTCCCCATCCTCCTCCACCCCTGTAAATGAATCATGCCCGTTATAACTGACGGCTTGGAGAGAGGCCTGGGAATTGGGGGAAGGGAGGGGGGCTTTGGGAGCCATCACTCCAATCAAAGGCCCCTCAGCGTGGCACATTCCGCAATCTAATGCCGGGGGAGAGGCCCAGATCTCTCCAGCTGGCTCCTTCTCGGGGATTCACAGGCTCGGCAGACGGCTTTGCCAGCCAGTCGCCTCCCCTCATCCCAGCCGCTTGATTTCCGAGGAGGCCAGCCCGCTCCAGCGCCCGCTGAAGTCCAGGGAAAGTCTCCCCATGGTTTCAGGGGGTGTCGGGATCAAGCCCTGGGTTTCCTTTGACCCCAACAGGTTGAGTCACAGGGAGGAGGGGATGCTGGGCACTCTCAGCCAAAGTAGGGGTGATGGCCTTCGGCTCGGCCAACTCACCAGGGACCGAACCCGAGCTAAAAGCATGAGCTAAAGCGCCAAGGCTCATCAGCTGGAGTTGAAACAGCCTGCTGCCCTGTGCAGATCAGGCACGGGGGGCAGGGGGGACCTGTAACACCCCCCACCACCACCCAGTGGGCACATTGCAGGGCCCACCAGCAGGAATCTCTCCTCACTAGATCTTCACACCCGAGATCGTAACATCCGAGCTGGGGTCAGGATGCAGGGTGCGTTTCCAGGGCATGAAACTGGCATAGCTAGGGGGTGCTGGGGCAGGACAGAGGGGTGAGGCAAAGTTCGGGGGGGTGGGCTGGACCAGCAGAGGGGGCTGTAGGTTGGGATCAAGGGGCATCGGCAGACTCTAGTGTGGGGGAGTCCAGAGCTGGCATAGCAGGGGGGGCTGCAGGCTGGGATTGAGGAGCCTTGGGGCAGGACCAGCAGGGGGGCTGTAGATTGGGGGATTGAGGGGCATCGGCAGACTGCTGTGGAGAAATTCAGAGCTGGCATAGCAGAGGGGCTGGGGTTGGCCTTGGGGGGCCCTGACAGGGCTAGAAGTGCAAAGGCAATCTTGCAGAGCACCTGCGCACACCGGCCATTGCTTCCAGCCCTCGCCTTCCCTCGGATTAAATCGCATGAGTTTGTAAAGCGGGGGGAAAGGGGGGATTAGCTCACTGGGAGCTGTGGCGTTGCTCAGCGGCCGGTGGTCATGCAGAACTGCTGCCACTGTTGACTTTGGCCCCCCGGCCGGGATGAGGAGAGAGGCCCGGGGCTGGCCCAGCCGCTCTGACTGCCGGAATTTCGTTCCCCTGCCAGCTCCACACAAAACCCTTTTATTTGCCTGGGTGGGTTTGACTCCGGAATCGGCGTCTGCATCGGCTTAAAAACCCCCCAGAGGTGCGAGAGAAAAGTGAAGCTCCAACCAGCACCAACATCCGTCTTGCTTTCGGGGGAGACTGCGGAGCCAGACCCTGCAGAGGGCCAGTACTGTGGGCCCAGCCCTGACTGGTGTCAATTTGGAGTAACTCCACTGAGCTCTGTGGGGTGGCTCCAGGTTTACACCACTGAGTCTGGACGCAGGATCTGGCCCTTAGCTTTCACTCAGGTCTTCCTCAGGCAAAATCCCTGCCACTGAGCGTGTGGCTGGAGGACACTGGGACAGAATTTGGCCTGGCAAAAGATCCTGCTGTTTGGAAACTTGGGGCCTCACACCCCTGCTGCCTGTCTTCTGCAGTGACAGCCGCAGCCCGGCTCCCCGTGACTTGCCTGATGGCGCTAGTCAGGGGGAAGGGGCAGATTTCAAAAGCGCAAGGGGCTGCAGCATTGCCAAGTCTTGCGGTTTGATCGTAAGTCTCGTGATGGGGGGAGGGGTGTTTTGCTTAAAGCCCCAGCTCCTGGAGTCATGTGATCTTGAGGATCTCCGCTTTCGTTTTACCCCCCAAAAGCCGTAGGTTTCTAGCCTTGCTGGTAGCAGAGAAAAGGTGGAAGATGTGACCCGAGTCTGACCCTGAGTGCCCTGATGGCCAAGGAAAGTACCCCAAACTGTATTATTTTTAGGAAAATTTCATGATTTTTTGTGTGTGGCCTGACTCATGATTTGTGAACGCCTGGGGCTGGCCATGTGGAGAGCGGCTCCTCACTGCTCTCGCAAGTCAGTGGGCGCTGGGTGGACAGCTGCCCGTCATGCCCCCTCAGTCCTCGCTCGGGCAGCATCTCCATTCACCATTGGGAGCAATGTGTCGGTGCAGGCGCTCCGCAGCCGCCAAGGAGTTCAGGACTCGTGTGAACAGAAATGGGTTTGGGTGTCAGTGGACATGGAACTCCCGAAGTGCCGCGGTCCGTACTTGACGGCGACCAGCCCAGCAGAGACCCGTTTGTCTCTAGCCCTCAGACAGCCCTAGCCAGGGGCCTCTTTGTGGGGAGGGGAGAAGCTCCTCCAGAGAGCAGCCCCACACCCCTCCTGTCCCAGACCCTGAGCCCTACCTTATGTGGAACGAGCCGAAGCACCCGTGTGTTCCTGCAGGTGTGTGTAAATGCAATAAGCACGTGCTGGATTGTGCGCTGTGTCGTACCGGTACCATGTGCAGCAGGCAGCCTGGCGTGCAGGACTCTCCTGTACTACAGGAATTGTATCCCCCTGCTCCAGCAGTGTTGCCCAGTGGGCATGTTGCATTGTGGTCCAGTGGCCACAGTGTCGCGATTCGGCTACTGTAACTCTACCAGGACTAGAAGGGGGGCCCGGTTCCATAAAGGACAGGGTGGAGGGCTGCACTGGCCATTCTACACGGGAACCTCTGACCACTGAGGCTAGGGACAGCCCTGGTGAAGTAGACTGGCCCTCCCTGCCCCACCCTCCCGAAGCCACAGCGTGGCTGGAAGAGAAGCAAATCCGTGCACGCACAAGAGGAGACGAGAAAAGGTTTAATAAACTGGAGAGAGAGTCTCAGGAGAGAGGAACCTTTCTGCGGTTAGGTGCTAACCCCGAGGCTGATCACACCGCTCCGAGAGCCCGTTCCAGCTGCAGACACCAGCATGGCCCCAGGACTGCAGCAGGGGGCTAGAGAGCTGGTGACATGCAGGCTGCTTGCAATGGGGTGTGGTCGTCCTCACATGTTAGTGTGAAGCCCTCGGTGTCGCTCTGTAGGGGCTGGATTCTGAATCCCATTTCCAACCCCCCAGCAGTGGCGACCAGCCTTCCTTGTTGGTCTTAATCATGACAGCACCCTAACCTGGGAAGTGAGTCCTTCCGCTCCTGGAGGGTCCAATAATGCTGGCATGGGGTGGCTCCCCATCTTAGGAGAGTGGCTCCAATCTCCCCAAGACTAAGGGACCAGTTGCACCCAAGGATTTCCAAAGAGCACCTCCTGGCTACATCTGTCGGGGTCTGATTTGGTCACCAGCTGGTAGCCGGACATCAGAGCAGACAATTAGTGGCATCCCCAGTTAGTGGCCAGGCTCGTTTTGTGTGGGGGTGGGTGGGGGTGTCCTGCACAGGCTGAGACTCTGATCGGGATCCCCATGGTCTGTTGGTACCAGGTGAGCCAGAAAGGAGCTTAGCCGAGCTCCTGTTTGCTGGGCCTCCATAACCAAGCCAACACTTCTGCTGAGCTGCTCTTTGCACGGCTCCAGGTGCCGATAGCATTCACCTCTCCTGGGAGCCACTAAACACCTAATAATCCCTCCTGCTGCCCCCTTCACCCAGCAAAGGGATGTGTTGAAAGATGACCCCCCATGCCCCAAAAAAGATCTCAACCCAAAACTGTTTATAGCAGAAGGAGTTTCCACGTGGAGGGAGGGGTCTGCTCAGGGGATCTCCCCAAACTCCACCCACAGAGGTTCACGAGGAAGGGGGCCAGGTGTCCATGCCTTGGACTGCCGTAGAGGAGGCAGGCTGGCGGATGACGTCTCCATCCTGGATCCCGAGCTTGGTCCCACCTCCCTGCTGCAGCCGTTAGTAATAATCGTCCGACTCCTCGCTCTCCACGTCGTCCTCGAGCCCGGGGCGTGGCTTGGGCAGGGACAGCCCCGTCATGTTCAGCTGATCTGGAAAGGCAGCACAGAAGCCAAGGGGTACAGTTCTACCTAATCTCCGCTGTATGGGCCCCAAGCCCCTCCGCCTCTCTCTGCCCCTGGGGATGGTTAACCCAACCGCTCGGTGGCATCAACACCCTGAATCCCAATGGGCCAAATCCACCCCAGGGCTAATCCCGCTGCCATCAGTGAAGTTTGATTAGTGCCCAAAGCCAAACACAATGTGGAGCTGCTTCTGCTAACTCACAGCAGCAGGTGCAAGCAGCCCAGTGGCTGGAACAAGGTGCAAGGAGCCCCCACAGTGGACAGTGATGGAATAACCTGCCCCTGAGGGTGGCTCCTTCCTGACCCATCAGCGAGTGGTTGGGGGATGCCCTGAAGCAGGCAGGTTTCTAGCCCTTCTAAACAAAAATAACGTATTCATTCTGATCTTGTCTAATGGAACCAACAGCTGTGAGTGTTCACATTTCCTGAACGCACGCACGCACCCACCCCTCCTCCCGAGCTCTCCTGAGCCCCACACGTATCCATCCTCCTGTACTTTGGCCTAAGAGTCCCCACTTGTCTCTAGGGGCCAAGAATGGGTAAGACACCGGGCAAGGTGTGTGTTGCGTCCCCCTCAAGTGGCTGAGCTGCTAGAGGATAACAGCCTACTGCTGCCTCAGGGAATGGAGTTCCTCCTTTAGCTCAGGTGGTAGAGTGCTGCTGAGGGCGGACCCACAACCAACTCCCCTGCCAGCTCCCTCTCCCGAGCTCCAGCTCTCCTAGCCGAGCTGACAGAGCTGAGCAGCGAGCCAGAGGCAGGGAAACCCCAGTGTAGCTTTATTTCTGATTGGGGAAGGTCAAACGTCCTGACCACTTCGAGAGGACAGCGGAACCCAGCTCCCTGAAGCGGAGGTGCTGGCCGGGGGGCGTCTCACTTACCCGGCGTCAGGACCGTCAAGCTGGCGAGCGCAGCCACCTCCCCGACCCTGTTCCTGGCGAAGCAGCGGTAGGTGCCCTCGTCCGTCACCCGGACGCCCTGGATCTGCAGCCAGCCGGTCACTTCGTATTTCTGGGGGCCGCCCCTGAACTGGGGTCAAACACTTTTAGCTAGTGTCAGCTGGGCGTACGGCAGAGTGAGAAGAGGGCGGCTGCGGGGGTCCAGCTGTGGGAATCTGCCAGGCCACCCACAGGACAGTGCCAAGGAAAAGGGGTCTCTCTCGGCCAGCCTCCTGGGGCCAACCTCCTTCCCGGTGTAATTCCGATGCAGCCAGGAAAGTGACCCCCCAGGGTGAATTTAGCCCATCAGCATCAGCACAAAAGGCAACATGCCACAGCCTGTGACCGAGACAGAGGCCTGGCATTGCAGCCCTAGGATACTGGCTCCCTCTAGTGGCCTGGTAAAGGTGGTGGCTCTACGCAGCTGGATTAACACAACACCGGGCCCTTGGCCGGCGGTCGCAGCTGTGCGGGGATTTCTGGAGGACACAGGCGAAGGAAGAGCTCTTTAATGGTAACTGAGGCCAGACAGAAAGCCATGTTTCCAGGAATAGCCCCCTTGCAACACCTCTATCCAGAGACCCCCATCGCAGCCGGCTGGGAAACGCGACTCTCTGGATCCAAACTGGAACAGGCCAATTTCTTTTCAGATGTGAAAATCTGAGGCTTTCTTTTTTTAAAAAAAAACAACCCTCAAACACTTAAAAGGGTCTGGGCAATACCCACCCGGCTGTCTGGTTTTCTGCTGGGGTTTCCCCCCCTCCCTCTGCATAAACAGGACACACAAAGCCAGAAGAAACCGATCGATCTCCGAACATTTATGTGTCACCCCTGCTCTGCCCTGCCTGGAAACCCAGGGCCTCTGAGCTGCCTCCAGGACTCTGCGCTGGGGAATAAGAGATGCCAAATAGAGGGAAGGCTGGAATTGCTCTTGATTACCAGTTCCATGACAGTCCAGAGCCATCTATTTTCATCCAGCATTTTTATCTGATCTGGGAACCACCCTTCACCCCCTGCCCATTATCATAGCATAGAATCCCTTCCTTCATCCCTGGTGACTCTTCCCCCAACTTCATCTGACCCAGGCACCTCCACCCGCCTCGTGCTGTCCTATCCCAGCAAGACACTGGAATTGCAACACTTTCAGTGCGGCTGTAGGTGACCAGTGAAGCAGACGGCTGTTAGCCTGTAGTTAGTGGCGTAAGGTTACCAGCTTTCCAGTTCCTATCAGAGTCTAACTAGTCCGTCCCCAGTCAGAGGATGATCGTGGCAGGCCACATGGTCTCCAGTGCCTTGTACAAAATAAGGCTCAAGTGATAAGGATTCCATCACTCATCTCTGGAGACCCTCCCATGGTCTAATGTCTCAATGAGAGCAAGTAATTCCTTGCAGGACTCAATTTTCCTTTGCTTAATTTCCTCCCATTACACCTACTTCTGCCTCCATGGCCCACCCTAAACAATGCTTCTTTTCTCTATTGCTCATGATGCAGAAAGGTCATTGAGTTCCACCCCAGAAGTGGCTGCATCTCACTGGTGATATGCAGTTTATTTTTGTCTGGCACAAATATACCAGCTTCTGGGTGAATTCTGGTGAACAGCACTGAAGTCGTGGGGAAATCCCACAGCTGCGAGGGGCCCGGTGGAAAGCAACAGATGGATCACCTACTTCAGGAACCGGGGTCGTGGCAGTACTGAGGGATACAACAGCCCGTCCGCAGGCAGGAGGTGCTGAGGAGAGAGGTAGAAAACACTGCCCCGCAGCTCAGGGCAGGCTTGCCGTCCCTCCGGCGAGCTGGGGTTTCCTCTGACGACAGGGCGACCCACCCCAGCTGCCCGGAACTCTAATCCAGCAGCTCACCTGTACGGAGATGTGGGGGTCATCTCCTGGCAGCAAGATCTCTGCGCCGTCCTTCCTCCACTCAATGGACGCCATGGGGTAGGCGAAGACCTCACAGCCGAAGATCACGTCCTGCCCGGTGACGTTCCACACGTCGTAGGGAGGAGACAAGATCTGGGGCTCTGGGGAAGGAGGCGGAGGAGAGAGAGATGAGATAAGGGACCTGTTGGTTCAGAGGATTGGCCAGCCCCTCGCAGGCCCAGCCGAACCCACGTGGGCTTGGCGCTGCCAGGGCCCAGCCCCACAGTGGAGCGTCCGGTTGGGAGATACGTGCAGAGCAGGAGGTCCGATCTCAGGCTGACGGAGACACTTCTGTAGCGCTCCTCGGGGCAGACGGACATGTCCCAGCCCAGCATCCCACTCAGACAGCAGCCATACCAGGACAGGGCCCGGTTCCTGGGCCCGGTTCCGGTCTCTCACCACTGGAGTCATTCCTGATCAGCCCAGGCCTGATCGCTGCCTCCTACCCACCCCATGGCTGCTGGGAGCGCTCTGTACTTCATTGTCTGTGCCACCATCTCAGCACACCCCGAGGACCAAACACCCACCCTTGGCTGGCCGGCCCCCTTCTTTCCCCACCTCGGTGCTCTGCCCATTCTGCATTTCCCCCCAAGTTGTGCCCACGTTCCCTCCATCTGCCCGGCAGGGGGATGGAGCCCTGATGCGCCTTCGTGAACATCCCTCTTCCAGAGACAGCCGCAGCCCGTTGCTTCCATCCCAGGCCAATGCACCCGCTGGAAGCAATGCCGCTCCCGGCTTCAGGACCATTTAATTTGGAACTAGGGGCCGTAACAACCCCGCTCAGCCCCAGAGACTGGGCATCCGTGTCTACTTGTGAATGTGTTCTCACCGCAGGCAAGGGAATCTTTCCTAGCCGCTAGGCCAGCGGACTGGGAGTCTGGACTCCTGGGTTCCACTCCCAGTTCTCCCAGCCTGGCCTTAGGCAAGTCACAACCTGTCAAGGTGGGGAGACGGGTGCTAATTCACTAGTGAACGCCTGTAAAGTGCTTTGAGATCCTCAGCCGAAACGTGCCAGGGGAGCAGGCAAAAGTCCAGGGTGGAACGAAAGCAGAGCGATTTGAGGAGCGGCCGCTCGTTAGGATGGCAGCTCGGCGGGTGCCACTTTCTCATTAAAGACCTTGTCGGTCTTCCCAGCCTAAGCCCCTGTAACAAGGCTTTCAGCAAAGTCGCCACACACTCAAAGCACGCCCCTCACATGCCGACCATGAGGCCAGGCAGACTCAATTAGCCACCCAACCGCGCTACCTTATTGCAAGCTGTTTAACCCCTGCAATCATCCAGTGCTCTCTGGCCCTCTGAGACAGACCCTTTACCTTTGTCTTCCCAGCTACGCTTTGCCCCTCTGTCTCCCCGCCACATACTGGCTTGCTTCCTGCTGCACCAACAAACCCAAAGGTTAACGAATCCTGAGTGACCTCCCCCAAAATCAGGGGATTGTCTTCATGCTCATTTTGAACCAGGAGTCAAGGCTTGGCGTTTTTCATTCGCCTTCTGCATTTCGAGCCTTTAAGCTTCATGATTTCAGGCTTTTGTCTGCAACCAGGAGGGCTAGAAACTTGCTTTTAAAAAAAAAAAGAGAGAGCTCAGATTCTCCCAAAATCCTTTGACTCCAGGAGCTGAGGCTTTAGGAAAGATATCAAACGGCATGAGAGCTGGCAATGCTGTAGCTTCTCTGGCTCTCCCAGCTGTAGTAGACAAGCACTTACCATAATCCCTAGCACTTTTCATCCTTAGGTCTGAAAGTACTTCCCAAAGGAGCTCAGTATCAATTATCCCCACTGTACAGCTGGGGAAACTGAGGCATTGAGAGGGCACCCGGTAAACCAGTGGAAGAAGCAGGAGATGAACCCAGGTCTCCTGAGTCCCAGTCCCCTGTCCAATAGGCCGCACTCCTACCCAGTCACAGGGAGGTAAATCAGGGATGTTATAGGGTTACTTGGTCCCACCTCAGTGCAGAGACTGGACTAGATGACCTCTCAAAGTCCCTTCTAGTCCGACATTTCTCTGATTCTGTGTGCAAGGATCTTTCCAAGCACGTACGAAAGCTGCTCCCACCATACATATAACACAGGATAATAGTCACAGTAGCCTGTGGGCAGCCTTTCTGGGTAGAGCGCCGATAGGGGGGTAAACGTGGTTAAAAACGTCACCAAAAAGAACTGCTTTTGCCCTGTGTTTCCACCCTAACCAGAAGCTCAACTGATCACTAGGCCCCATTGCAGACCCGAGAGGTTGAGGTCACAGGGGAGAAGCACCCCTTCCCCCCGACAGCTCGTCCGAGATCATGGTGGGGGTCTCAGAAACCGCGACGCCTTTGTTTGATGCGTGCTGCACTCTCCAGGCCTGGGGGCTCTGCCCGCTTGTGAAGACAGCAGCTGTTTCGGGCTCTGCCTTGCTGCAGGAGACGGTGCTTTGGTTCTTTCTCGCTGTTGATTTGCTGAATCTCCAGCACTAGTGGGACTGAGACTGAAAATACAGCGTCCATGCGGAAAATACAGCTGCAAAATTCAGCGTTGGATTTTGACCCCTTCCAAACTGTGGGATGTTAGGGGTGGGGGAGGGGTGGGGGGGAGTTTTCAAGCCTATCTCGGGCTGAGCCATGACACCAGCACACTTGGTACCATCCCTGCCTGGTCTGGTAGTGCGAGTTCTCCAGGGAAATGAGATCATCAAGCCACCAACAGCTCCAGCCAGGAAATGGGGAAGAGACGCCCGCGGGTGCTTTTTCGGTTTGTTTGTTTTAAAAATTGTCTGACCCATTTAAGAGGCAGAATAACATCCCAGCAGCAGCCTGGGGCTTCTCAGTCACTTCTCGCTCCAGCGAAGGGCAACATTCTTCCAAAGCCACAAGGTTTAGAAAGCAAACTTGCTAAGTACCAGCCTGGTCCTCTAATCCCCCGCGAGAGCCTGCTGACCACAGAGGAAAGGGCCCAGCAGGCTGCCCAGCCCAGAAACCTCTCAGTGCAGCTATCTTAGGGGAAGTGAGGGGGGCACGCCCCCCCCCCCCCCAGCACAACCTCGCACAGCTTCCATTGGCCAATGAGGCGAATTGTGGGAGAAGGCGTGTCTCAGCAGCACCTCCTAGCCCCCGGGGGACAATTCGTGTTCCTTCTCCGAGGGGTGACATCAATAACACGCAGGGTCTCAGCTATGCCAAGGCTCCTTCATGCGACTCCAGCTGCTTAAAGGAGGAGTGAATCCCCCAGCCCCTGTGAAAGGGGCCTCCCCAGCCCACATGGCGCTGGCACCTAGGCATAGAGAGCACGTTGGGGGCACGACTGGTGCACACTTGACTGCCACTTTTCTCTGCGCCCTCAGGCCCTGGAAAGCAGATGTAAATTAGAGCAGCCCTGAGGCTCCTCTAAATTACTTCCAGGACCAAGCAGGCTCTAGAATGCAGGAAGCACGAAGGTGGCTTAAAGCCACCACCCTACTCCTACCCCAAGTGCAGGAAAGGGGGAACTGAGACTCTCAGGGTTACTTGGTTAGCTACAGCCCAGGTTTCATGCCAGGCCCTGCAAGCACTATTAGCTCTCCAGGCGACCTTGCAGAGGACGAGGGTGGGGCTGCTGCATCTCTCCAAGACTGGGGGCTTCTCTCTGCCACATATGATGGGAGGGGTTTGGGAAGGGTTGAAGGTGTGTGCAGGGCAGGGCAGTTTTCTGAAGAGGCTGTCGGGGGTGGGGGGTTAGCTTCCGGTATTAATTTTTGTAGCCTGTGTCAGGGGCTCCCACAATCTCAGATCGGCACCTTTATTAGTATTTTTATAAATCCAGCTACCTACCTAAACATGCTGAGGACTGACACAGCTGCAAGCAACTGGAAGAAAAGTCAGTTATTTGCCTCGTTCAGAGCTTGCAGCCACATTCCTGTGGAGTATCCTTGCCAAGGAATTAGATCTCACAAGATAAAGATTTTAGAGGGAGGTTACTGTGACGGGAATAAGCTGTGAAGCAATTAGCATAATTGGACATGTAAGGGGCTAACACTAGGTTTCAGAGTGAACACCTCACTGCACCAAACAAGGGCAGACCCATCTCTTTCTTAGCAGGATTGTTTCAGCTTCTGTCTGCAGGCTCAGGCAGGCAGCAGTTCATTCGAGGTTTTCTTCACAATAAAAAAGGATAGAAATGGTAGGTTATTTAATGAAAGCAAATTTGACAGAAAATACTGGAAATATAAAAAAAAAAAAAAAAAACCACTAACCCCAGGCTATAGTGTGGAATGGTGTATATTTCTTCTAGTCTCCTTCCAGAACCTACCCTACAAACTAGAGATGGTTTTTAAAAAGTAAATTAAAACAAGTCAGAAAACCAGATTAAAGCAGCCCAAATTCCCATTTCCAGAAGCAATTGGAAGATCCCAGAAAGACTGATGGGTGGGGCAGCTATTTCTGTTTGCAATGACAACTGAGGGTGAAATAAGTCAGCTTGATTTAAAACTAGTCAGCAATGAAACCAAGAATTTGCTAACAACTCTCTGGAATTTTCACATGTGTTTTGAGTGTATTAGCTTTTGAAAACCCCGAGAGATCTTTCCAGAAATTCTTGGCAAAGGTCCCTGAAGATTTCCACTAGGGACTATTTGCTGTGCTACACTGGAAAAGCAGGACAGTTAAATCACTGCTCTGCTACAGGCTTCCAGCATGACCTTGAGTGTGTCACTTCATCTCTCTGTGCCTCGGTTTCCCATCTGAAAGAGACCTACAACTCCCATTGTTATTGGGACTCCTGATCTGGCGCATGGAATGTACCCCTGGATCTTTGGCTGGCATGCAGGGGAAGGCTGAAAGAAAGGTGGTGGAGGGGAAGGGGGTTTGACACCAGACACTACCTGATTCACAGGGTCCCTCGTGGGCCACAGTGAGATTTGCCTCGGGATGGGCATGAAACACCTCCTGGAACTTGCAGATCTGGGTGTAGGTCTTCCCATCAGAGCCACACAGGGCCTGGCTGGAGAGGCAAGCGCACTGGGGCTCGGGCACCTCGCCCTTCCGGAGGTCCCCCGTGTCCAGCTTGCACTCCAGATGGTCCCCGCACTTCCCGTAGAAGTGATTGGTGTTGTCTAGGTCACAGATCTGCCCTTCCAGGTTGGCACACTCCCAGCAGCAGTCGCATGGATCCCGCACCATGCCTGCCAGGCATCCCCGGGGGGTAGGGCATTCCTCTGGGTTGCAGTCCGAGCAGCTCTCTCCTTCCTCCAGCAGCCTTTGCCAGCCGCGCTGTAGGTAGTCCGGGGCACTGGGCAGCGCCCCGCAGGGCCATGTCAGGGCCCAGCTCAAACACAGCAAGAGAAACAGAAGTTGAGAGGGGGTTGGGTTGGCAGGTTTGGACATTCTCACGGGCTCTCTGGGTCTCGGAGTCTGGTCGCCACCATCACTTAGACACTGGACCCCTGGGCAGCATCTCCCTCTTCAAAGCCAAGAAGCCATTAACGTCTGCAAGGAAAGAGAGCTAGGTTACTGGCTTACTAGAACACGGAGATGTTTTTGTCTGGGGAGGCCCAGAGCATGGAGCAGATCTCTGACCATTCAGACATTTGGGTCTGATCAGCATCCCACAGTGTCCCATGGGTCTTCTCCAGAAGGAGAGAGGGAAGGAGGAAGGGCCCCTGGGGGAGGACAAATGAAAGTGTGGGGGTTTGGAAGAGAGAAGTGATAGGAAAGGTGTTTTATTCCCAATCTTGTAGCAGGAGCACGGATCCAGTGGTTCTCAGGAAACCATCAACAGCGTATTTCCTTTCTGGGCGGGCGATGGTCTTTCATATTATTTGAAATGGTTTGGCCGGCCAGCATTAGTTGTGCAGGGCACCCCCGGGGTTCAGCCACCGATTTATTTTGATTCAGGCAGAAGGGCCCGTTACAATCGCTAGATCTGACATCCTGCCTCGCACAGGCCAGTTTCAGCCGGGGGTTCCTGTCTCCAGCCCAGAAACAGCTGGCTGCACTACAGCGTGTCCTTTAGGAAAACAGCCAACCTCAAATTGAAGACTGCAGGCCACAGAGAACCTACCACATCCCCGTTCCGGCGGCTAATCCCCCTGCCTGTTAGAAATGTGCATCTCGTGGCCCATCTGAATCGGATCATTTCTGCTAGATGAAAGCATCTTCTGCCCTCGGCCATCTTCCCTCCGCCCCTGCCCTGGGCAGGGAGCTGGATCTGGTCGTGGTCAAGTTGCCTCTTAATCTTCCCTTCAGTAGGCTAAATAGACGGAGACTCGTGGCGCTGGGAGGGAGTGTGCTGTACTGGTTAGTGCAAGCGACTGGCAGCCTGGGCCCGTCACTGCTGAGCCTCAGATTGCCCACGTGTGACACGGAGATAATGCGACCTATGGGTGCTTCACCTCCCTCCTGGACTGGGTGCATTGGGGCTGCGAGCCTGCTTTGAGATCACTAGGGCGTGGCAACGTTCTCTTAGGATCAAAGGACCCAGCTACTTAGGTGGAGGCAGTTGCTAGCCTGGGACGTGGCAAATCAGAGAAGCAATTCCTTCTGCCCCAGGATCACAGAGACACGGGAGGGCCCCCAGCCACCCCAGCGATGGGTGTCTTAAATGTGCCTCATCCGCTGTGGTTTTTGGAGGTGGGAGTGGGGCAGAGGGGGCGTTCCCCAGAGCCACGCACCTGTTTCCATTGACTTCAGTGGGAGTTTATTGGGTGCTCAGCACCGCTTAGAAAGCGGGTCCTTAGCTGGGTTTAGCTACAAGTACCTCCTGCACAGGCCTGACCACAGAGCGGACCTCTCCACCTCGCTCTCTGTGTCTGCTACGCCCACCCTACCCCAGTGGGATCTTTAATCCAGATCTCCGCGTTCCCCAGGCAGCAGCTGAGAGCCCCAAAGGGGAGATGCACCCTGCAGAGCCACGCTGAGCTTTCGTCCACCACAAGCAGCTGCTCTTGCAAGAATCGATTACCATTTCCTCTGTCCCCATCCAAACATACCCAGAGGAGCCGGCTGGTTCTGCAGGGACGGAGCTGGTTCATCTCTGGACAAAACCAGCTGCCAGGAGCAAAGCCGGAATGCTGCTCCCAGCTGAGCAAGGCTTTTCATTCTCTTGAGGTCCCCTGTGCTCTGACTTTGCTGCACCCCACTTTCCCTTGTTGCTTCCCCCCCGACAGCTGGCCAGATGACCATGCTGAAATGCTCCCATCCCCTCTGAGGCACTCAAACACTTGCCACGGTGCTGAGGCTGAGCATGCGGAAACTGGGTGCCTCAGGGCTTGTTCTAAGTCACGCCCAGCTGCAGAGCCCCCCACAATGCCTTTCCTGGGGGTCGCCAGGATGCAGCAGCACTCCAGCCCCCCATGCGTCCCCTGTGCGGTCCCTACAGCTGATCCCTGGGCCTCCTCTAGCCCGAGGGATGCTGCAGGCGCTTTGCCCTGTGCTTTGTTTGGCATTTTTGCAGCTGGTGGCTTTGTCCTGCCTGGCCCAGTGCTTCAGAGGGGAAAAACTCAGTGCAAATCACTCTCTCTAGACTCCAGACGGTCCCCTCCGGCCCAGGCTGGACAGCAACTTCCTCCTGTTCCCCAGCGAGTGCCCACTCTTCCCCTTCCTCTAGCACCTCCTCCGGGAGGATCTCAAAGCCCTTTCCAAGCATTCATGGATTAACCCATCTCACAGCCCCATCTCAGACTGGGAAGCGCTATCCTCCCCGCTTGAGGGGGAGGCAAACTGCAATGAGCGGGAGGTATCCCAGGCCCTACAGCAAGATGACATCAAGGAGCAGAGTCCAAGAGTCCTGACTCCCAGGCCTCCCGCTCTGACCACCAGACCACACTCCCTTCCCAGAGCTGTGAGTGCAGAACCCAGGAGTCCTGGCCCCCAGGCCCCTGCTCTGACCTTGCTAACCGGGGCTGAGAACAGAAACCAGGCTCCCAGGCCCCTGCTCCGACTGCTAGGGCACACTCCCCTCCAGGAGTCCGGCACAGAGCTCCCAACTCCTGAGTCCCAGCCAATAATCCTACCTAAGGGCAGGGCAGTGAAAAGCTTCTTGTGGCTGGCCTGGGGTTGGGGAGGGGCCCTGCTGTTATATCAACACCCCCCGGCCATAAACAACATCCTGGGTCTCCAAAGCCCCCCCACAGCTGTGCGGGCCCCCCCCGACACGCCCCCTTCCAGCGGCCGGATCCGAGCTCTTGCAGCTCCGCTGTGACCCGAGCCGTCGGGGGCGAGCACCCGCTTGCTCCCCCGGGCGCTGCAGGGCAGACTCCCCCCGGGGACGATGGGGCGGCAGAGCGGCTGTGCCCCGTGCGCTCCGGAGCGGAGAGGGCAGCCAGGCAAGGGGCTGAGCGCAAAGGCCTGGCTCCGGAGCGGGAGCGCCGGTTCGGTCCGGGTCCCAGCTGGGTCGGATCCGGTTCGGCCGGTCGCAGAGGCCGCGGGAGGGGGGGTGAGGCGCCGGCCGCCTTTGGGGGTGAAATCGGCCCCTCTCCAGTGCCAAGAAGGGGCCGGGCGGGGGGGCACACTTTGGGTACCCCGTGGTCCCCGGAGCTGAGCGCCCCGGACTCCCCGCTCCCGCGTGGGCGCAGCAGCCCGAGTCCTTACCTGGAGGGGCGCGGGGGGCTGCGCTGGGGGGCCCCGCCGGCCGAGTGGCTTTTCCAGCGGGCTCGCTCGCCCCGCTGATGTCAGAGTGAAACGTGACTCCCCGGCCGGAGCCCGAGCGCTCAGCGGCTCGCCTGGAGCCCGGCCCGCTGTAACCGGACACCCCGCTCGCCAGGCGGCCCCTGGCTGGGGAGACCGGCCCAGCGCCTCGGGGTGGGAGACTCGGCCCCGGGGGGAGCTGGGCGCTGCCAGGAGAGGTTAGGAGGGCTAAAGAGGGGCTGGGGCTCTGGCCTGGCACCTGGGCAAGCCAGCTCCAAGGCCCTGTTGGCATAGGGCTAAGGCCAGAAGGGACCGTGATCCTCCAGTCTGACCCCCGGCCCATGGCAGGCCACCGACGCTTGCCCAACCCCCCAGGTGTGCAGCTGCTGGCCCCGGGGCGCAGAGCTGTGCTAACCCTAACGCTGCCCCATGCAGGCCGTCTGACCCGGGGCTGCGGCTTGAGATGTGTACCCACTGCAAACTGGTGGGGCTGAGACCCGAGCCGCAGCGGGACTCAGGCTCTGACCACCCCGAGCGGGGTCCTAGGACTGGGCCCTGAGCGCTTGCGGACCTGAGTCAGACTTGTTTGCGTGTGGACAGAAAAAGGGTTGGGGCTCAAACCTGAGCCAGAGTCCAGGCCTGGTGTGCAGTGTAGACAGACCCCCTGTGCCTCAATTTCCCCAGCGGTACGCTGGGGATAACAGCACTGCCCTGCCTCATGGGGTGGATAAATATGGTAAAGATTGTGAGGTGCTCAGGTAATGAGGGCCAGGAAAGTACCATAAGGCCAGTTTGCAGGTGGGATTTTAAACCAGTGTAGTTAGACTAGTGTATACCCGTGTGTGGACGCTCTTTTGTCAGTTTCTGATCAGCTTACTTCACTTTAGGTCAATCGGGAATTGGCTCAAGCTAAATGGAAACAAGCTGCTCTTAAATCAAAGGAGAGCATCCAACCCGCAGGATCTGTTTGAATGAAACTGATTTAAAAATCAATTCAAAGGACACCAGTGTAGAGAAGTCCGGAGATAGGGGCAAGGGCAGTGACGGGGGGATGGGCCTTAGCTGCAAGAGGCAGAGTTGATTCCCCCAGTGCCTGGGGCACTTCAGATCCAGGTTTTCATCTCTAGCAAACACCAAGGAGGGACAGGCCTTGCTTCGGGGGATGCCTGGCAGTCTACCCAGAACTTAGGGGGTGACACTGGGAAAGGGGCCATGTAGGCTAGTGATGCGGGAAGGGTCCTGCTCTGAAGATCTGTGGAACAGTCTGCCGAGGGAGCCCCATGGTGGGGGACATTTCAAACAGGACTGTTGGGAGCAATCCTGCAATGGGACATTGGGCTGGGCCTGAAGAGACCTGGGGTCTTCTCCCAGCCCTGCCACTGATCTGCGGCATGACCGTGGACAAGTCCTGTCATGGCTTCATGCCTCGGTTTCCCCATCTGTAAAATGGGGCTGATGAATCCGACCTCCTTTGTCAAGTGCTTTGGGATCGAGGAATAAACAATTCTAAGTTGTTATATTAATTGTCCAGCTTCTCTGGTTCTTTGGCTGCTCACTCGGGTGTACATATCACAGGCCGGCTGCCACCCTCCATGGTACCAAGGGGAGAGAGTTCGGGGGTATGCCTCACAAGATCGTTTCAGCCAGAGTGGAACAGGTTTCTGGAACCTTTGAGTCATGTGGTTTCTTTTATTACATTGGTCTGGTTCTCCGACTCCCGCTCCACATTTTCCCGTTCCCATGGGTTTTGTTCAGTCAGGTTGAGAATTCAGACGTGGTTTCTTATGGAAAATATAAGGGTTTTAGCCTTCCGATCCCAGCTTTTCTGGCCAAAATTACCACAAAAGCCACCAGCCACAAAGGTGTTTTTCCACCCGCTTTGCATTCCACTCTCTTCCCCCTCCACGCTCTAGTTACTGCCGTGGGCTCAGGGCCCCACAAGCTGTTCTCTTCCCCAGGCCCCCAGCCAAACACAGCCCAGCTCTTGGGCACCCAGAACTACCCTCCCTTTAGATGCGCAAGCAGCGAACACTCGACTCAGATCCGTCCCAGCAAGCTGTGTGCTTCGGAGCAGCTCCACCTCTGTCAGACAGGACAGGGATGCCCCCAGCTTGGCAACACAGAGGGCTGCAGTGGCAACTGAGGGTCTTGAAGACAGGGCCTGTATTTAAATGTAACAACAGGCAGCAGGGCAGCAGCATGGTTTAGTGGGTATAGCAGGGGGCTAGGTATCATGAGTCCTGGCTTCTAGGCCTGGGTCTAGTCACCTCCCGCTCTGTGCCTCAGTTTCCCCCTCTGTACAGTGGGGCCATCTGGTGCTGTGTTTACACATAGCAGTGCTGCTCTATCATCCTAGAAGCAACTCATGCCAGGAGTGCCTGCAGGGTTTGAGATGTTCCCACAGCAGCTGTGCAGAAAACGTCTGGTAGCAGATGAAAGAGCATGGGGGAGGACAGGAAAGTCTGGACTCCCTCCCGCTCTGGGGCTTCCGCCAGAGCCGGTCCATGGAAACCTCTGAAGGAAATGACATCTCAGATAATTCCCCCAGGTGACAACCTCAGCAGCTGATCGTCTGGGCCTCACTGATAAATGCATCAAAGGGAAAAGATCTCCATGAGCTCCGGCACCTAGACATCCTGCCCAGCCTGTAGCCTTCGGTCCATCACACGCTGTTGTCTTACCACGGCTCAGAGAAATCACTAACCCTTTGGGTGTCTTTAATCCCAGTGCACCATGCCCCCCCCTGCCCGGGATCCCTCTCCCAAGCTATTGGGGGTAGGGGGAGGGCAGGGTTTCTATAATCCACATCCAAGCTGAAGCCTGGCGAGGCAGACAGGAACACATCCCCAGGTGGGATCAGTCTAAACACCTGCCGGGACCAGAGGCCTGAATCGCGCGGGCTCCTGGTGGGGGAAGCAAGATGGGGCCCCGAGGGGTCAATATTCCTGCAGCAGAGAGAAACAGGAGGTAGCTTTGTGGAGCCTACGGGGGAGCCAGACATGAGAGCCTCTCGCCTTGCTCCAGAAGCGCCTGCATCAGAACAGGTGGACAGGAGCAAAGGGCGGGCGGGGGGGGTGTGCACACAGAAATAGCCCCCTCCCACCCCCATCTTGGAGCCGCGCTCCGTGTGCAGCAGCGAGAGCCTACACTTAAACCCGGACGGCGACAGAGCTCTAATTACAGGGCTGGGGAGACGCCCCGGGCTGCCTGTTAGTTTGCTTTGCTTTCCGGGCCTGGCCCGAAGCCCCCCAGCTGGCAGGAGTGGGGAGCCGAGGGCTGATCTCCCTCTCCCGATGGGCACCCCAGGGAGTTGCTCGTTCATTTCATTCACACGACCAGCACCCTCCCAGAGTCCTCCCATTCGGGGGCTGTTCTTTTGGCAAAGGAGCTGATGGCCGGGCATTTCCCTCTGCCCCGCAGGGCGTTGCCAGGGCCGGCGGCTGGTGATTATGGGACTGTGCGTGGCTGCATCCGGTGGTGAGCTGGGGCCGGTTTGCTAGAACCGGTTGTTAAATTTAGAAGCCCTTTTAGAACCGGTTGTTCCGCGAGGGAGAACCAGTTCTAAAAGGGCTTCTAAATTTAACAAATGGCCAAAAGTGGCACCTTAGGCGCCGACTCCATGGGTGCTCCCGCCCTGGAGCACCCATGGGGAAAATTTGGTGGGTGCAGAGCACCCACCGGCAGCTCCCTGCCCCACCCACGACCACAGCTCACCTCCGCTCCGCCTCCTCCCCTGCACCCACCGCCCCACCCTGCTTCTCCTCCCCGTCCCCGCCGGCTTCCCGTGAATCAGCTGTTCGAGCGGGAAGCCGGGGCAGGCTGAGAAGCAGGCGGTGGCTTCGCGCTCAGGCCCAGGGAGGCGGAGGTGAGCTGGGGCGGGGGGTGCGAGGAGGGCCGCCCGCGCCGCAGCAGGTAACCTGGGGGGGGGGGGGCACGCAGGGGAACCGCTCCCCGCCCCAGCTCACCTCCGCCACCCTCGGCCTGCGTGTGAAGCCACCGCCTGCTTCTCTGCCCTCCCAGGCTTCTCACCGAACAGCAGATTTGCGGGAAGCCAGGGGCCAGGGGGGAGGTGGAGAAGCAGAGCAGGGAGGTGGGTTCAGGGGAGGAGGCGGAGCGGAGGTGAGATGTGGTTGTGGGTGGGGCGGGGGGCTGCCGGTGGGGGCTCTGCACCCACCAAATTTTCCCCGTGGGTGCTCCAGCCCCGGAGCACCCAGGGAGTCAGCACCTAAGGCGCCACCTTTGATGTGATCAGTGGGGGAGC
The DNA here is from genome assembly GCF_015237465.2 of Chelonia mydas. Taxonomy (NCBI): domain Eukaryota; kingdom Metazoa; phylum Chordata; order Testudines; family Cheloniidae; genus Chelonia; species Chelonia mydas. The sequence goes on along the minus strand of NC_057853.1, from coordinate 120,306,742 downwards.
GGCCGCTCCCCCTGCTCCCCCCCAGCTACGCTCCCCTGCCCCTAGGAGCCAGAGGGACCTGCCGGATGCTTCCTGGGAGCTGCCCCAGGTAAGCACCTCCGTGACTCCCCACCTCGCCCCCCGGCAGGTGCCTCTGGCTCTTAGGGGTGGGCACCCACTATGGTGGCCCACGAGACCCTCCTGCCTGGTTCTGGGGGCAGTCAGGGGACAGGGGAGGGGGGTGGATGGGGCAGGGGTCCTGGGGGGGCGTCAAGGAACGCAGGGGGGTTGGAGGGGGCAGGAGTCTCCGGGGAGCGGGGGTGGGCCACGACCCCCTCGTGGGGTGAGGAGGGAACCCGTTGTTAAGATTTTGGCAGCTCATCACTGGCTGCATCCCAGAGGTTAGCAACATCGCAAGCGCCAGAGTGGCATCAACACTGGGAGGTGGCATTCCCAATCCCCTCAGCTCTCCCAGGGATCTCAGCAGGGAGGGGTCCGTTCAGTGCTTGGATGGGAGATAGGGTGACCAGACAGCAAGTGTGAAAAATCGGGACGGGGGGTGGGGGGGTATTGGAGCCTATATAAGAAAAAGGCCCAAATATCAGGACTGTCCCTATAAAATCAGGACATCTGGTCACCCTAATGGGAGACAACCCCTCCCACACACACACACACACACACACACACGTAACACCCCCAAGGCGATGCAAGAAGCAGGCGGATGAACCGGTATGGGGCAGGCCTCTCTCTGAGCCTGGTGTATCTGGCATGGTGCTAGGGGGCGCTGTTCTGCTGGAGGGGACGTCATTTGGAGGAGGGGTTAGACTGCTGGGGTCTTGACCACGTAGGTATCGAATCTCTCCCACAGCATGTCCCCCCGGAGCAGGAATGGGGGGTCCTGAGCACATTCCCTCTGAGGTGGTTCTTAAAGCTCAGTAAGAGTCTTGCAGGAAACCCCCCCCCCCCCGAGTTTTATTACCAGGGCTGTTGAGTTGGGCATGTAACTAGCCCCCGCCTGCAGCAGACACAGGCCAGCAAGAGACCCCTGGGCTGAGCTGTTCGTCCTCAAGGTGCACAGACCACAGCCAGCTGCTGCTGTCCCCCAGATCCTGACGGACAGCTGCAAGTGAAAGCAGGCAAAGCTCATGGGGCTGAGTTCTGCTTTGGGTTCTGGGGGCTCACTTGAAACCAAGGATGTTTTTCACGACTGAGCTCAGCCCCGGTAACTGCATCTCCTTCCTAAAATCCCCTGTGCGCTTTCTACTGGATGCTGGAGACTGGCCCATGTTAGGATACAGATATTCAGGCCTGTCTGTAAAGGCCTGTACTCTAAGAATTTAGGTGTATTCTTAGCACTTGGCTAGTTCTAGAGGTATAAAAGAAAGAATCAAAATCACAGTCTGCCGGTGTAAGGTCCTTCTCTTACTGTGACAGTCTGAGGCCCTGTTCTTAGGCTAAGGCCTTTGGCTAAGCAGCAGAGGCAGCCGTAAACTGGGAAGCGACCGGTCACATCCTCACATTCCAACCTAGTCACATTGAAAGAAGGTGCTAGTGGGCTGTTAGGATACAATCCTGTCCTGATAGTGCCTATCGTCTCCAGAGAAAGGGAAGTGCCTAGAAGATGTAAAAGGAAACTTAGTTTGACAGCATCCTGTCTGGCAAGAACTCACTTATCAATAGCTGGGATGTGAAATCCTCACTTCTGTATTGTTTTGTCATTAGAGTTCCCACTTTGCTATGGTTTATCTATATAATCTCTGCCTGGTTCTGTGATTGTTTCTATCTGCTGTATAATTAATTTTGCTGGGTGTAATCTAATTATTGTGGTGGGATATAATTGGTTACATAATCATGTTACAATATGTTAGGATTGGTTAGTTAAATTTCAGGAAAATGATTGGTTAAGGTATAGCTAAGCAGAACTCAAGTTTTACTATATAGTCTGCAGTCAATCAGGAAGTCAGTGGGTGTGGGTGTGGGATGGGAACAGGGAATGGGGGTGGGGAAATTGGAATCATGTTTGGCTGAAGGGGGAAATGGGAAGAGGGAATGGGGGTAAGGAAATTGGAATCATGTTTTGCTAAGGGGGGAACAGGAACAGGGACACAGGTGTAAGGCTCTGTGGTGTCAGAGCTGGGAAGGGGGACACTAAGGAAGGAAACTGGAATCATGCTTGCTGGAAGTTCACCCCAATAAACATCGAATTGTTTGCACCTTTGGACTTCGGGTAGTGTTGCTCTCTGTTCATGCGAGAAGGACCAGGGAAGTAAGTGGGTGAAGGAATAAGCCCCCTAACAGCCCAGTTCAAGCACCCCCATGCCTTGGGAGAGTTTGGCTCTAGATCTGAACTTTGCAGTGCAGGCCCCTAGCCTTGCTGGATACAGTGGTCGTTTTTCTAGTCCCACATCATTGTGTAGTGTTGCTGGGTGCTGTGGAAGAGCTGCCATCTTCCACTCCAGAGTCAGCATGCTCCCACTCCCCCCTACAGGCCAGGCACCCGGGTCAGACTACATATCCCATGATGCACCAGCCATTCCCATCTTGGTGAGGGCAAGTGGTGCAAGATGGGAATCCCATATAAGAGTCCTGCACCCTGACCTGAACCCAGCCGGACCCTCTCGGGGTTGGGCCTAAAAATTAGGTCCCAGCAGACCTCTAAACCCCTGGCTGCAGTGCATCATGGGACATAAAATCCCACTGGGAGCTTGGCCCACTGAGAATGAGGACATGAGGCAACAAAAGTACAATTCCCATGAGGCACCACTGCAGCATATTCCAGTCAAAATATTTCATTTTTGTGTGTTCAGGTTTTTGATGAAAAATTGCAATTTCCCGCAGGACGCAGACGTTGCCCATGAATGATTTGATTTAGTCAGAACCCCACTTTTCCTTCACCAAACAGTTTTGATGGAAACTTTTCAACCAACCTTAATTATTTATTGACACCAGGGCACATTCTACCCCCGACAAACCAGCAGCGGAGCAGATAAGAAGAGGACAAAGGATGCAACAGCGTGAGATCATGAGAGACACTGATGTTACATGCTCCAGTCCTTACCTCCTCTTTCTGGTGCCACGGTTATTTTGCCCAGTAGAGCCAATACACCCTGCCAGCATCCCTAGTGTCTCCTGGTTTAGTGTCTTGTGAACGCCGCAGCCTGTGGGCCTCTCTCCATGATCCATGCTTTAGTCCTTCCAGTCTGGCTGGGCGAGTTAATGGGGTCCCACTAACCGGGACAGTGCAGCAAGCCGCCGGTCCAGCCCTCATGCACTGCATGGCACCAGAACTCCATCACGAGGGTGTGCCCGGTGGCGAGGATTAGGAGAATGTTAGGGCTGGACCCATCCCTTCTCTCTCTGACGCACCCAGGTGCAGGGGAGATGTCGGTTAATGTAGCCTGGGCGTGTTGCACACACAGTGGTCCCTGCTTCAGTTGTATCCCACGTTGGTTCTGACCCTGGCTCTCCCAGCCGGCTACCTCTCTCTCACCCGGTTCTGCTACCTCTCCTGTGCTCAGACCACATTTACGGCCCCTTGACAGCCTCCTCCATTGACAGGCAGAGGGATTGCATGAAGAATGATAGCGGTTTAAGGCCTGAGGTAACTGCCATTGAGCAGCAATTCATGAATCTCTAGGCTGGCTGCCCTAGCAGACACCACTTGCTGTTCCCTGGAGAGGAATCCTTGGAGAGTTTTGGCCCGAGGAAGTGAATTCCTGGGGTTGCCTCCTGCTGGTACCACGTTTGGAAACCCATCCCCTGCCGACAAGGGGAGAGCCCAGGGGCTGCCACGCCACCAAGAAAATCCAACGCAATGTTTTCATCCCTCTTAGAATTTCTTTGAACGAGGAAGGTGTAGGGATTGGATGGCCCTGGGGACTGGAGGGCATCCAGATAGCCAGGTGATGGTGTCCGTAAAAGAACACGGGTGGCTCGATAGATGGAGAGAGAGATATGTAAGGATGGATGATATATGTATGGATGTATGGGGATTAGGCCAGCCATTCGTCCGGTTTGTAAGCCGGACAGTCCTGGTTTTCGAGGCTTGTCCCCTGTCCGGTATGGACATAAAACCAGACGTGGTTTGGTCCAGTATCCCGCACAGGATGGAGGACGCAGCCATTCTGAACAGTGCACAACCCCGCCCCCACTGGCATGGCCTCACACACACCGTGCATGTGAGGTCCGGCTGGCAGGGGCAGGTGCACACAGGTGGAGGCGGGCCCATGAATGGCCAGCATCTAGGGATGCATCAGAGGCCAACATAATGGGGATGGATGGATGGATAATAGGAGACTGAGCCTTCCACTCAATGGGGTTAGTTCATATTTAGCACCTACTGTAGCTACTACAGCGATGGGTCCATTAGCAACCCCTGGGAGGATGGTCAGATGTCAGACGGCAGTACTGTCTGTTGGCTATTCGAGAGTATAGGTGAAATGGGTTTGGTGAGTCTCCTCGTGCCAGTTTCCAGTGAACTATCATCCCTGTCACAGGAACCTCCAGCCCAACTGGCCCTAGCTGGCCCTTCTCATTGGCAGTCTCGGGAGAGAGGCCACGTAATCTTTCCTGTTGAGATGATCTCTCTGGGGTTGTGTTGAGGCCCACGGGTAGCATGAAGGAAAGGTGCCCTGGTGATGGTTTCATTGTACCTCTTACGTGGACAGGGACCCGCTGGCAGCTCCGTGATTCCATAGCAGTGGAATCTGCTGCAGAATTCAGCCCCTCAGGGCAGGATTGTGTTCCAGAACCTGACCTGACAGTTAAAAAAATTGTTTCCTGCCCTGATGGTTGCACAGAAACACTCGCTTCCGGTTTTTGAGATTAACCCGATGCAGTGCCATCTACCTGTGTCTGCAGAGAGCCTGACACAAGAGCATGGAGAGGTGTGACATGCCCCATTCACCTCAGTCAGGGCCCTGTAGACGCTGCAATGCCATGGCTGCATAATGTGATGATGGAATCCCCCATTTTGCTGCATTTAGGTGCCCAGCATTCTCTGTTCTGTCTGTCACCCTGCCCTTCTGGGACCTGCCTGCCTCTTGTTCTGCAGCTTTCCCCGCTAAGGGAGATAACAGAGCGCGGGATGCAGCTGGTTCTGAGCGGGGTTCCCTGACTAACATCACGGAAGCTGAAGCCCGGGAGCACAGAGAGAGCAACGAAAAACCCACCCTGAGAAATAAGCATGGTCAAAACTACTCAACACGTGCTCCACCAATGAGGATTTTCACCTCTGAGCTCTAGCTGTGTGTGTGTTTGGGGTGGCAGGAGAATGGGCGCGAAGGCCACGTCACGGCGATAGCAACATTCACTCGTTCTACGCAATACAATGGCAATGCTGCAGAATTTGGTCCCATTGTGCTGTGGGGCACATGGGGCTCTGCTAATTACTATAATAATAAACGGAGTCTCCTCTTTTTCGGCATGAAGCGGTTATCTCTAGGCTGGCTTATTGCTGACTCTTGTCCTTTAGAGCAGTCTTACAGTACGTACTGCTGCGGCTCAGCAAATAATTCACACTCTTCGATGAATCTGAGCCTCTTTCGTCGCGCCCATGAATTGGTCACAAGCAGACCATGAAATTCTCAAAAGCATCCGACCTGCTTTGCGTGATCCCTCTGAGGATTGTTCGCAGCCAACAGTTTGGTGTAGAATATTTGGCAGCTTGCCCTTCTTTGGTTAGTTACGTGGGTCACATGCCACTGATTCTCATCCCTGTTGGAGGACGTTACATGCATCTGGCATTGGCCATCATGATAGACAGGACAGTAGATTAGCTGGATCGGTCGAATGGCAAGTCCTATACCCCAGCCGTAGCTTGCTCGCAGAGACTCTGGCTTGTATTTCTCTGGGCCCTTCTGGAGCTAATTTCTCCTAAAATCTCTCCCATCAGCAAATTCTTCTGGAAACCGTTCCCGCTGCCGCCAGCCAGGTTTTGGTTTCCCAGGCTCACTTCCCAAAGAATGGCACCTGTAACACTCCATTCAGATGGCCCCAGATTTGCATGGGACAACCCTGACCCTCGCCCCCTGGGCACGCTTAGCGCCAGCCACCCATTTCTCACTGGGAAAGTTCAGCTCAGGGCATCTCACGGTCACTTCTCCAGCCTGATCCCAGGTCAAGCAAAACGCTGAGCATGAGCCTGCTTAAATATTCCCCCCGGTCAGTGGGATCTTGGTGCTTTCTTTTTGCTAAGACACCCAAGGAACATCAGCCAAGGGATCGAACAGCAAGCTTCCTCCAGACTTCAGGTGTGATCCAATGCGGTCGTCTCCATGGAAACCCTGTATGTTTCCCAAATCTCCAAGATCCTGGAATTGATACAGTTTTTCACTCTCCTGGCAGCTTTACTGAGCACTTCCACTTTGGCTGGCCATCTACGCAGAGCATCTGGCCTAGCGTGTGCTGGGTCTTATGCAAAACAGGGGATGGATTCTCAAGAGATTGTCTCCTTTTTGCTTCTTCCAACGTCCTGAGGAGGAACATGGAGGGGATCTTTCCAGGTTTTGTGAAAGTCTTGTGGTGGTTCGGCTGGCCAGGCTCAGCCATGGAGGAGAAGACCTAGGGTTCAAGCCCCCAGCTGGAGTCCGCCTTGCAGGCAATGTTGAGTGTGCCTCACAGCTGGATGGGCTCCGTTCTAAGCTGAGGTGAGACGTTAAAGCCCCACCCCTCTTGTCCTGTCTCTGGTGACCTCTCTGGGTCAGAATTAAACATCCCCTGACACATTTTGAACGCTGCAGCGGGAAACGCCTGGCCAGCGTTCCTCCGCTCGGTAAAGCAGAGGCTAATTCTCAGGGCAGCATAGTTGCTTCCACAGTCACTGCAGCACCAGAATCGAACGCGTGAGGGGCCTAATCCTGAGCCCACCAAAGCCTACGGTGAAGCTGCTATTTGGCTTCAAAGGTGCGGGGTTAGGACCCAGATCCTTCTATGAGAAATATGTTATTTCTGGGGGGTACCAGGGTAACAGAGCACAGAGACACTGTCACCTGGACCGGGGGGGATCATTCAGAGCCCAGGGACAGGCAGACCTCAGAGCCTCGTTAGATCCTAAGAGGGACCTTCCCCTTGTTCAGCTTTGTGTAGTGTCATCTGCTCTGTACACAGGCCTAGAAGGACTCGATTTTTATTTGTGGATCATTTCGAAAATGTGAAGCATTTTTTTATTTTTATCGATTTTAAATTTTCCCCATTGTGGGGAATTATGAGAGGAGGGGGTGTCAGACAATAGGGCGCAGAGAGGCGCAGGCTGCATCCGTGCGCTGGCCGGGGGGTTGGCGGGCGGGGGCCGTTCCTGTCTCTGCCGGGAACGCCCGCTTTCTCTAATGACTGGGTGTGCCGCCAGAATGTCTATTTGGGGCTGCGGCTTGACTCGAGCATTTATCTTTGAAATAGAAAGGGCTTTTTTAAAGCACCAGGACCAGGCAATAGGGCACATACTGCGCTAAGCCCTAGCCGCAGGTCACGCGGCACAATGCCCCCACCCCGCTCCAGCCCTGCGTGGGTATAACATCCTGGGGACCCTCCCCTCCAACATCCTGACCAGGACTTTGGAGCAACCCAGGGACAGCCCAGTGCCTAGAGCATCCGTCTGTGGCTTTACTCTGAGCCCAGGGCCTGATGGGATGGGATGCTGGAATTAGGGTCAATGAGGATCGGTCCATGGGAGCTGGGTTGGATCCTTAGCCACCCCCGGGTGCAGTGGCAGATTAATGCACAGCCCGTGCCCAGGGGCCCCAGCCAATTTGAGGGTCCCACGAGCACTGGGACCTGTGTAGACGTGGGGGGGCCACTGGCGCTCGAACTGTGGCCCTGCCCCCTGCTTCTTTTTCTCTCCCCCTCCCCCCGCCGAGAGCAGCCCCCGGCCCATGTCCCTGCCCCCCCGGGTGCACCGCCCAGGGCAGGTGGGGGGTCTGGGGCTCCCCACAGTGGCCACCTGGGCTCCCTGGGCAGCTCTGACCATGGCACAGCACCTGCGTCCGGCTTCCAGCCTGGCCAGGGGGCCGCGCCTCAGGGGGAAGAGGAGGAGCAGGGGGCATGGCCCCATGGCGAGGGAGGGGCTAAGACCCACCTCAGCCCCCCACCTGGAAGAGGCTGGCTCCGGTAGCAGGGGCTGCTCTTCATGGTGGGGGAGCTGATCCCCTTATCCCCCCTGCGAACCGCAGCCCCTGCCCCGCCGCTCTGTGCCTACCCCAGGCTACTACGCCCATGTTAAAAAGGAGGGGGGCCCCTGGCCACCCCGAGCACCCCGGTTCCAGCGATCCTGGGCCAACAGGGGCGTGCAGGGCCTAAATGTTCTTTGTGCCCAGGGCCCCAGTAAATCTCCATCCGCCTCTGCCCGCTTGGATACCCCTGCAGGGCAGACGCGGTCAGTACAGATCACCGCTGCGTACCTCCGTGTGGCACGTCAGGGCCAGGAGTTGAAGCTTTCCCAGAGACCCAGCAGCGGGCTCCAGCAAAGCTCTCGCTTTTAAACCAGATCTGTCCGTCTTAGGGGGACCAGACGGCAAGTCTGACAAATCAGGACACTGTTTCTTTCCGGGGGAGGCAGGGCATAGTGGCTTACATAAGCCACAGCACTGAATATCAGAGCGTCTGGTCACCCTAGTCGGTCTAGAAGGCTCTCGCTAATGCACTCTCACATCCACGGCTGCATTTCTCTCTTTTCCATTGCTGTCAAGCCCAAGCTGAGGGGCAAATGATTTACCAGCGGGGTAGAAAGGGAAGCTTCCCGCCCAGTGAGAGAGCCCTCAGGAGACAGAGCCAAGCTCCAGGTGACAGCTCTGATCCAAGGAGATCCCTCCACCCTCCCGATCTCCCCGTCGGGGGCCGCACGGCCTCCCAAGCAACATCCTGAACGGCCGAGAAGCAGGAGACGCCCCTGCTCAGGACAAGGGGGCGCTTGGGTCCGTGGAAGAATGTCTAGGTCCCTGGGGCACCAGCACCTTGTTTTCTCCTTTATCCCCTGGCCCCCTCTGCAGTCAGCTCTTGTGCTGTCCAGGATCTCATCTGCCCGTTATTTATTAACTGTATTAGAGGAGCACCCAGCTGAGAGCAGGACCCCGCTGCGCAAGGTGCTGTACGTCCCTATGGTGAGAGAGAGCCCTTGCCCCTATGCACTTACAAGATCAATAGACAGAGGGGCAGGAGAGGGGAAACCGGGGCATCGAGAGATGCAGGGATTTGCCCAAGGCCACGCCATAGGCCAGTGCTGGGCCTCGAAGCCAGGTTTCGTGAATCTCATTCAGGTGCTCTAGCCACTCGACCATACTGCCTTTCCTTCTGCACCCCAAGGCTTCCTCCGCTAGTGCTCCTGGTCACAGCCCTTCCCCCAGACACTCCGCTCGCCATCTCTGCAGCCCTCCATCGCCCCTGCTATTGTGAGGAGAGACCCAGTGGTGAAGGCACTAACCCTGGGGGCTGCAGGATTCAACTCCCAGCTCCACCACAGACTCCCTGGGTGACCTTGGGTGAGTCCCTTAGTCTCTCCGTGCCTCAGTTTCCCACCTGCAAAATAGGGAGAGCAGCACTGCTGGGCGCTGGCAGGGTAAAGACATTGAAGATGAGGAGGAGCTCAAATCCTGCAGTACCAGGGGCGGCAGGCCCAGAGATATGCCCTCTTGCCACAGGTGTGTAAGGGGGTGAGTCAAGCCAGCAGGGAAGCAGCCCGTATAGGACGTTTACCCTGCTGTCGCACATGCTGCAGCTACCCGACTGGCTGCCAAGAGGATGCCCCTCTCCAGGACTGTCACTCCCTAGCTGCCCATCATGAGCAAGGCCCACGGGCAACAATGGTGCCAACACCCTCACGCAAGGGCAGGTGGGGCTGGGAAGCAAGCAGGAATGTTCATGCTAGCCTGTTGGCAACAGCTGTGCGCTTGCTCCTCTCCTGCCCAGGGGATCCTCGAGGACGTTTTGTCCAGCAGCGGTTGCAGGGAAGGGCCTTTCCCCCCGCAGCAGCGCGCAGGGCGAGCCGGCTAAGCCCACATCAGCTCCTCTGTGCAAGCATTATTTCATGCTTCAATAGGTTTCTGTTGGCTATGAATGGTTGGGTGGATTAATGCCTTCTCCAGGGGATACCCCCCCCCTCGCTGCACACCCCTCTCTGTCAAAATGCTACACAGCAGCCTCTTTGCTGGCTGGAAACAAAGTCCCATTCAACCATCTGAGCACATTCAGCTGCGAGAACAGGTTGAGCCATTTCCCCAGAAGGAGGGACGGACGGGCAGCCCCCTCCCCAGGGCTCAGACTCTGGGATGGGCGTAAGTGCTTCTGGAAAGCGACTGCAACACAAATGTGGGACTGCGACTTCTCAGCCGCTGCCGATCAACGTGCGGGGCAGACGATGTTTCCTGAGTGCCAGGACCGCACCCGCAAGCTGGGATCCGAATAGCCAGCTTCTAATTCCTGCCCGCTGCGTGTTCACCGGTGAGCCAGCTGCCGCCGCAGGGGGAGAACTTCACTGATAATTCCCTCGGTGATGCACAAGGCGGAGTAAGATCCAGCTCATGCTTTCATGGCGGTTGCCCGCTTTTAGCTTGTGCCCTGCAGGACGAGCTGTTCCTGTCACTGCGCCTCAAGGCTGTGACTGCCCGGAGGAAATTCAGCACAATGGAGCCATGAGCAAGCAGGCCCCAGGGCAGCCCCAAAACTCACAAGGCTCAAGGCAGCATAGCAGAGCTGACTTCGGGAGACGAGGGAAGCCAGTCCACTGAGTTTAGCAGGTCGCTTCTCTGCCTGGACATGTGCAGACGGGAACTCCAGCTGCTTGACAAACCAGTTCAAACTTTCACAAATGCGCAGTCTGTTAAATACAGTCAGTGCTCCAGGGCTGTGTCCAGCCGCTCAAACAAAGGGGCTTTCACTATTTCCACAGATGCATTATTGCCTAGGCAACCAGCTCTCACTGTTAGGACATTTTCCCTGCGGCTCACCTGAGATGCCCTATTGGCCAAGGTTAGCCCGTTAATGGAGTCATAAGGCCCTTGAACTAAGCATCAGCAGCTCTTTGCCCCGTTCCCTTTGAGCCCAGCTACGTCTGTGACCCTGAGGATCTGGGCGAAATGATCATTCCCTCTTGCACCCTGTTTCCGTGAAGGAATCATTCCAGTTTCAGCACGTAGCAACCGTCCGGAGCCTGGCTTTTTCCAGAGGCTCAGTCCAAAAACAAGTCAAATAAAACTGGCCCAGGAACAAAACCAACAGTGGAGGCTGGCAGGGGGGTCACCCTGGGAGGTACATTCCTGTGACTGCTAACTGGGGATCAAACACCCTCCCTCCCCCTGTCTGCCCAAGGCCCCGCCGGTTAACGACCCCCTGCCAACTTTAACAAGTCGGGGGTTGGATGAGCGCAGTTCGCGCCGACGTGCAACATGCCACACGTGCCAGGCTTGCAAATAATCACGAGGTGTGGCGAACTGACAGGAGCCTTTCTCGGGTGAGGCCCTGCCTCTCCAAATGCCGCCTTGCGGAGGATCGCACCCAGCACGAGAAGGCCGCAGCCTCGACTGCTGTGCTTAGCCCTTCGGCACGGGCGAAGTGATGGTGGGGGTGCAGCCTGCGCTAATGCCTGGCTTCCCACAAAACACATTCCCCCCACTCACCCCTGGGGTCACCTCGCCAAAATGTGAGTCCCCTCCCCTCCCCCGCGTCCCGAAATCGGGGTGCCCCGTGTGCAGCCCTCTGCCATGCAGTTTACATTTGCCCACCCCTTGACCACAGAGGTGCTGCTCCACCTTGGAGAGCAAAGCCGGGGAGCAGTGCATGCTGGGACGTGTAGTCTCCAGGGGCCGCACCTGGGTGTTAAAGGGAGGATAGGCCTGCTCCGGGTCCGGAGCAAACCGCCGAGGTGGCCCCACATCTGGGTGATGTTAGGGATATCTGATAAACTCCAGGCCCCTCCCACCCAGGGACCTCGAGCCTCTCATTTGAATCCATCCAGAACCACAGGGAACGCATTTCCTGGCGTTACCCCCTGCACTCCCCCAGCCCACCCACACCTGCACACTGCTGGGCTTCCAGCCCGTGCGCTTGGCTGTTTCTCCCCCCCGGAGCCTTTCTCAGCAAGGATGACAGCTGCGAAGAGGAAGAACAAGTGTCTCCATTTACGGGAGAACCACGATTCCGGATGAGACGGGAGGAGAAAAAGCCTAAAGGGGGTGCAGGGCCCTACCAGAGGTTATAGCTCAACTGGGGCGTTATTTAGGTGTGATGCCCAGGGTGTCTGATGCTGCAAGAAACACCCTGGCATACCCCCATCGCATAGTTACGGCCTTTGGATCTGACGCACGGCTTTATCCCTGGTCATCTGTGCTCGTTAAAGATCCCACAGAGCTCCTCACAAGTACAGGAATGTTATCCTGGCCAGATTCCAGCTCAGGCTAATTATATTCTGCCTCCATCAATTGCCCCTGTAATTTCAGCTGGATACAGGCTCCTTCCTGCCCGGAACGGTCCTGTGGAGTGCAGTGTTAAGCAGCTGTTTCATTGCACCCCAGAGGTGGCTGCATTCCACTGATCACAAAGTAATCCCTGTACTGTCGACACAGCTTGCAAAGCATCTTCAGAGCCTTCAAGATGATGGTCCCCATGTGAGATCAGTGTAGTCTTTGTTATTTTGTGAGCCAAACAGGAAGAGACTTACCTGAAATAAATGGAAAGACAAGATGGGGGAGGTAATATCTTTTCCCTCCCCCACCTTGTGACTTTGATGTCCTGGGACCAACACGGTTTCAACAACACTGTGTACACGGAAAGCACCTATAAAATAATACATATATACAGACAAGTGGAGGGTATGAAAAGGCTGAAATGTATAGAGGGGGCAAATAAAAGGGGCCAAGACAGAGGCAGATTAAAATAAATTAAAGGGACAGAGAAGGTAAATCAGGTGCCCCATTCATCTTGCTCCTATTACAAGAAGAAGGGGTATTCAATGAAAATGAGAGGCAACTCATTTAACCCTGATTATAAGAGTAATACCTCTATAGATTTCCAAGCACTTCACAAAGGAGGACAGTATCATTATCCCCATTTTACAGGTGGGGAAACTGAGGCATGAGCCAGCATCACCCAGTAGAGCCAGGACTAGAACCCACGTCTTCTGAGTCCCATCCTCTAGCTACTAGGCCACACTGTGGAACTGCTTGAGGACACACAGTGTATAATTGACCTGCCACAGTCCCTGCCACCCCTCCCCCCTCGCTGAAGCCAGTAGCTCCAGAAAGGATTTGACATTTTCAAGGATAAGGAAAGCATCCACGGTGACGTAAGGCAGGGCGCAAATACGCAAGGGATTCAACCTCCATGCTTCAGGGCAGAAGCCGCTAGCTGGGGTGAGGAAGAAACCTCCTCTCCAGGCAGGTTAGTCCAGCATTGCCAACTGTGGAGGGTTTTTGCACCTTTTCCAGAAGCAGCTGGTGCTGGTGACTGTCGGAGATGGGACACCAGGCCAGATGGGCTCATGGTCTGATCTGGTCTGGCCGTTCCTGAGTCTCAGGATGCTACTAATAATGGCATGTTGGACACGGCAGCCCCAAGTGAGGCGCTCACGCCCTCTGCTAGGCTGGCGGGAAGGCAGGGGTTAAGCAGGGCCCCGACACGTACTGGGGCGCTGCTGTCAAATCCCACCGTGTTTCCTGGACAGGACAGCAGCAAGGTGGGAGTCGCTCCCTGTCCCCTCAAACTGCCATAGACAAAACCCTGCCCCAAGCACCGGCCCGAGGCCCCCAGTTGGGGGTGGTTTCTGTTCCAGGACAAATGGCTCTTTCCAAAGCAGCATCCCAGGAGGGGAGCAGAGCCAGCAGCTGCAATGATCCCCCATCCCCTGCAAACCCACAACATCTGCAAAATCCCTCCCCACGGAAACCCTTTTGGCCCAGCCCATCTTCCACTGGGGAGAGTGGCCCCGGGCATCAACAGGCGCAGGCTTGGGCCCTTTCCCTGCAAATCTTTTCTCTTTTCTCTCATTCTGACCATCCTCCCCTCCCCTCACTCCTCCTCCCCCTGTTCTGTCTCTGTCTCCCAGGCCCTCCCGCTAGGCCTCTTCCCAGTCCCTCTCTTGCCCACACCAGGCCCCTCTTCACTCCCTCTGCCCTGGTCCCCCTTCTCCCGGCAGGGCGTGCGCTGTTGTCAATACCATTTCCGAGGATCTCAAAGCTCTTTGCAGAGACTGCTTCGTCAGGGACCCCCTAGGAGGCAGATTAGAACGATTGTCCTCATCTGCCCCCCCAAGGAAGCTGTAGCATGGCCGTGCCAAGGCGGCTTGTTCTGTGTCGCACAGCGAGTCAATAACATAGCTTGGAATAGATCCCTGGAGTCCTGCTCCAGGGCTCTAACCACTAGACACTGATCTCTCTTCAAGAACCCTCCCATGCTACAGTGACCTGTGGATTACAAATGCTTGGAGAGATAGATGGGTTCCCAAGGTGAGCTCCTAGCCCCTGCTCCAGCCCCTTTTCGCTGCGCCAGAGCATCATCCAGGATCCAGCCGGGGTAGGGTTCACCCAGTGGAACACTGCCCTAGAGCTGCCCCTGAGGACTCCTTTGCAAGCCCTGGCATACAGGGCATGCTGGGGGAGCATGGGGGAGGCAGGGAGGCTACCCTAATTTACCCTGCCCCTCAAGCTGTCTAAGTTAAACTGGGGCATCTGCAGCCCAGGAGCAGGGAAGTATAAATGTGTCTTGAAGCCGTCTTAGCCCCGCACCCCTTGTCCAAATTGCAAGCTCTTAGCTTCCTCGCTCAGGGGCTCAGCACAGACTCTTGAATAGGCAGTAGGTGCATGCAGAGGAAAGGCACTGCTGGCTGCACCCCAAGCGTTTGGGAGCTAGTGGGGGTTGACTAACCCCCAGAAGCGAGTCTGCATTTGCAGACCCCCCCAGCCTCATGCCCCGGGGGCGGTTCTGAGCCACATTCCATGCTGTTCCCGGGGGAGTCTGGCTCCAGTGTTCTGGGTGTGGGCCGTCTTCAGTGCTCAGCGCACGTTAATGCACGTAACCTCACAATGTCCCTGGAGAGGTAGCTGGCCAGGTAACTGCTATGCGGGAGTTGCACTGTGCCTTTAAGAACTGATTCCCTCGATGAGCTGGCTGACTAGAAAGCTCTGCAGAGGATCTCCCGGGCCCTGAGCAGAGCAAATCTGGGGCCCCTGCCCTCACAGCAGCGACTGGCTATAGCTGTGTTAGAAGACGCTATGTGACGACTGCAGCTTTCTCTAAAGAGCCTGATCCCTTGAAGACAACGGGAGCCTGCGCATGGAGGGTTTGCAGGATTGGGCCCAATGTTACAAAGTGCAGCTTACCAGTAGAGGAGTATTATTATCCCTGTTTTACAGATGGGAAAACTGAGGCACGGGGGGGGGGAAGTGACTTGCCCAAGGTCCCAGATAGTAGCCAGTGTCCAAACTGAGATTAACCTTCACTTCTTGGCACAAGAGCCTTTGCTGTGGCCAAGGGGTAGCCCTGCCCTCTTAGGAAAATGCTCTCTCAGAGTGGGTCTGTGTGGAGTTAGGCAAAACAGATGCAGAATGCTGGGGAATGTGGGAGACAGGTTGCATTTGGGGGGATCAGTATGAGTATGACAATTCAGACCAGCTCTTTCCATATCTACTTACTTACTCCCCACCAGTATAATACACGAGCACCTCCCAGACAGTGTATCTTCTCCACACCGCCCGGAGATAGAAAAGGGGAAACTGAGGCACAAAGAGATGCTGTGGTTTGTCTCTGGTCACACAGGGAAGCAGTGGCAGAGCAAGGAACTGAACTTAGGTCTCAGTTCCGGCCCTGTGCCTTGATTGAAATGCCTGCCAGCTCAGTGAGCTCATCCCACAGGTCTGTTTCGGGGAGTGTGACACCGCACCCCTTGTTCTTCATAATGAGATGATTGTGACATAATTATGCTGCATCTTGTACAAGATATGCCTTGTGAGGTGTCTATGAAAAAGTTATAATTTGCTGAATAGGATTATCCTGTTTGTGGGCATGTATCATTTTTGTATCTGGCGTTATGAATATTGACTATGGATCTGTATTTCAAATGTGCTTACCCAGGGTGACACCCACAACTAGCCTTTCAGGTGCAACAATGAAGAAGCCGGACAGTGCTGATGGCCCATCGGCAAAGACAATGGACCCTGGAAGAGCTTAGCCTTCCGGTGACCGTTTCAGCCAGCCCATGAGTAACGACCTGGGTGGCCAGGCTGAGTGCTCTGAGATCCTGTAGCCAATGGGATGAAATTCACAACAGGAAGATTTCCTGGCATTGGATCTGTCAGGAACAGTCTCCCTGGAGGAAGAGAGGGGAACTCCATCGCTTGGGGCATTTAAAGCTAGGGTGGGCCTAATACGAGATAATACGCCCCCATGGGCCTGGAAGACAGCGGGTCTAACAGATCTTAACCACACCTGACTTCTGCCGTTCTAGGGGCTGGACGTCCGCATGGTGGCAGTGATTAGTTCCTTATGGGGGTCTGCCCCACGGCACGTAACAGCCCAAAGCAGCAATCCTGAGACTTCCGGGGAAATGAGCATAAAACAGGGACTGGCCCCAGAAGAACATGGAGAGCAGCCCTGTCCATCCGTCTGTCCATCCGTCCTGCAGGAGGGAGCTCGCAAGGCAATAGAGAATGTTCTAGTGGGGATTTGGGGTAAGAGGGAATGGGTGCTGGGCAGGGACCCAGGACCCAGTCCCCAGGGGACTTGGGGTGCTGAGCATGCATCTCGGGGGTTTATTCACTATTTCCTGGGATAGATCATCCCCAGCACGTTTTAGAGGTCTCGCTGCCCCCAGAGGTTCCCTTCGTTCTCTCTGGGGTTTGATTTCCACATGGCCGCTGCGCTTCCCAGCTCCTGGCTCAGCACCAGGCGCCCAGACACCACAAGGACGGGCTCTGGCCATTGTTTTTCTCCTCCGGATGCAGCCGGGAGGGAGGCGGCCTCAGGGCAAAGATTTGGCAGGATGAAGACGCTTGCCTAGGTAGAAGCGACTCCCTGGAGCGACGCCCCACCCCAGAGGGGTCCCCCCGAGCCATATCTGGGAACCAGGGGGAGGAACTGGATACTGCTCGTGGCAGCCAGTTTTCCACAGGCAGAATTAACCCTTTCTGCACCGTCCCCACTGGGGAGACAGTCTCCCCTAAAGAGTCCTCAGGAGCAGCAGGAAGGGGAGATGGCCAGGGGAGGGGGACAGTTCTGCAGGTTGTGTTTGGTTTTGAGAGGGTGGCTAATGTCCCCCTCTCCCTCCAAGGCCCCTTCCAAGGCACTGGTTGGTCCAGAGATCTAGCCACTGAAGCCCCTGGCCATGCTAGCACGGGCATTGTCCTCCAAGGCAG
This sequence comes from Chelonia mydas, assembly GCF_015237465.2. Lineage (NCBI taxonomy): Eukaryota > Metazoa > Chordata > Testudines > Cheloniidae > Chelonia > Chelonia mydas. The sequence goes on along the minus strand of NC_057853.1, from coordinate 120,289,433 downwards.
CATCATGACCTGCTGCTGATTGATGCAGACCTGGGTGGCGCGCTGCCAAGGACCCGTCAGCTGGAGTCCTCGCTCACCTGTCACGCCCCGAGGAAGCCAGAGAAGCCAGACGTCCCAAGGGCATTGCAAGGGATCAGGCCCCATGGCGGGGAGACACCGTGCAGGGCTCGGCTCGCTGTGCTGGAGATCCGTGTACGCTGGGGCCTCAGCCAGGGTGGAGAGACCAGCCAGGGCAGGGCAGAGGGCGCAACCCGCGCAGAACGGGCTGGCGTGGATGTATGGGGCTGCCCTCTTGCTGTTAGCACTACGGCGGAAGGAATAGCCCCCGCCCTTGCCCCCCAGCCACCTCGCCAGGGCATGGAGTCCACAGGGATGGGAGCGGCAGCAAGGGCTCGGGCGATGGGAGAAGCATCTCAGAGGAGGACAAAGTCCAAGGGATCCACAGGCTTCCAGCCTGGGCCGGAGCCACCCCTCTCTGTACAGAGGGAAAGCAGGATAGTTCAACCCCTGGGAGGTTTTGGGGTGGCAGCAGCTCTCCCCCTCTGGGGTTCAACGACAGCTTTTTCCTTCAGTGTCCCCGGTCCCACTGCCCCGAGTTACAAGCCATGAGCGTCTTAAGGGGCAGTCTCCCTCCCCGCCCCCGATACAGTGAGGCACGCTGCGGTTCTTCCGAACTGCCTTGCTCCTCTGGTCCAACCCAGGGTGATGGGCTGGCGGCCCAGGGTTCAAACGTCATTGCGCCGGGGTTGGTGATCCAGACGTTGGAGCCTAGACGGGACCTCCCGGCCCGGGCCCGGGCGACTTGGAGCAGTGACACACAGTGCCCGGCGCTGTAGGGAGTCCCGGGATAAAATTCAGCCACCGCTTTCAAAATCTCTTCCCACGGGAGATAGATCCCCCCGCCCCGCTCGGGTCTGCGCCCACCACGCTGCCCACAAGCCAGTCTCTGGGTGACACAGCACAGGGGGAACCTGGCTGGCCCCGGGAGGGTCCTGCCTCTCTGGTGAGCTAGGAGAGCATAACTTGGGATCGCACGGGGGAAAGGAATGAGTAGGGTCTCTGGGAGGGATCTGAGTGTGAAGAGTGGCGGCTGATGACAGGGAAAATGGGCTCTCAGCCCCCACCTGAGGTAGCCTCCGGTCTAACCCTGGATCATGGGCCTGCGGCTTCGTACATGGGCGGATTGTCCCACTCCGGATCGGACCCGTAGTTCTTCTTTTGCCAAGCCTGTCGCACTGCGGCCTGCGATGGGCCGGGCTGGGCAGCGGGAAGAGAGGGTTAATTATCGGCTGCAGAATGCATCCCCCAGGGCTGTCCCGCAGCCAGAGCAGCGAGAGTTCCTGGAAAGCCGTCTGGTTCCCGGCCAAGCCTGGCCTGCCCCCTCTGACATCCCTGAGCCCCATGTCTGGGCTCGGCCAGGCCAAGGTCTGAAATCAGAGCTGAAATCAGCAACAGCTGCGAAGGGCCCTAAGCTGCAGAGGGCCATCTCTGGGCAAGTCAACAGAGAGCCAGCTGCCCTGTTCCCTTCACCGAGCTGAGCTACTCAGGGGTCCCTCTGCCTGGGCAAATTCCCCCATCCCCCACTGATCCACCAGCTCCTACCTCTTCCCCCATCCCCCTTTCCAGATCCCCCCGGTCAGTCTCCTTCCCCCCCCATCCACCCCCGCTCCATGAGGAGTTAATGCCGGATCCATTAGGTCACCCCCATTGCCCACCAGCTGAGACCACCCACTGCCCCCCACCAAATCCAAAGGTGGGGTTACGAGGCCAGCTGATGACACCCCCACGGGGGCGGGGCTGGGAAGCCTTCCAAGTCCCAGGGTCTGGCAGAGTCATCTTCCCAAGGTCTGGCTCCCGCCAAGCCAGGGAGGGACAGCTGCATGAGCGGGAGGTCTTGGAGAATCACACACGTCTGGCTTCCAAAAGGGAGGCTGGGAGCGATGGCTGCTCGGCAGGAACAGATACGGGAAGTGGCTCCCCAGGGGTCTAACAAGTAATTAACCACCCTGTGCACGTCCTCAGCCGCCCTCATCCTAAGGTCTCAAGGTTTCTTTAGAAACCAGCAGTTATGGGCGGCGGGTGCATTTTACAGATGGGGAAACTGAGGCAGAGATCTGGGCAATGACTTGTTCTAGGTCACAGAGTGGCAATGCTGAGGAGTAAGCAGTCACAAAGCTTACTATACTGGCTCTAATGGGAGCTACCCCTGGTTATGCCAGGGCTGAATTTAGTCTGGCCAGGCTGGGGAACTAATGTCAGATCCCTCGTGAAAAGTGGCCAGGATGGCCCAGGAAGAATCATCCTTTCTATTCCTCATGTTCCCCACACATACTCTGGAGCTGCCAGCACAGCTGGATTAAGGCAGAGGCCCCCAGGCCTGTGCCTAAGGCCCCTGCTTCTGGAGTCACAGGGTGAGATCAGAATCTCAGCTGTCATTAAAAAAATATTATGTATCTAGCTCTCTTGGCTGCAAGGAAAAGCTTGGAAATGTGATCTGTGTGTAACCGTAACACGGACAGCTGCCTGCATCTACAGAGAGCCTGAGCCCATCGCTCTGAGAGGGGGGAGTCTGCAGAGAGCCTCAGAAGATCACTCTGAGAGCAAGGGGGAGCTGTGCTGCACATAAGCGATACAGTCACATCTGCCTGAATCTGCAGAGAGCCTGAACCCGTTGCTCTGAGAGGAAGAACTGCCCCATGCATTTCAATGGGGAGTGCACCCCAAGACCTACTGTTCTGCATGGCCCTACCAAACCCCACCCCTCAAGAGACACACCAGCTGCTGGGCTTAGTTCTGGGGATCCCCCAGGCCCTGATTCTGGAGGGGCAAGAAGGACCCTTGTTACCACCCCTGCTGTTCCTGAAAGGAAAGGACTCCTCAGTGCTGCTCCTGGGTGCAAGGGGGCCCCGATGCAGCTGCTTCTGCCTCTCTGGGTGGGGACCCCCCTGCCACGGCCACTCGAAGTGGGGGTTGGGGCCTCAGGCGGCTTGGGGATGCTAAGGGGACACGTGAGCAGCCATGGCAGAGGGCAGCATGGATCCCGTCCGCTTAGCACACCAGCTACTGGGAGATATTAGCCCAGAGCGCGTCACCCCTTCCCACGGGGCTGGAATCCATGCGGACCTCCCAGAGCCCAGGGGCCACAGGCTGTTCAAATCCTGCCCGGCGGGGGGTGACTGGGGATCTCAGAGCTGTTGTGAGGCGAGTGTGGAACAAGTGGGGGGGCCCTCTGGTTCCTGACAGTCGGCGGCACGGCCAGTCAGCCACCCCAGGGGGGGTCCCAGCAGGACCGAGTGGAGCTCCCCTCTCGCCCCTTGAAAGGAGGGTCCCTTCTGGATCATGCAGAGGGGTGGAGTGGGAGAACTTGCTGGAGAGCATCCATTCAAGCATCTGCCATCGGCACCAAGCTCCTTCTGGAGCTAAGAGCCTGGGTGTCCATTGGTGCCAACCCCCCCACCCCACCCTCCAGGCTGCAGCAGGTTGAGATGCTACAAGGCCAGATGGATCAGAGATGAAAGGCACCTGCTCTGACACCCACGGGAACCTGTGTTTAGGTTTCTCACTGGCAGCGGCTTCCCCCAGGAGGCCGATGGGCAAGGCCCTACCAAATTCAGGGTCCATTTTGGTCAATTTCACACAGGATTTTAAAACCAGTAAATTTCATGATGTCAGCGATTTAAATCTGAAATTTCATGGGGTTGTAATTGTAGGGTCCTGACCCAAAAAGGAGTTGGGGGGGGTGTCCACAAGGTGATTGGACTGGGGTCCGGTACTGTCACCCTTACTTCTGCGCTGCTGCCTGCAGAGCTGGGCCCTCACTCAGCAGCCGCCCCGCTGTGAAGGCAGCAGTGCAGAAGGATGGCATGGTCTGGCATTGCCACCCTTACTTCTGCCCTGCTGCTGGCCGGGTGCCACTGCTCTCCGGCCGGTCAGCTCTGCGGGCGGCGCAGAAGGAAGGGTGGCAAGACCACCATCTCCCCTAAAATAACCTTGTGGAGCCCCTGCAACTCCCTTTTGGGTCATGACCCCCACTTTGAGAAACGCTGGTCTCCCCCCGTGAAATCTGTGCAGTATAGGGTGAAAGCACACAAAAGACCAGATTTCACGGGGGGAGACCAGATCCTTTCATGGTCCGTGATGCGTTTTTCATGGCTGTGAACTTGGTAGGGCCCTGCCTATGAGGTGTGAAAACAGACAAGGCGCTCTCCCCGCTGGAGAGGTCAGACCAGGTCCTTGGCTGGGACAAACAGCCGCGTTTTCCAGCAGGTTAGGAAGGCGAAGGCTCAGGCCCCCGCACAGCCAGGGGGAGACAATGGGCCTTGACTCAGGCACACAAACTCACTCCCACTCCACAGGGTGAAGGCCGAGCTGAACCAGCCAAAGGGACAGGGACAGGGTCTCGGTAACGGGTCTGAAAGTTGCTTCTTGCCCCACTTCTTTCCCACCACGGTAGAGATGGGACCGAATTGGCCCCCACCTTTGTAATAGGGAGGTGCTAGGAGGGGCCAAAACTGACCCCGCCCCTGCGGATTCATTCCTGGGTCAGGTCCCATGCTGGAAACGGGGCTATTTTCCAGTATCGGCTTGAATGCAGCTGCCCCTGCGAGACTGGTGGCCCCAGGTGGTGGAATTGTCCAGAAAGCAGCCGAGCTCTTGCCATTTCTCCACCGCAGCAGACGGTGAGCTGGGCGGATGCCGTGGGATTTCCTCCATTCTGTGGCGAAGCCTTGAAAAAGAACTCAGGGAGCAGAGCGGGCCGGGAATTTCCACGGTGGAAATTTTGCCAAAAGATTCCAAATGTCGGTTGGGGAAGATCGAAAGGACAGCTCCCTGGCTTGCAGGCAGAACAAGAAATCAACAAGAGCTTTCCCAGGGCTGCCAGAGGCTGAATTCCCAGGAGGCCGGGGGGTCAGCCTCCTGCAGCCACCCCCGTAGCCTCTTGTCAACGTCAGTGAAATTAACCGGAATATTCTGGTTGGGAGCTCCCGAAATGGGATCTGTGCAAACTGTGATGGTTGGGGGATTTTGTCCTGACCTGAAGGTGACCGTTTTCCCAGGAAGGGACTTCCACGCTGAGACAGCTCCTCTCAGGGGATCCCAGCAGTGCAGGGCACGGACACCTGATCCAGACTAGAACTCCGCCCCTAGGGAGACCCTGCTCTGACTCCAGTCCCCGCCCATCCCGCTATTAACGACCATCGTCATTGATGCTTAAAAGACGCTGTTTTTTGTTTTTTTAATAATAATTTTGTGCTCTCAGGTTTATAAGCAACTTCTGGGCGGCTAGGAAGTCAGATCAGTTTCCTTGCTGAACAGCCCACCTGTGCACCTCAGTGGGTCGTTCTTGTAGGGTCGTCCAGGAGGACTGGTTTATTACAGCATTGTGCGTGAGCTCTCTGCTGCATACACTGAATTGTTATTGTAGGGCAGCTCATAAATCATGGCCCTGTGCAGGTTTGCTTGTTATCGGCACGGTTGTGCCGGACTGTGTAGCTGGGTTGTATTGAATTGTTGGGTTGCTCAGAAGAGTAGGGCGGGCGAGTTGCTTGTGTTATCAGGGTAGCTCATCGGTGCTGGAATTTGAGCTAGGGGGAACAATTTGTGACCTAACCAGTTATCTGGCCAGTGTAGCAACCCTGCTTGGGAATGAGCCATGGACCAAACAGGACTGAACTGGGACTCAGGAGACCTGGTTCTATTTCTGGCTCTACCATTGGCTGGCTGGGTGACTTTGGGTAAGTCACACCCCTTCTCTGTGCCTCAGTTTCCCCCTCTTTGAAATGGGGATAATGATACTGACCTCCTTTTTAAAGGGCTTGGGGATCTACAGAGGAACAAGCTCTATATAAGAACTAGGTATTACTCTCATAACGAGGCTGCTCTCCTTTGCCAAGGGCTCTGAGATCCACAGCTGAAGAAGGATCTGGAAGAGCTAGCCAGGTACTGTTTACCCAGAGTCTCTCTGTTCAGAACTGTTGGGCCAATGTTTTCTGTGCTGCCGTCCCAGGCTCTGGGGGAGCCAGGAGTATTCAATCTCTAAGCTGCATGGCTGCAGCATGGCCAAGCCCAGACATTCAAAAATCGTGAGACTGGCTGAGAAATCATGAGATATTTTAAAAAATTATTATGTTCATTTCCTTTGCATTCTCATTTTCAACCCTTTACAGTGCCTTTGCTTCACATTTCCGGCTTTTCTCCACCACTGTGAGAGCTAGAAATTGGCTTTAATGGAAGCTGAAGCTTTTACGCAGTCTCCTGATTCCAGCAGCTGGGGCTTAAGAAAAACGCCAGCTCTCCTGGGAGTCATGAGACAATCGTGAGAGATGGCAATGTGGGATTGGTCAGCTGCATCACATGGTCTTGTTTCTGCTCCCTGATTGGAGGACCTCACCTTTCTGAATGCCTGGTGCCCAAACCAAAGTTCAGCGCTGCACAAAACAGATTTCGTTTCTGAAGCTTCCGTGCGGGGCCCGGGATTCCCTCCACACCGACACTTGTGCAAGCAAAACTTTGTTCACACAGATGCTTGTGACGAAGGGCGTGTGAAGGTGGCTGAGAAGTCACCAGCTTGTGCAGTGGTCTCTTGCTCTTCCCCCAGTTCCAGTCAGGCTGCAACATGCTAACTTATTAGTAAAAAGAACAGGAGGACTTGTGGCACCTTAGAGCCTAACAAATTTATTTGAGCATAAGCTTTCGTGGGCTACAGCTCACTTCATCGGATGCATGCAATGGAAAATACAGTGAGGAGATTTATATACACAGAGAACATGAAACAATGGGTGTTATCATACACACTGTAACGAGAGTGATCAGGTAAGGTGAGCTATTACCAGCAGGAGAGAAAAAAAACAAACCTTTTGTAGTGATAATCAAGGTGGGCCATTTCCAGCAGTTGACAAGAACGTGTGAGGAACGGTGGGCAGGGGAAATAAACATGGGGAAATAGTTTTACATTGTGTAATGACCCGTCCGCTCCCAGTCTTTATTCAAGCCTAATGTAATGGTGTCCAGTTTGCAAATTAATTCCAATTCAGCAGTTTCTCGTTGGAGTCTGTTTTTGAAGTTTTTTTGTTGAAGAATTGCAACTTTTAGGTCTGTAATCGAGTGACCAGAGAGATCGAAGTGTTCTCTGACTGGTTTTTGAATGCTATAATTCCTGACGTCTGATTTGTGTCCATTTATTCTTTTACGTAGAGACTGTCCAGTTTGGCCAATGCACATGGCAGAGGGGCATTGCTGGCACATGATGGCATAGATCACACTGGTAGATGTGCAGGTTTTGCAATATATATCAGAGGCTCGTTCACCTGCATGACTACCAATGTGATCTATGCCACAGGTCCTCCTTTTCTGTTTGCGGATACAGACTAACACAGCTGCTACTCTGACACCTGACTTATTAGTGTTGCTCGTGAGTGCTGGGTTGCACATGCTGGTTTGGTATTGAAGGGTTGTGTAGAGGAACTAGCCTGCACGCTTTATTTCAGGGTTCTCTCTGGGGGGCTAAGCAGCTTGCCCATGTGAAGTGTAGGGCTACTTAGGAGAACCGGACTGTGCAACGCACCCCGATCTGTTTATTTCAGGGGCTAGGCTGCACATGTGGGTGTGCTTATTGTAGGGTTGTTTGAAATGGAAGCTCTTGTTTAATAGACTGTATGAAAGATCCTATAATAACGGCCTGGGTTTGCACACACCGCGTTGGGCACCGAGAGACGATGGAATACTCTCCCTGACTGTGTCCCTGTCTGAACCAAAAAGCTCTGGATTTGCTAATAAAACCCTGATGCATCTCAGACGCTGCGTGGATCTGATCCCAGCCCTGCTGCCGGGATGAAGTCAGCACTGGTCTTCTTGGAACGTGGTCCCACTGCAAGCTGGGCTGCATCCAGCATAGGTCACTCTGCCTGCCCTCTGATCTCATCTCCGAGCCATCCTCTGACCTGCCCACACCCCGGCTGGGGCTTTACCGGCCACTGGCCTCTCTTCCTGGGCTCGTGGCCTGTCGCTGGTGACGAGCCGAGTCCCACGCACACACCAATCCCCTGGGGTCGCAAGCTCCCGTGGGGCCTGGGAGCTGGGCTTGACTCTCTGGGCAGCGGTTACAGAGACCTGTCTGTCCCCCATCTCACCCCGGTACCGGCAGTCCCAAGCCAAGCTAGTTCCAAAGACAGCTCCCAGCTCCCAGGCGAGCTCCTCCATCAGCCCTGGGCAGAGCTGGGCTCAGCTGGAAGCTGCTTCTTGCCACACTTAGCTGGCCCCATGGCCTGCCCCAAGACAGGGGCTGATGCCCCTCTGTGGATCAGGAGGCAATGGGCACCCACACTGCAGCTCCTTGTCCCCCAGCTGGTGGACCAATGATCCTCCCAGCTGCCCAATCAACAGTGGGTCCCCCCCACCAATCTGCCTTCCCGATCTCTGGTCTCCCCCCACAGCACCTTGGAGAACAGAGTCTGTGTGCAGGATGGAGGCCAGAGTGCAGGGGCCTGGAGCCCACCTCCCCGGGTGTGGTGTCCCGGAGAGCCAGATGCTGTGCTGGGGGGCCATGTCTTACAATGGGGCTTAGCAGTCCAAGGGTTTAACCCTCTGAGCACTGCAGGCAACGCCCCTCGTCCTCAGTTAGTTGCACTCACCTGCAGCTCCTGAGCTCTCCTCCTCCCCTCTCCCCCTGCCCCCGGCCCGAAGACTCCTGTCCCCCAGGGAAATGACCCAGCCCATGCCCAGCTCTGCTGCAGCCCTGAAAGCACCCTGCCCTGCCCTGCCCAGCCCAGCCCACCTGTCCAGGCCTGCCTGCTAGCCCACCCCGGCCTCCCAGGCCCAGACCCATCCCCCACCACCTCCACCCTCTGATCTGCCAGAAATCCAGCATCCCCCCAACACCCACCTCCAGGATGCTCGCTTGGCAGGTGCCATTCCCCTGCACCAGGGCATGCCAGGAACCAGCTTGCCAGCCCCCGCTGCACCCACTGGAGGCCAGCAAGGCCAGCAATGGATCACTTGATGATTCCCTGTTCTGTTCATTCCCTCTGGGGCACCTGGCATTGGCCACTGTTAGTAGACAGGATACTGGGCTGGATGGACCTTTGGTCTGACCCAGTCTGGCCACTCATGTTCTTATGACCCAGGAGTAGGGTTGCCAACCCTCCAGGATTGTCTTGGAGTCTCCAGAAATTAAAGATTACTCTTTAATTAAAAAGAACAGGAGTACTTGTGGCACCTTAGAGACTAACAAATTTATGCTTTCGTGAGCTACAGCTCACTTCATCGGATGCATTCAGTGGAAAATACAGTATGCATCCAATGAAGTGAGCTGTAACTCACGAAAGCTTATGCTCAAATAAATTTGTTAGTCTCTCAGGTGCCACAAGTCCTCCTTTTCTTTTTGCGAATACAGACTAACACGGCTGCTACTCTGAAACCTGTCTTTAATTAAAGATTGTCAATCGATGAAACCTGCAGGAATACGTCCAACCGAAATTGGCCACCCTAAGAGGGATCAGGGCCCAGGGCTAATACCTGGGGACTGTTACAGCCTTGGAGTGACTGGTTAGGCTGCCATCTAGTGGTGACTTGCTGTATAGCCAGTTTGGGCTGGTGAGTTTCGTGTGTGTGCGTGTGTGAGAGAGAGAGAGAGAGAGAGAGAGAGAGAGAGAGCGAGGCCCTGCCAGCTCTGCAGGTGTATTCCCTAAGATCCATTTTATTTTCAGAACATGCAAGGTCTCAGGGTGGGAAGATGAAAGGCAACAGATCAACAGGGAAGCTGCTCTGTTCCCACTGATGCTCCTCAGCGTTGTGCTCAGAGCCCCAGGCAGGGCTGTTTTGCCAGCCGGGTGGGACACCGGGAGCCCTCTCTGTGGGCAGGCGGGTGGGATGGGGCAGGCAGGCAGGTCTGTGATTTGGGCAGGAGGCTTCCTCTGTAACTCTGAAAGCCTGGGGCCAGTTTACAAGGTGCCTCCTGGGTCCTTCTGCAACATACCAGCTACGCGGGAGCCTTCGAGCAGCGCCTGGCAGCCAGAGCCCTCTGCTCGGCCTATGAGCCATCGGAGCTGGCTAACAGTGCAGCTGGGTTCTTTGCTGTCACCCCAAGGGATAAATCTTTTGTTCCCACACAGAGACTGACAAGGCTGAGGCCTCACCTGCACCCACCAGTTGCTGGGCCTCGCCCAGCCGAGTTAGAGAAATACCAACACCAACCCACCAGCATGAAGGGAGACGGGGGTAAGGGTGGCGTATACCGGTGGTGGGGTTCCTGCATGGGCAGGGCTAGAAGCTAGACCAGTCCAAAGAACCTTTCTACAGGGGTATAACACGAGGGCAGAACCAGGATATCGGTAAAGCATCGCCCACAACCCCGCAACCACTCTGCGTCCTTCCCCAGCCCTGCAGCCAGGCTCCGCGAAGCTCAAAAGCTCGGCCCCTTCCACCAACAGAAGTGGGTCCGATAACAGCTCGTCACCCCCGGGACCGACACCCTACAGACACCGTGTGCAGACTAGATCTGAGCGCCAGGTGTCTCTCCGCCCGTCACTCCGCGCCTAGCAAAGCGGATCCTTGCTGGGTGGACTTTTTTAAATGGAGGGGGTGCGTTTAGCGGGAAAGAGAGAGGGGAAGTCACAGCACACGACTAGCAAGTGGAGCTGCGGGTCCTGACTGAGGGGCACCGGCAGAGCCTCGTGGAGCCCAGGGATGGGCTAGCAGGGGGCTGTGCGTCAGGGCTGAGGGGCATCGGCAGAGCGAGCGGTGGGTCCCCAGGATGGAAATAGCAGGGTGGAATCGAGGGGCGTTGGCAGAGTTGGGGTGTGGGGCACTGGAGCAGCAGGGAGCACACCACACAGGAAGAGTCCAGGAGAGCCGCTGAGCTCTGCCGTGTCCAGCTCTCCAGTCGTGGGACATTTAAAAAGTGTCACGCCAAAGGAATCCAAGCGAGGCTCCTGGGGCGCTGGCCGCTGGCAAATCGATGTCGATCGATGGCTGCCAGGCTGAAGACAGCCCAGCTTCTGCGCTGACCCTGGCAGGCCAGCCCCAGGCTGCCGGGAGAGATAAAGGGCAGGTGGGTGGGGTGGGGGCATCACTGGGACAAGCGCCCAGGGACAAGCCACAGGGGACAATCCCACCCATTCCTGACCTGCTGCATCAAAGTCCCTGCCCACAATGGGCACTAACTGCCCCCTGCTGGCAGCTTCGGGGTTCCACGGGCCTTGGAGACGGAGATCCCTTCACACCCGCCGGGAGATGGGCAGGAGCACAGGGGCATAGCACGGGAAGGGAGCTGATGGGTCATGGAAAGCTGCCCCCTTCTATCGCAGGCGGGGGGCTTGCCCTGCCCCCCCGCCTGCCCCGGCCTAGGCTGGGTGTACCCAGGGCATCAGCATGTCGGTCTCTAGGGCTCCCGACGTGGCTCCTTCTTTTGGCCTCGCCGGAAGAAAAGAACAAGGATTTCAAAGGTTCACAGGAAAGGGAAAGGCCGGGGGGGGTCCCCCTTATCAGGCTGCGGTGGCAGATTAATGAGCCTCGTTTAGGATAACGCATTAAGCCGCTGATCTGCCTGACGGATGGGCCCGTCTGTGCAGAGCGCTTAGGGGCGCACCACTCACCAGCGCTGGGGGAAGTCACCGTGCCAGCCGGTGCCAGGGAGCCAGGCGAAGTCGGGCCCAGCTCCCACCCGCAGCCACTGCCTCCTCGGACAGTAAAACTGCCCCCCTCACCCCATACGATCTCAGGTGGGGGCGGGGTGTGGTGTGGGGGAGGGACAGGACTGCCATCCCCCGCGACGCCCGCCCCCCCTCGCCACCGCACAGGGGGCTGCCCATTATCTGGCGTCATTAAAGAGCAATTAGATGGAAATTAAGCTGAGAACAAGTATTGATTAGCTCATTAAGGCCGGGGCAGCCGGCTCTGCCAATAGGCATTACCCGCCACTCAGCCCATTATCTGCAAGGTTAAAGTCTGCGGTTGCGGCAGCTCATTAAAAATCCCAGGGCCATATTGATCCCTCCCCACAAAAGGGGGCTCTTCTTTGGTGCTCGAAAACGTCAGAGCTTGGCTGCCCCCTCTCGGCCCCAAAGCAGGGCAGAGATCCAGGAGGGGAGGTGAAGAACCAGTCCCCGGGCCCTCGGCATCCCCTCTAGGGACGCGTCTGTCATTCTCCCTGCTTTACAGATAGCAAAACCGAGGCCAGGGCATTCCCCCTGCGCTAGTCACCGAGCTGCCATCCCACCTTTGCAACCCGGCTCTCAGAAGGCGGTGACCCAGCTGGAGGTGGGGGGAGGATGGGCCCGGTTTGGTTCTCATTCTGGGTATGCTCACCCCCATGCTCCTAGAGACTTTGATGGCAACAGGATCAGGGCCGGTGATCCGGAGTACCTGGGACTTCCGGCCGCAGCGAGCCACAGCACCGTGGTCTCCAGGAACCCAAGACGGGCCAGCACCACCAAATTTTGCCCACACGCTGTGCATTTCCAGCGAGTGAATATATTCAAAGCCTCCCAGGGCTATGGGAACAGCAGGGAACAATTAATAATGTAAGTGGCTCTAATGCGGCAGGGCCATCTAGGGACTAGAGAAATCACAGCTCAACCTCTAATCCCAGCCTCTGGGGAGCTTTCACCGCTGGGCCTGCCCTCTGTGTGAGGTTCTCGCTCCATCCGTGGTCTCTATGCTTCTCTATAAGCATCACGCCCAGCCCACTTCTGCCTTCTGGCTTCTGGGAAGGCTCATCTGCTGGTGGGACGCCTTGGAGCCCCACCCTGTGAAGTTTTCTCCAGTTCTGCGCTCCCAAGAGACTCAGTGGCGTGGCTGGGACAATGGAGGCGCCAAACCCCAACCAGCCTGGATGGGTGAGACTTTCCTAAGCCAACACCCCCGCAGTGTTCTGCTGGGACCGTCACGCAGCCTCCTCGGCCCCAGTGTAAATGCACTTAGAGAGAAAACCACACGCCTGTGACCAAATCAGCGCAGCGGTCACCAAGCTGGCCAATAAGGGTCTGTCTACACTAAACCCGGGCCTAGCCCAGGGTTGAGCCCAAGCCCTACTTCTGTCCACACACAAATCTGTCTGACTCGGGTCAGCAAGCCCACTGGGCCGGATCTTAGGCCCCTGCTATGGGGGTGGGTCAGAGCCCGAGTCCCGTTGCAATGTAGGTCCAAGCCCCATCAGTTTGCAGTGTGGACACAGCTCGAGCCAAAGCCCTGAGCCAGAAGGTCTGCGTGGTGCAGCGTGCAGGCCATAGCACGGCTGTGGGACCCGGGGCCAGCGGTGGTAAATGCAGTGTGGATGCCCAAGCCCAGGTTGGAGAACCCCAAGTGCACCAGCCCGGGGCCCACTGAGCCAGTTTACATGCAGTGTGGACATACCCGGAGAGGCTGTTCCTAGGTGAAGCCAGCTCCTGCCTCCAGCCCACAAGGGAGACAGACTCCCGCTTCCAAGGCCTGTCTGTGGCGGAGGGAGCCAGGCATGCCGGACTCCGCTTACATTCGCTCTCAGCAGTGACCGGGCAAGTGCAAGGTTCACCATGGGGAGGGAGGAAGGAGGGTCCAGTGGTTAGGGCATGAGCCTCCGACTTGGGGAAGGAGCAGTTTGATTCCCAGCACTCCCCCAGACTTCCTGGGGGACCGTGAGCAAGGCAATGAGCCTCGCCCTGGCTCAGGACCTTGGGGATAATAGACTTGCCACACAGGGGTGCCTGATGAGAAACCAGGATTGCAACGCGTAATGGTCAGAGGGGCTATGTAGGTAGCCACCCAAAGATGCCAGGGGGTGGTGTATTTATCTGAACGAATGCCCACAGTGAACGTATTTGGCATTTTAGTCCCCAGCCCCACCTGCTGCAGGACATTTCACTTTCCCGTCAAAGTCTCTAGACATCCCCAACCGGAGCCTTTCTGTGTTATGCTAAGGGCCAGCTATTTCTGATCTCAGTTCCTGGACTCTGATCTCAGCATACGGCGCCACCTGCTCGAAATTCAGGGCGCTCCAGGGTGCTAGACAGACACCGGGGGACCCGGGAGCAGAATCCAGCCCAGAGCAGTTAAGAGAAGCTGACGGAGCGACTAGATGGCACAGACCGAGGTGTTACCGTTTATCTGGCACTGCGAGAGACGTCAGCATGGTGTGGACCGAGCTAGCAGGAGGGCAGGTCCCTGCTGGCCTTAAAATCCAGGAATGAAACCCAGGGAAAGATCTCCATTGAATTCGATGGCTTGTGCATCTGGGTTTAAGCAAACAAGGTGCCCACAAAAGGCAAAATCCCACATGCCAAAGATCTTACAGTCTGGTCCATCAGCTTTGATTCATATCACACAGGGGTGGATTCGAACTCATGAGTAAGAGGTGACAGGCCTGTGACAATCCCCGTCCCCTCCCCGATCGTCTTTTCCATTAATGTAACAACCCTCGCTGTGGGTCATCACCACAGCCGGAGCTCAGAAGAGCTGAAGGAGTATTTGGCTGGCGGCGGTAGTAGGCTGTTACCCTCCACAGGAATGGGCCACTCTCAGGGGCACTTTCCAAGCACGTCCTGAAGGGGTACAGGATCTAGCTCACCGCATTGTGCATTTGAACTGGATTGCACGTTGGGGGACTGCAAGTTGCACCGCAGCTAGATCTGCCCTATAGCTCCGGACAGCGGGAGCCAGCGGGAAGAGGACAGGCTCCTTCTTGTTTTTGCCCCGCCGTGGTTTTTCCATCACAAGGGAGCAGCGATCGGGGGCAGCAGCAGGAGCAGGCATTGGCAGACCTGAAGGCCTCGCCCAGCTTGGCTAGGAGCTTCCAGTTCCAGCCTGCCTTCCACGGCCCTCATTTACCCTGCCCCGGAGCGGCGCAACTATTAATCTTGGTTGACGGTTTCCAAAGTGCTAATTGAGAGGAAAGGTAGAAGCGGCTCCAGCCCTAAAGGTAAAAGCACTTTCCACTTAATGGCCTGCTTAATCATAGCCAAGCGCCAGGGGCCCTGGGAGCAGGAAGAAAGGGGATTGCATAGATTGCCGCAGGTGAGCCAGAGCCGGCCACGAATGAAGCTAGGAAGAGAAAAACACAGTCGGGTGCCGGTCCGTCCGCAGCGTGGGGGAGAACGGGAAAGGCCAGCTTGACCTGCCGAGCCTTCGGTATACCTGGCAGGAGGCAGGAGAGGGAATTCTGGGAAATTCCCAGAGGCTCATGGGAGTTTGACGTTTCTTCCCGCAGTTCCCCCGGGCTTGGTGAGGTTGAAACTGGGGCACTGGGTGAGCAGCGCGCCCGTGGGGGCGTGAAAGGACCAGGGTCCCGAGCAGGATTCTTCCCAGCCGGCGGGGCGACACTGGGCCCTCGTGCTTCGGCTCTGCGAAGGGGGCAGTTTCCTAGCGCAGTCAAGGCCGGAGTGGGATTGAGGCCACCTGCTCCCCCACAACGCCGCAGCACCGCTGGGCTGGCAAAAGGCGAAATCCGGTCAGCCAGGGGGAGGTGACCTGGGTCTGTCAGGCCTGGAAATCCATCATCTCCTCCCTCCCCGTGTGCTCCCCCCCCCCCCCCGCCCTGATTTCTTTCACTGGGATTCTTTGGGCGGGTTTGGCTTCTTTTCTCTCCACAATAAATGCCTCGATGCTCTTTTGGTGGAGAAGAAATCAATATCTAGAGCATGAACAGCCCTACAATAACAAACCCAGCTCTCCCGGGCAACCCGACAATAACAAACTGTCATGTCCAGTTCAACTCTCCTGAGCAACCCTACAATAACGACACACTGTGCTCAGCCCAACACCCACCGACAACAACAAACCAGCGTGTACGATGGTGAAAATTACAATTCAGTGCGGCAGCATACCTCGGTTAGACATTTGGAAGGATTATGAATAAATAGCTGCGAGTAAGAAGGAAATTAGTTTGAAGGAAGCTGGTCTGAAGGTGAGGAATCAAGAGGCTCCTCTGTTGGCCGAAGTGTCCCCGGGCCGGTTCTGCGGAGGAAGCACGACAGGGATTCTCCTGGTCCCACCTCAGCTCTGGCACCCCTGGGGGTCAGGCCCCGGCTCGTGCTTTGGGGCTGGGGATGTGCTCTGCTGCTTTTCGTTTCTGGGCTCCCAGGCCACGCTGATGAAGCTGCTGTCGTCTAGCGACCGCTGGGCGGATCCTGAGAGATGAGTTGGTCCCAGTGAGTCCGAACCGCCCTCGTTAGGCTCCAGTCAGCGTCCTCGCTGGGCGTCTCTGGGACTACGCGGGACCGGGCTGCAGTGTCTTTATGAATGAGGTGCCTGGCAGTGACTCGCTCGGCGAGGGCTGGCTACCCAGCGGGTGCAGACAGGTTAAATAGCTGCTCGTGGGGCGGAACAGAAGAGAAGGGGTGAGGGGGTCACGGACCTGTCGGGGGTGGTACGGCCAGGTCGTCTGGCTGAAACCGACCCATAGCGATGGAGGAGCCAGAGGGACCATGGGAACCCCAAAGGCAGGAGCACGAGGCCAAGAAGGAGAAGATCCCACCACCACCACCTCTCTGCCGGACAGGGCCCGAGCAGAACAAAGGGGACAGGTGGGGGAACTCACGGAGATCTAGGGCACCCACCCCTGGAACAAAAGACAGAGGGACAGAGACAAAGTGGATTCTGCAGCTGCGGGGAGCCCTCAGGCTGGCCAGTCGGAGCTCTGCCTTCACCTTTGCTGACGAGGGCCCTGCGCCAGGGCACGCCCCAGCCCTGCTCGGCTTTGGGAAGGCTGAGGGCACCACTTCCAAGGGGCCGGAGCGATTCCCGCCCCGGGACCAGCCCTGGCTGCGCTGCTGACACAGTCGCCTCCCAGCAGGGCCGGGGAGTGCGGCCAGGAGGCGGGGGGTGGGTCTCTGGCGGGCTGGGGGGGCGCTGGGCTGCGGGGGGGCGCTGGGCTGCGAGGGGGCAGGGAAGATGTGTGTGCTGGGGCACTCGGGAGTGCGGGTTCTGTGGCGGGTGCTGGGCACTTGTGGTGGGGCTGTGGGCGGGGGGGGCGCTGGGCCGGGGTCGTGTTGTGCAGGGCGCTGTGCATTTGTGGGGGAGGGTTGGTCAGCAGGGGCGCTCGGCATAGCAGGTCCGGGGGGCCTCTGGCTATAGGGAGTCGGGGGGGGGGGTGGTGCGGCATGGGCCCGCCCCACAGGGGAAGGGGCACACTGGCAGCACAGGGCCCGGGCAGGCCACTCTGCGTCTGGCAACTGCCGGTTTGTAAATCGTGGCCTCGCACTGGGCTGGGCAGAGCTGGGGCGCCCCTGCCATGCCATGCCCCATTGCCCCTGGCTGGCCCCTCACTCTGGGGACTGACCTCCCCGCACCATGTGCCATGGCCTCCATGGGGGCCTACAGATATGTTTGGCACCGTACCCACAAAAGGTTAATCCAGCCCTGACTGGGGTGCCCCCTGCACCACGGGACTCGGACAGTTAGTCAGAGCTCCCAACACACAAGGCATCAGGGCTATCATCTATCTATCTATCCATCCCCTTCCTCCCCGTCTATCTATCTATGCCCATCCACCCCCCCATCTATCTATCCATCCCCATCCACCCCCTCTATCCATCCCCATCCACCCCCTCTATCTGTCCATCCATCCCCATCCACCCCCTCTATCTGTCCGTCCATCCCCATCCACCCCCTCTATCCGTCCATCCCCATCCACCCCCTCTATCTGTCCATCCATCCCCATCCACCCCCTCTATCTGTCCGTCCATCCCCATATGCTCTCACTCTCTCGCTCTCTCTGATGGCCCCTGGTAGCATCTGACCCCTCTTCATCTTGCAACAGCTCTGGCTCCATCCCCTCCCCTGCAAATTGGAGACTTCGCCGCCCCCACGCCACACTTGTGGCCCCACCGCCCCACAGACTCGGGGGCTGTTGTGCGTGCGTGTGGATCATTTTTTTACCTTGCGCTGCCTTAGAAATATATTGTATTCGCAACTAATCCTGGTCAATTACAGCATAATAAAACACATAATAAAAACGTAATTCATTTTTCCCGAGTGTTCCCTCTCCCCACATCTTGGCAAGCTATTAAAAATTTGTCTTCATTTTTCTGGCAAGAGCCTTGTACCTTTTCATCTTTAATTTATGAGAGCAGAACTGCAACTGACAAGCCTTATTGCGCAGCAGGCTCCGCCGTTGTTTATCAGCCCCCGATTGATGGCACGGCAGGGAGATATGCAATATGCCGAGGTGGAGGTGGGAGGGGGGGAGGGGAGGTGAACGGTACCTGCCCCTCTCTCTGCTCCGGCCCTGATCCTGTTCTCGCTGAAATCAGGGGACGTTTTGCCAAGGAGTAAGCTAAGCCAAAGCCCATTGACGTCAGTGGAAAGACGAGCTGTGCAGGGTTCGGAGCGGGCCTTCACAAGGAAGCATGGCTGGGCAGTTAAGGAGCTCAGCTCCGCCACTGACTCACTTTTAGCCTTGGGCAAGTCCCATCCCATCCTCTCAGTTTCTCCACCTGTGAAAAGGTGAGGGTGATATTTCACTCTCCCCGGGGGGGGAGGCTGAACTGCTGTGGATCTCCCAGGCCGTGCCTGGTGAAAGACACCGATATCAGGGCTACTTGAGTTGCTCCTTGTCAATAACGCTCGTTCCGAACGTAGCCACTTCCTGGGTAACCAGTCTCCCCGGCCCGGCCCTGATTTGCGCCAGTGCGGCCCTCGTGCATCAGCACCTGCCCCGTAGTCTGAATGGATGAATTACAGCGCGTCGGTCGCTTGCCGTCAGTTCCTGGCTACTCGTTACCCCTGTCTGCCATGGCTGTCCCCCAGTTGGACGGCTGTCCGTTTGAACAAAGCAAAGTGGTGCGGTGAACTTGCTGCAGGAAGGTGCCTTGGAGAGAGGTGACTGTTTTCACAATGCCTCGAAATCAGTGAATCGCGGGACCCCTGGGAACTCAGCCTGTCGGCCGACCTTGCCCAACAAGACTGCTCACTGGGGGAGGGGCCGCACCCGGCCTCCCCCCCGCAGCACACCCCATCCCCTCCCTGTAGTTTCACTGGCCTGAACAGCCCCCCTTGCATTGAACCTCGGACATGGCCCAGCTAGCCGGCTGGCCTGGCTGTGTTAATCCCCATGGGGGGGTGGCGTATTAAGCCTTTGTTTATTTTGTCTGGTAGGGGGGTAATTACAGTCACAGCCACCCGGATGCTGCCAGTGTGACCTGTGAGGGACAAGCACCCACCTCCCATAACACCCTCCAGCTCCTCGTCTCCTGAGGAACGAGAGACTGCAGCCCTGGGGGCCGGGAGCAGGAGCAGAAGGGGATTAGAACCGGATCAGGGTCACGCTAGGATGGGAGGAAGGTTGGAATGAGATCAGGACTGGAGTAACGTCAGGATCGGGATCAGGTTCGGATCAGCAATGGGATCAGAGCAGGACTGGCTCCAGCTTGGATTGGGATGAGGAGTGGGGTGAGGGCTGGAATGAGGTCAGGTTTGGGAAGCGGAGCAGGAATAGGATCAGGAGCTGAAGGGGTCTGAGTGAGATCTAGGGAGGGGGAGAATATGCAGGGGCCTGGGCTGGAAGGGCTGGACCCGGACCCTCCTGGGGTCAGGGCTTTCTTGGGGCGGGGGATCCTAGGCTGGGGGGTACTTCAGCGGGCTGCGGCCACTGAGCAGCCAGGAACCCCTGAGTTCTGACACTGCCTGGGCCGATGGGGCCTGCTTCTCAGAGGGGCTGGGCACCTGTAGCAGCCCCCTGTGACTCACATGGGCAGGGGAAGCTGTGAGCGCTTAGGCGGTCTAAAAGCAGGCCTTCTCTGCCTCAGTTTCCCTTTCTGCAGGAGGGATCACTCTGGCCTGGTGCCTGTGAGGATCAAGAAGTGACAGCTCCTCCCAACCCACAGCCTGCAGGGGAGAGTCCAGTTGGGGGCAGGGCCTCGGTGCCGAGGGCTGTGGAGATCATAACACAGAGCCGACAGCCAGCGCTCTAGGGGATTCCCAAGGAGACTACAGTTCCTGCAATGCTTCAGGGTTCCCCCCCCCCCCCCCCCCCCGAGAGACAAAGGATCGTGAACTTGCAGCCAGCTAGGCTGGAGGAACCCTCTGTTCCTCAATGGGATCCAGGATTTGGGGTCAGCTCATTGCGGAGGGGTGGTGGGTTGAAGAGCAGGTCTGGGTGCCTGTTCATATTTGGGGGACCCCTCCCCCCAGGGTCTGTGGCTATTAGCACTGGCGGGTTGGCTGCAGCCTTTGCCGCCTGAGTCATTTTCCCCCTCGAGAGACTGCTACTGCCTGACCCAAAGTCCCTGGAGAGCAGGAGTTTCCCCACTGACTCCCCTGGGTGCAGGATCAGGCAGTTGGTGCCGCGTGGGGAGAGAACCACCACCCTGACTCCGAGTGCCGCCCGCCCGTTGGGTCAGCCCAGAACCTCCAGCAGGCTCTGCTGAGCGTCCTCCCGCCTCTGGCAGGAATCGGGCCGGGAGGGGCGGCCCCAGATAATCTCTGCTGCCCCAGACCGTATGGGGAAAGTCAAGCCATCAGGCCACCAGCCCAGGGCTTCCACCAGGGCTGTCTCCAGCTGCTGCCCCTTTTGACACATGCCACCTCCTCCCACGCTGCAGGGCAGCACCTGGTCTGGCCCCAGCTATATTCCATGGGCATCAGTCATTTGTGCTCTGCCAGGTTCTCTAAAGCTCTTCCCAGATCGCCTGGCCACAAAGGACCATTAGATCGTCCAGTCTGAGTCCCATAGCACACTGGCCAGAGAACGCTGCCCACTTACTCCCCTCTGGAGCCCAGTGTCTTGTGTGATCTTAAAAAGTAGCATTCTGAAACACGCTGTGTAGCCATGTGTATCCATGGAAATGCAACGGGCATGCTCTTTGATCAAGCAGAGAACCCATTGGGGTTCTAGAGTCAAAACTCTGCTCTAGAAAATTTCCAACTACATTGTGAGCCCTGGCAATTCGAGATGCAAAATACCATGTAGGCCTCCCAGCCCAGTTCTCTGGGGCTAATGCGGGGTTGTGTCCTTTGGTTTATTTGCTCAGATTTGGTCCAGTCTAGTTTGAAATATCTCCAGTCTAGCATCACTCCCCTGGAGGCCATTCCACAATCTAGTACAGTTGAAAGGAAGCGATTCCTGATAATCAGCCTTTGTTTTTTCCCTTCTGTTATGATTTATGGAGGCACAGACCTTAAACATGAGGTGTTTATTACAGAGAACTGGCAGCCACAAGAGGCATAAACATAGTGTTGCCAGCTGCTGTGATGTTCGGTGTGTTTCTTAAAACCCTAGCTCCTGGAGTCCTGTGATGCGATGAGAATCTCACCTTTCACTTATTTAAAAAGTACGTTTCCAGCCCTCGTAGTCACAGAGAAAAGCTTGAAAAGGTGACCCATGTGCAATCGAACAGTTCAGAAACCAAAGGGCACATAAAGAAGCCAATACTGATTTATTTTTAATCTCCTGATTTTTAAGACATTCTCGTGATTTTTTGACCCAACTCATAGAGTTGCCAATACAGCAAACAAGCTTCCACACGGCTCAAGCTCTACCTTTGTGTCTTTTGTTTACCAGCGTCTGGCACTCCACCCAACCCAGGGAGCCATCTACTGCAACTCACATACTGCAAGTCAACATGTCCTGCCACCTTCCTTAATTTCATCCCAGGGCTCCTAGTTAACACCCTTCATACCACCTTCCTTGGCTTTTACAACCATTCAAACATTCTGCTGTAGCTGGTTATCATGTCCCCATCCCCCTTCCTCCTCGCTTAGCCCAGCTAGGCACATTCAGGTCTTTGCTCATAAATCAATCCCTCCGGCTCCTTAATCATTGTTATTGCTCTTTGAATTCCTCCCATCTTTCTGGTACCGAAGTGCTCAGGAAAGGCTCTGACCAATTATGCTCACACCAGCAGATGGTAACAATAATCATCAGATTGCCTATTATACTGGCAGGGAACAGCCCGTTATTCCCTCTTCCCTCTGGATCTGGAGGGAGACTCTAGTTCGAGCCGAGAGCCTGGAGATTCAAGTCCCAGCATTCAGGTGTGTTTGGAGCTGGGTTTCTGGTTCAAGTCCATCAGAAAAGCCAGGCTCATGCCTGCTCGATCCACACCTGTTCTTTTCCAAAGCCCAGGGTGGCTCAGATCTCGGGGCCCTGGTGTGACCCCGTCAATCTAGTGAGCGAAGGGGCGGACATGCAACTGCTCCTGTGTTTCCGATACTGCCCTGAAAGCCCGGGGTGGAGCCCAGCCTAGCAAGGGCATCTCCAAGAATGTGCCTTTCTGAGAGGGCAGGGGGATCTAAAAGGAAAACAGACAAATGAGGCATTCATATTACTAGTGCCCAGAGGACACAATATCCATTTAAATGCACCGAATGCAATCAGGAGAAGGTCATTAATAGCTATTGCTTTTGCAGCTCGCTAGGATAATAGTTTAAGTGGTTAATGAAATTTTCATCCATGGGCAGAAGATGCTTGCAAAACACGAGGAGAGGAAGGGGGTAGGGGAAGTCCAGAACCCGATGACTAAAGCCATCCACAGCCTCTCCCCATGGCTCCGGCTGCTTTTCCTACAGGAGGGGGGTGACCTCATGCGTCAATCTCGCTGGCTGGCTGCTCATTACTTTTTCATTAGGTCCCCGTTATGACACGCATTAGCCCCCAGATGAACGAGGAGGTAGTGGTAGGTCGGGGGGCGATTTATTGAACCTATCCGTCATTCACGTGGCATCGTCACCTGCTTGCAGCCCCCACTCCCCGGCCTGGGTCACCAGTCGCCCACCGAGAGAGGGAGTTTTGCTGGGATGGTCGCTCCAGGCTGGAAGGTGCTGGAGCTAAGTGGGGAATTATCATCCCCCGAGTTTTAGGTGTTGACCAGGCCTTCATGAGGCCAGATGAAGCCAGACCAGGGGACGGAAGAGGCTTCCTGGGCTGCAGCTGATGTCGGGAGCAGCTCTGGTTCTGCGGTGCAAATTACAGCTGTGAGTCTGGCTTTCAAGGCACGTGGGAGTGTTTGGATTCAGGGAATTGGTTCAGCCCCCTACAGAAAAAACCATAGCCTGTCTGCTAGGTGGTGTTGGGAGCACCGAAGGCCAGATTCAATATCCGGGGGTTCCTCTTGGCCTGGCAAAAACAGAACTGGCTCCCGCCACCCAGAAATCTGGGAAATCAAAACTGTGCCCCTGAGAAGTAATCCTCCTCCCCCCCCCCCGCCCACCATCTGTGCATGACAAAAGAAAACTAGGGTGAAGGAACCCAGCATTAATTTGGGGAAACACCGCCACCACGATTCAAAAGCACGTCAATCACGTGTACACACTCACCTCCACCGGACGCTGGGCAGCGTCCTTTGCCTCAGTTTCCCTCCAGAGGCCAAATGTCCTTCACTCCCCTTTTCCTCCACTGCTCCCCACTCACAGCTGCTTGTCCACTCCAGGGAGAGGAGTTCAAAAGTAGGAATTATTCTGATTGATTGACTGACTCGTATTCTCGGAATACCGGAGAACCCCAGGCCTGGACCAGCACCCCGTTGTGCTAGGCGCTGTACGAACACTGGACAAAAACAGTCCTTGTCCCATAGAGCTTCCATCTGCGTACAAAAGACAAGTGGAGACGGACAAACAGGGAAACAATCAGACGATATCAGGTAGATAGATCAGTGCCTGGCTATCTAATCTAATCTAGCTATTGTATTCATGTTAGTAATCCGGGGGCCCAATTCTCCACTGCCTTTCACCTTGAGGAGCCATTTACTCCCACGCTAGTGACGGCAGAGAGGGATCTATATCACGCGCGTGACTGCCGAACCTAACCCTGCCCCCACAAAATCTGCACCTTCCTGCGGACACTCAGGTGCCAGGATGTCCACCAGGGAGATACATCAGTGGGGACATCCCGCCTCTGGATCCCACGTCCGTGCTGACGGAGGCGACGCGGGCCCCGCTCCATGGCCACTAATGCCTAGTCCGGCTCGGCGACTTCTCCACCGTCTCATTGCCTTCGCCACTCCTGGTGGATTCTGCTGGCTCATTTCCACTCGGGGACAGCCCCCTTCGTGCCCTGAGCACCGACTGTTGTGTGGGACGTGGGTTTGAAAACCGCAGCTCAGAGCCAGGGCTAGGAGGGGCTGAGCATGCCCCCTCCTCTAGTGGACCCCAGCCTGCACCCCAAGAGGCCATCCTGTGACCCCCGATGTCCTAGCCAAGCTTTAAAGCACTGGCAGAGCGAGCCCAAGGTGAGCGAGAACCACGCTGCAGCGTCCCTGTGCTCTGCAGAGAGGAGTGTCCACCTGGCCAGCTTGGCTATTCCCCACCCCTTTTAACCACGTCCAGACGGGAGGGGGATACAGAGGCGGGGGTGCTATGTACCAGAGGGACGAAACCCCATTGATAACCCTGGTTTGTGCTCCGTTGGGGCCGGAGCAGGATCCTGGCTATCACTATCCTGCCCAGTAGCCCCATGGCAAAGGGCTCGTGGGTAGATGTTCTATGGTGCTAGTGGTGAATACCCGCAACGTCCCTGCTCAGAGCAAACAAAGCCGGGCCTGTACTTTCCACATGCTGCCTTTGCTACGTCTCTTCAAAACCCAATGGATGCCAAGTGGCAGGCCACTCCGCCTGCTCGTGGGGGGTCGCACCCCTAAATTAGGGTCCAATCGGACATCCCCCTCCCACGTTCCCAGGGCACACCCTGGCGGGGAAATGCAGAGACCCACCTTCATTCCCTGCGCCTCTGGGCCGTGACGGTGTCACGAGGCAAGGCTGAAGTCATCGTGTGGTGCCATCGTGCCCATGAGTGACTCTCCTGCCTTCATCCCTGGACGGAACTGGGCAGGGATGGGCCAATGCTTCTTCTGGGGCTGGAAGAAACAAGGCCCCAACCTAAATCCTCAGCCACCCTGAACCTCAGCTGGAGCCACCCTTGTCCGTTCCAGCTGTTGGACCCACCTTTTGCCCACTCAAGAGACTGAGCTAGTTCGGAGAACAACCTGCATTGAAAGGGGGTTGTCTGAGCCAAAGCCAGACTCTGGCCCTGTAGAAGTTCTCCCAGCACCACGGCTCATCTCAGGAGCCTTAAGCGGGAGCCAGAGGACGGTCCGAGTCCCGACACTCTTCACCACAAGAGTTTGGAGCAGCCGCTCTGGTCCTGCCCTGGCTGGAAGCCGAACTTTTAGGAGCCGTTCTGTAAAGGAGGACGGCGTCAGTGAGAAGAAGAAATCTCACAACGGGGAAATGGGTCAGAAATCACTTGCAACAGTTGCACCAAAGGGATGTGAGTGAACACGAGGGAGCCTCCATGCGGTGCAGGAAGCTCATGGTCCACCTGTCCCGGATTACTTCCTCGCAGGACTTGCGGCTAAAGGCTGCAGCTGTTTCACATCCATCAAAGAGAAAGACCCAGAGCTGGATTTCATTCCCAGCAGGAGCCCGGGACCCAAACCCAACCGGAGAGAGTTGGGAAGAGGGTTCCTGCCTTTTCCCTGTCATGTAATGACTTTCCAACAAGCAAACTAGATCTGGGGGTTCCTGGGGGGGATCCATGTTCCCCTGGCCCCTCAGCTCTGGCTTGTAATGGCTGGAAAGAAAAGGAGTCTGGGGGGAGGGGGCGGGGGGATCTAAAAGCAGGAGGGAGGCCCGGCCTGTGCCCAGCTGTGAGAGACCTTTGGTGAAACAAACGCACTGTGTCACCGCCAGGCTAATGCGCTGAAATTCCAGCTGCCGGGCCCAGGAGTCGGATGGGCTTAGCAGGGCCCGTCTGGGTCGGGATCTCTCAGAGCTGTTCGTGCGGGATCCGAGGTGGCTGGATGCAGAATAGCGCAGGGTTAGAACTCAGGACCGAGGGGGGTCAGGAGCTCTTTTCAGCCCCAGGGGAGGCTGGGATTCGTTTGATGGGGTGGGGCTTTCCCCTGCTGCCCCTGCACCTCCTTTACTCTCTTCCTGCTTCCTTTAGCTTGGCCCTTTAGCAATGGGCGAGTGGGGCCCAGACGCTGTGGTGATGGGCAGGCGAGGAGCAGACCGCCACCGAGATGGGCGCAGACCCCACAGCGAAAGGTGGGTGGGCCCCAGGAAGCCGGACTGTCCCCTCCCTTGCACCGACTTCAGCAACACGCTAGGCCAGCCGGGGCCCCATATGGCTGCTTGGTGCCAGGCTGGCCCTGCCATGCAGCCCGAAACCCACCAGAACCAGCCCCGCGAGGATTTCCTCGGCACTCCCATCCCACCCAGCTGGCCTGCATGGGGGAGCCCACCCCGGCAGCGGCTGGTGCAGGTCAGCCAGGCCATGGGAAGCCCTGCCTTGATTTCTCTGGGTGCAGAGCGCCCTCTGCTGGGGAGCCCAGCTCCCTGCAGAAGGGAGCGGGGATGGGGGGCCGAGGGGCAGCGTTAAGTGGTGAGTTCAAGTCACGGTGACACACCCAGGGGTGAGCACTGGACTATCCCAGGGAAAGCATCAGCCAGGTGGGAGCTCATCAGATAGGGGTGATCATCCCACACCGAGCCTCAGGCAGACCCAGGTTTGGACGCAGCACGTTGCCACTCGGCTCCTTCTCTCCGTTGTATTTTGCTTGCAGTTCCCGGCCCCTCCCCACCCCGAATTTTCCTTCAAGTTTCCAGATCAAACAACTCCCCCCGCCCCCCAGTAAACACACCAGAGGGTGATCAGGCTGCAGGTGCCACGTGCCCAGGGATTCCAATACAACATGGGGTCCCGAGGCAAGTGCAGCGCAAAGGTGCCGCCCGCAGCAACCTTGCTGCCCTGGGACAGCATGTGAGCCTGTGGAACTCCCTGCTGCAGGACCGGGCAGGAGAAAAGCAGCTTAGTGAGTTTCAAGCAAAGGGTGAGACCCTTGAGCACGCAGGAGAAGGGAGCAGCAGCTTGACCAATAAACATTGCACGGGCCACCTGTCCTCTGGTTTTGGGACGTCCGCTGAGACTGGGATCAGAATGCAGGTGTTCAGGTCTCTGAGCCTAATCTGCCAGACACCCCAGCCTCTGGGGCTGACCCTGTACTGCACAGTGTCTTGTATGCCTGGGGTACGGTCTCCCACCCTGGTCACTGCTGCAACCAGGACACTGGGTTTCCATGGACCATTGGGCTGTTTCAAGCTGGATCCACAGCCCAGACTGCCCATGCTGTGAGGCCATTTGGATCTTTGGTTCTGCCCATCATAAAAAGCAGGGCCACGTGGGCTCACATGCCTGGGCGTTGCCGCAGACCTGGCTCTGTGGCGGCAATGCTGGAAAATTTGTATAGATGCCCAGCGCCCCGCTCAGCGCTCCGCTGGACTCTCGCCAGCCAGTAATACAGCCCCCAAATGGCTGGGGAAGGGGGCTGGCACTCAGCTGCCCCGTGCCGGGCTTAGCCCTGCCACCCATGGAGCAGGGTCCTGTGACTAGGAACCGGGCCGGCTGGGCGCCGTAAGGGCCGCACGGACCCAGTCGGGGGGGAGATTCCAGGGAGGGCAGGCCTGGGGGCAAGTGCTCTCGGCCGGCAGCCTAGGAAGAGGCTGTGGGAAGGAGACAGGGCAGTTAGCCCAGTTTTTAAGGTACCAGGGCTCAGAGGGTAAGGGGGGCTTCCCCCCATGCTGCCATCCTGTGAGGTGCCAACATGGGGGAGGGGATGAAGGGAGGGAGTGAAGCCGGTGAGGGGCCAGGTGGCCGGCCCGGAGAGAAGGGGCTGGGCCTGCCAAGTCTGGGGGGTGGGGAGGGGAGATCTGGGTTGGGCTGACTTCTTGATTTGGATTTGATTTAAACGGTGCCTTCCAGTGTTACCCGGAGGGGTAAGTCCTCTCAGTGACTAACCATGCTGGGAGCCAGAGACCTATTGGAAGGGAAACTGAGTCAGCAGATGGGCCTGACAGCAGGCTAGGTCTGTCCCTGCTCCAGTGAAAGCAGGAGCCAAGACTCCAGAATCAGGGCCTGGAGGATGCAGAGACCAGAGCTGGAGCAGGGCTATAATCCCCTGACCAGAGCCCGGATCCAACAGGCCATGGGGAGAAGCCACAGCATGCCGGCATAACTGAAGGTCACCGCTCCTCTGCGGTGAGACGGGCTCAGAGGCAGCTTAGCTGTGTGAAAAGGGATTAACCTCTGAAGAACGCAGGTGCGCTGGGACTGGAGCTAGCCCCACAGTCGGGAAGGAGAGAAACAGCAGCAGCTGGTGCTTCTACACTGCTTTCCGTCCCAAGGCGCTTCCCAGCCTGGGTCACTCTGCAGGCACTTCTGGGGTGGAACACGGCCACTGTTCTGCCATGGGGACCATGTTCTGGATACGAACATCCAAGTTCCACAACTCGGTTCCCCGGTAACAGATCCCCGGGCAACGGAGAGGCTAGCTCACTAATACACGAGCATAAAGGGACCTGGGACGTCAACCCTCCAGCACTCTCCCCCTGGAGCTAAAGGAGCACTCCCTTAGCTGGCAGCTATAGTAGGTCCCTTAGCCTCTGTTCTGGCCTGCCACTAGAGAGAGACTTCACACCCTTACCTTGCACCATGCCCCTTTAGGGCAGGCAGTGGAGAAGAACGCCAGATTGGAGCCAGAACACACCGGAAGGACACCCTGTTACTGCCCCCAAAAAGCAGCAAAGCCACATGCAAGAGACAGAAAATATCACCTTTATTTTGGAACAATTGCCCTGTTTAAAGCAACAGTGGAGGTCAGCCATGGGCTCAGTGGCCCACCGAGAGGGGTCTGAGTTCAAGGTACAGGTATTCCCCCAGACACCAGCCGAGCGAGCAGCACACACGCTGCCAGGCCTCCCACCCACGAACCTGCGGCAGGAAGGGATTGGACATCCCCCTTCCCCAGGGGCAGGGGGCGAGTCGCAGCACAGGGGTGATGCCAACAGACACTGAGAGCCCGGGCCGTATTGCACGAGGACTGTTAAAGCTTTCTGCTCTCAAGCAGGTGCATTTGATTGGCAGGAAGCCGGGCCCCCATGGGAGAGCGCCAGAGCATCCCGGAGTTGGGGCAAAGCCACCATCCTGCAGCGTTCCCCCCCTCCCCCCCCCCGGAGGCAAGATCCAAAGCTCTTTATGTAACACTCACCCGCTGCCCCCCCAGTTCCCCCTGCTCACGGTGCTCTCCCAGGCCCCGACGCGCCACGCGCTGCAGATCGTGCCAAGATCGTTACAAAAGCAACAGCGTTCGTTTCAGTGACACCGCCCGTCAAAGCCGGCGTCCCCTTATCTAACCCCCTCGGAGACGTGCCCATGCCCTTTCTGAACAGACCTGTTTGACGGGGATAAAGACTCAGGCGAGGGAGGTTACAAACAGCACATAACTGGAGGGAATTTGCCAAACTCGCTCCCCGTGGAAGTCCATCCATCCTGTAGCACCTATTCCCACATGCTGCCAGCACAGGGCCCCTGTGTGTCACCAGAAAGCAACGACGCACTTCTTGTAGGACCTACATATAAACGCTGCGTTGCACAACACTCCTGCTGGGTGCATCCAGGGTGTGGGGGTTTTTCTGTTGTTTTTTTTTTGATTGCTTGGTTTTTAACGTCCCACCCTTCCAGGAATCCAATGCAGAGGAGAACGACACCCAGCATCTGTTACAGATGAGAGTATCGGGATTTGCCTTGTTTCCTTGTCCCTGTCAAAACTTGGAGTTTCCTCTATTTTTCTTTTATTTACACCCAGTTTCCATTGTTGTCCCCCCAGTGCTCAAGCTGAGTGACTCTGAGGTGGGACTGAAGTGATCAGGGGCCACGGAAGCTCCTTGGCTGGAGGTTTTCCAAAGGAGACTGCAGAGCATCTGCCTTGGATGCCTACTGCTGCAGTTCGGCAGGGGTTAGACCAGATGACCTTTGCGGTCCCTTCTGACCCTCTGGTTCTATGGAGTCATAGGTCTACTTTGCATTTCTACAGCACCGGTTATCCAAAGCCCTCCGTGCACTTGACAAAGACGGGCGAGCAGCATCGCCCCCATTCCTCTCACCCGGGAAAACCGAGGCGTGGCCAGGTGACATGGCTTTCCCACAGGCACACAGCGAATCGATGGCCGAACCAAGAAGGGGACCCAGGAGTCCTGACTCCCAGGGCCCTGCTCAGACCACTCGACCAAGCTGCCTCCAGCCTCCCTCAAAACCAACACTTAAAGGATTTTAAAACCATTGAAAAGGGAAAGTGGACTGAGGATTAAAGTCAGCCCGTCCCTATCTCAGTCCGATAGTATCGGATGTCCCACCTAGCCCCAGGCAATGCCCACTGTTGTACCAAACACTTCAGAGGGAAGTGTAAAACACCCACCATACACTGTTCTGAGTCGGGTGGGTGGGGGAATTTCTGCCTGACTCCAGCTGCTGATCACTCTGTGCCCTGAAGCATGAGGATCGACGGTCCTTATCACTGCCCTCCCGGCCAGTGCAGTCTGGGCAAATTACAGACAAACTCTGAGCCAAATTCTGTCAGGGCCAATCTAGGGGAGGACTTGATCAGTTGGCAAGAGCAAACGGGACAAATGCCCACTTTTGTCAAAAAAACGAGGTGCAGAGGAACATGTGCGCGGGGGGGAAAGGGTGGCACGGCGATGCCAGCTCCCCACACAAGGGGCAGTCAGGGCTCAGGCAAGCCGCAACCCCAGCCTCGTGCAGGAGGCAGGCAGGGATCGGCCAAGCGACTCGGGCCAGCCCCGCTCAGAGAGGAGGGCTCGGGCGAGCCCTGTGGGGGGGTGGGGAGGGCTCAGGCCAGCCCTACGCAGTGCCTCATTTTCCTTTTGGGAACTAGAGTCACCCTGGGCATCTGGGAGGAGCAACAAGCCATCTTCTGCAGGGAAGGGGCTAGACATGAACACAGCAGATCTCCTCTCTCTGTGTCTCTTGTAGGATGGGGCTAATTCTCCCTCCAAGACACAGTCAAAGGCTTGTCCTGCCCGCTCTTACTAGCAACACCACTCCCGGCTAATTCTACTTTTAAAATATCCAGTTCCCTTTCCCCTCCAGAGCCGGGTTGTTTGCTCTGTGCACCTCACTCAGCTTGGCCAGGCGGGTCAGTTTCCTGTCCCGTTTCTGGCAGTAGCAGGGGAAGGTTGATACCCAGCCAGGACTAAACTTCTTTTCATTGAAATTCTTAAATGTCACAGAAGCATTTCTGTCTGGTTTAGATGTTGTAAAACATCCAATTTTTATCTGTACGGATATACACACCCACCCACAGCACAAAGCACCATGACCTTAAAGCAGTGTGACGGGATCCCTTTAAACGTCACATGTTAAAAGGGAGGCTGATATAGCAAACAACAAGGTGATCTTACAGCAAGGAGACAAGAGCCCCGTAAAAGTAAACATGTTCAAAGGGCGTCTAGCGGCCCCAGGATGCGACTTGAGCCTGGAACAAAGACGACATTAAAAAAACAAAAAAAAACAAACCCTGGGCTGGTTTTCGGAGATTAGAATGTGTAATTTGCTCTGGAGATGAAAGGAGCGGAAAACCGGATTAAGTTGCTGACCTGGAGTAGCCTTGGGCCCCGCGTGCTTAGCTGTGACATTCCCCAGCCCTTTCCATTAGAGGACAGGCAGCTCAAGCATTTCCAAGCCGTCAGATCTACTTTAGCTTACTTGATTATGCTATTTTTAAAAAGCTGCATGCAGACCCCTGATCCTGCACCCACTGAAGCCAACACTACAACTCCGGCAGATTTCAGCAGGGCGGGGTCAGGCCCTGAACGAGTCAGATTTTAAGCTAGATTGTGCAGGCTGCAACAGAGCTGTGATTATTGGAAGAGTCTCCATACCCCTGTAGGGTTCGTTCCTTCAGATAACAGAAGAGGGGTGGGTTTCCTCCTCTTTTTGTGCTTTATTTATCAGTGATCTCTTGCGCCCGGCAATTGTCTTTCGCATCCTAAAACCACTGCGATGCATTTTCCCCTGCACCATACGTGTATTGAGTCAATATTCCCAATAAAACGGGGTGGGGAGGGCCTGACTTTCCCTCACACCTCCCATAGTGCGTTTAAAAGGGGCAATGCAACGGACAGAGGGTTAGATCTGTGCAGCCAGGCAGGGGAATTTCCTCATGGACAATTTAACTCTCCCCCATGGAAATTCCGTTAGGTTGCATGTACAAGGTATCAGAACTGGCCCCTGCAGAGACAATGGTTAGGAATGAGCCGGCACACACACAGGTGTGGAGCGTGCAAATACACACACACAGACACGAGTGAAAGCTGGGTCCGAACACCAGGCTCCAAGAGCAGCGATGGGCCCAAGTGCAAAGCTGAGTTATAGCTCTGGGTCCGGGCTTTCCCCACATTCAGGAATTGCAGCTAATTCTCCTCTGGTAGGCAGAGAAACCCCCTGGGGTCCATCTCTGCAGCAAGCTCCCTTGTATAGCAGTTTCTTTCCCCCTCTAGATCTTTTTCGGAGCGACTCTGCTGTATAAGTACACAGCTTTCCCCAGCAGTCAGTCCACCTCATCAAGTGTCTATAAACACTGCACCAGGGTTGCTTAGCTGCACTCTATGAGTCTGGAAAGGAGAGACGGGCTGTGTGACTACCTACCGCCCGACAGAGAAGCTAAGTCTTTCGGTCTGTGATGAACGAAGCAGGCCAATACTAAAAGGACCAAGAGCATGGAGGATGCCCTGACCCGAGAGAGATCCTCCAATATGGTGAAAGGGAACAGCCAAGTCACACTGTATACAGCTGCCCCATCCCTCATTCTGGTGAGCCAACGCACTGAGAAGACACCTGCTCACCCACCTTGATTGGCCTACTCCTCAACATGCCAAGCCGCTCTGGGCCTGCCGTACTGGAAGATGACCAGACGTCTTCCTCCTTGGCTACTTCCCTCCCTTAGGGAAGTCAGATGAGCTCCTGTCTTTGCTGCTAAGGCAGGAAACCATCCGCAGACACAGCAAGAACATTTAGAATGATCTTTCAACGTGTTGTAAAATTCATGCCTAGGCACTGCACCAGAGCCATGCCCAACTGTGACTCTGGTCCATTCTACTGGGCTTTCTGATGGCACTGGCCTCAGGTCAGTTTTGAAATCCCACCAGAGAACAACAAAGCTGGAGGAAAACTCGCTTTTCGGCCCTTGACATCTGCTCGTCCTACGAGCATCACCCACTCCAGCCTCTTCTCCCCACTGAAGCGTCTCAAGAACATTACTCTCAAGAGCAGCGAAGATGGACATGCGAGCCACTGTGGGACCACACACAGCAGGAGGGTGGAGTGGAGGAAGGGTTACTGAGGGGCTCTGGCCACTCTCAACCTGCCACCAGAGAGAATCAGCTCTTCCTGTTTCAGTTTTGTTCAGGAAAGACAATCTATATCACAGCAGCATATATCACTACCTACTGCTAAGGGTCATCCGAGTCCAAGGAACCTACACCGTACACACAGGACAGCCAGAAATAAAGCAGCAGCTCACAGGGATTATTCTAGCACAACATTTAACATTCTCCCCGGACACCTGGGTTCCGATCCGTTCCCTGATCTCTTCTCCCGGCAGCTGGGGGGCGGGAGCCTCGCTTAAAGCCCTTTGTTGAAATACACAATCTCCATGTGGGGGTTCTTCTCCCGGATCAGAGCTTGGACTTCAGGCTCCAGGCGACTCACTCGCATCGAGCTGCAGAAGGGAGACAAACCCACTCAGAGAGGAGGCAGGGAGGGCATGGGACTTGTGACTACTGGTTGGAGAGGTGTCTAAGGAAGCCTCCCTTTCCGTATAGGTGGGAGAATGCTCCAAAGTCAACCCATCATCCATCATCGCCCACTTTAGTCTCTTTTTTCTGCTCACAGACAGTCTGCAATCAGATTCGGATTTGAACAGCTCTCCCGGTTACGCAGAATCTCCCGGTAAACGCACTATTACGCGGCAAGTCTCAGCCTACGGGCTGGCTCGCAAGCTAGTTGCAGCCCGCAAGTGGCCACCTACGTCACATGGGAGCGTTTCTGCTCTGCCAGCGGATGGCTGAGACTTTTAGAAAGCGGAGGGGGCGACACAGAGCAAAGAGAATCCAAGACGGTGGCACAAACGTTTCCTGTGCCAGCCATTGCTAACGGCCCTGCAGAGACCAGCTGCCCAGAACGCCCTTCTGCTTCTCTTGGCAAGAACCGGGTAACGCACAGGATGGGGCGGTGCATCCAGAATCACAGGGACCTTGAGAGGCCGTCAAGTCCAGCCCTGTCGCTGAGGCAGGACCAAGTAAACCTAGACCAGCCCTGACCGGGGTTCGTCCACCCTGGTCTTACAAACCTCCAGTGATGGGGATTCCACAACCCGCCTTGGAAGCCTGGTCCAGAGCTTAACTCCCCTTAGGGTTGGAGAGATTTTCCCCAATATCTAACCTAAATCTCCCTTGCTGAAGATTAAGCCCGTTCCCTCTTGTCCTACCTTCAGCGACCGTGAAGAATAATTGATCACAGCCTCTGGCTTCTCTAACTGGTACAAAACTCCAGGGAGTTGGGGAGCAAAGATGTCTTAAGCCAGTGGTTCTCAACCACTGGGGGTACACAGAGGTCTTCCAGGGGGGACATCAACTCATCTAGAGATTTGCCTGGTTTTACAACAGGCTACAGAAAAACCACTAGAGAAGTCAGGACGAACTAAAATTTCATCCAGATAATTTGTTTATACTGCTCTATATGCCACACACTGAAATGTAAGTACGACATTTATATTCCAATTCATTTATTTTACAATTATATGGTAAAAAGGAGAAAGTCAGCCGTTTGTCAGCAATCGTGTGCTGGGCCACTGTTGTATTTTTATGTCTGATTTTGTAAGAAAGTCGTTTTAAGTGAGGGGAAACTTGGGGTAGACAAGACAAATCAGACCCCAAAAGGGGACAGTTGTCTGGAAAGGTTGAGAGACACTGTCTTAAACCACCTTTGTGCATAAGTACACACACAAACCCACCCCCCACTCCTAAGGCCCAGGCGTACAGAGGGCCCGGCAAAGACCGGCCAACCCCTACCTTTTCTGTGGGAAGAGGGCACAGCACAGCGGGGTCGCGAACACCAAGCTGCAAAAGGAGAGACACCAAGAGCAGAGCTGATGTCTAACGCCTCGGCCCACGAACTGCTGCAGAGCCGAAAACGGCGGGAACAAAGCAGCATCCCATGGAACGAGAGGCTAGAACTGGGGCAGCGCTGGCATGAGGGTCACTGCAGCCCCACTGCAGGGAGGAAGGACGGACTAATGGTCAGGGCTCCGGGCTGGGACTCAGGAGACCTGGGTCCATCTGTAAGGTGGGGCTGTTACACCTCCTGCCTGGGGTGTCCCAATGAAAGCGAGGTGCCAAGGGACACCGTAATTAGGGCTGGGTCAGCACCTAGATGAGACAAGGAGAGACACCGCCTGCAAGGAAATTCCATTCACCCTCCTCTGCCTTCCCCAGATGAACCTCCCAGCCAGCTTCCCTTCCCCTCCCCAAATCACTGTAATGGGGCAGTTGGCTGCTGATCTGAACTATCCAGACCCCTCGTCTCTGCAACACTGAGCTAGAAACCTCACCAGACACACATATTCCAGTGAGTTTTACCCCTTCCTTCCTGCTGCCAGGAGGGTGGGAAATACGATCAGGGTCTCTTGTCACTCCTGCTTCTGGCCTGACCTAGGAAGCCTCATGCCTGACAACATCCTGCAGCAGGGAGTTCCACAGGGTGTGTGCACACCAGGCAAAGCAGCAGTCTGACCACTGACTTGGTCTGAATTTCCTGGCCATGAATTTAACTGCAAAATGAATAACGATGGGGAGTGGGTGGGAAATGACGGGATCCCCTCTGAGCCTCCCAAAGGGCTGGCTTCACTTCAAAGGCTCACGGTGATTCCGGTTTGATCCCAACCGGTTTGAAGCAAAAGATGCTTCCAACTCCGAGACCAGGCTAGCAAACCCAGGGGAAAGTTGACCAAGTGGCTTCTTCCCATCAGCTGGGCTGGGCGAGTTTCCCCTATTTGCAGCCGTCGCTTACCAGAACCCCACCAGTCCGACCTGCAAGGGAGCGTTCAGCCAGGGGTATCGCTACATGGAAAGACAAGGGGGCTTTGGGTTAGCAAGAGGGTTACTGCTTACGGGGGCGTTCCCTTATACATCAAGGCCAAGGGGATAGATTAGCACTATACATTGTGTCAGGCCCGCAAGGCACTAGCTGGTGATCCATGCAGAGCTGCCTGCTCCTTTCCCAGTCCCCAGCTAGCTCTGAAAGGTGCTAAAAGTCCTTTCTAGGGTGACTTCTCCCCAGCGGCACTGGCAGGGGTTGGTGCACCACAAACAGGCCAGGCCAAGAGACGATCACTGTCAGAAGCCAGTCCAGACCGTGACAATCCCCAGATCTCTGTGCGCACATGGGGCTCGGCTCTGCACACACCTGTCAGGTAGGACTGGGGTCCTCCACTTCTTCCCAGAGCCATGGTCCATCTAGGCCCATCTCCCATCTCTGATCAATCTCGCGCTTAGGGGTCTGTCTACACTGCGCCCAGACTCTGACTCAGGTTTAAGCCCTTTCCGTCCACACACAAATCAGCCTGATTTGGGTCAGCAAGCGCTCAGGGCCCGGGTCCTAGAACCCTGCTGGGAGTGCGGGTAAAAGCCACTCAGGTCCAAGCCCTGTCAGTTTGCAGTGTGGATGCAGCTCAAACCACAGCTCTGTGCATCAGCTTGGCTGGGAGACCCAGGCCCAGAAATTGTAAGCCCAGGGTTACAATGCAATGGGGAAGCTTAAGCACGGGTTTGAAAACACAAAGTGGACAAGCCAGGTCCCCCAGCCCTGGGTTTACAATGCAGTGAAGCCATATCCTTACATGAGCTTTATACCATCCCCATCAGCCGGACCAACATTAACCCTCCTGCCCCCATTACACCGGCCCAGGGGCGGGCTGGAATCCTGATACCATCCTGGGGTGGTGGGCAGATCTTGGGGTGCTCCCATGAATCCCAGGGCACATGTAGCAACAATGCCCTTGGCCAAGTGTAGACACAGGCGCCAGCTGTAATGAGAGGAGACCCCTCTCCCCCCCCCGCCCCAAGCCGTGTAGTCGGGGTGCCACCCAGCCCCATGGAGAGGCTGTTGGGGTGTGGCTGGGCAGGGAAAGCCACGGCGGCCCTGTGCTGAGGACTTACCTTCAGGAAGGCTCTCTTCTCCAGGGCATTCATGATCACGGGAGGGATGGCTAGGGGGACGAAGGAGAAGGAAATTAACTGGGGTCGCTAACTGCGATGGGCTTCTCTGGCAGGAAGCAAGGTGGGAGTTTGTGGCACCCGAGCTGCGTCCAGATCCCGCCCACGCGCAGTGCAGATCTGCCAGGGAAGTGACTCACCCATGGCGGGGGCGGCCATGCCGATCCGGGACACCACCACCTGAGCGATGGCTTGCTGGGCCGCTGCCCTCGACTCCCCCAGCCGGTTCCCGTCCTCATCCGTGATGGGGATCCCAAACTTCAGCTCCCTGCGAAAGAGACAGACCGGGGCCCCTTACCACTACCTGCGTGCCAGGGCCCAGCTGGGCCACAGTTTGGGAGCCTGGCTGGGGCAGAGGGATGGGTAATGGGGCACAGAGCCATTGCCCTCCATTGGCTGCATCTGCAAACTGTGAGAGTGAGTGCGGGGGTTCTCAGCCCAGCTCCTAGTGGTCAGATCACTCGTTAGCGATCTCAGCAGAGAGGCCAAGGACTGAATTCCACCACGGCAGGTGGGAGGTTAAAACTGGCATGAGGCTCACCAGGAAGCTGCCTGTGCCATACCGGGTCTGTGGTTGATGAGAGGCTTTCATACCATGGCTAATCTCTGGGAAAAAATGACCATTATTGCAGTTCTATAAACTAAAACAACCCTCATGCTTCAGGGCACGTGCTGACCAGCTGCGAGGGTCAGGAAGGAATTCCACCTGTCACAGCACTTCACTGCTGACCAAGGGCAGTATGAGGAGGGTCTTACCTCCCCCTACAGCATCAGATTGCGGTTACTGCCAGAAGCAAGGTACCTGGCTAGATGGATCCATGTCCTTCAACAGCATCTATTTCCCCCGCTTGCACAGAGCTGCTCTGTTAGGGCGAAGGCCCCTTACCTCTGCCGCATTAAAGGAATGTTGATGCAGTTAGCAGCTGCCACGGCAGCAAAAGGCACGTAGCGGCCAATAATTGACGGTAAATGCTGCAGAGGGAGAGAAGAGAGAATCACACGCCAGGGAATGAGACTATATCAGGATAGAGGGAAGAATAGTCTAGTGGTTAGAGCACGAGGCTCGGTTCCATTCCTGGCTCTGCCTGAGCTGGTCATTTCATCTCTCTAGGCCTCACTTCCCCGTCTGTAAAGCGGGAATAACAACTTGTCCTACATCTGCCTTGTCTGGTTAGACTTCCAGTGTGTCAGGGCAGGGGCTATCAGTCACTGCACGTCCATCAGTGCAGCACCCGGGGCCCTGATCTTGGCTGGGGCCCCGAGGGGGGCTGGAAATGGCTGCTCCATTCTCCGGCGGATTCCAGTTGGATCCCAGTGCTCGTCTTAGAGCCGTCGGCTCTGCTCTCACTAACCCCATGGGCACAACTCCGGGGAGGCTCTTGGACTTTCACCGCAGTGGGAGATCCGAATCGGGTCTATTATTGTCTGCCTGCATCGCTGGGTTAGCTGGGGCAGAGACACGAAAAGGGGCATTGAACACCTGGCGCAGGGGGATGGGTGGGAGCAAAGTGCTTGGGGCTTCCCCAAGCAAGACCCCATCCCCCACCCCCGTAGCCCCACCCAGGGCTAGGATAGCCTCTAGGTCGCTCCTGGGGGGACGGGCGTGAATCCAGAGCAGCCGGGAGCTATTGTCTTGTCCCTGCTGCCTGCCAGCACACGGGTCCAGCGGTGTAGAGCCCAGGCAGTCCCCCTCCCTGGACCCCGTGCCAGGCGTGCTCCGACTCGAAGCGGGGCTGGGCCCCCTACCTTGGTGAGAGACTTGAGTCCCAGCGCCGTCACGACTGCCCCGGTGGTGGCGCTGACGTAGGCCGTCCCCAGCTGGCTGCAAAGGAAACGGGCAAGTCCAGTGAGGCCGGCAACCCGCTGGGCAGCCCTCCCCGCGCTGGTGCAGTCTGTACAGCTCAGGGCAGCGTGGCGGGGCCTCGTCCTGCCAGGCTGCCTGCCCCGCAGTGAGCCTTTCCCTCCAGGCATGGAGGGCGCCCCCCGGTGGCTTGCCCTGGTTCTGTGCACCACAGGGTGAGACCAGCCCAGCAGGGAGCCCGCAGCGCTGGCTTCAAGTCCGACCACCCTGGGCACGCAGCTCAAGCCCCCACGTTGCAAGCGACAGGCTGAGGCTGTTCTGAAAGCAGCCGCCTTCGCGCAGCACACGGCAGTGCCACGGGGAAGGCACCAGCCCTGCCCAGTGGCACCAGTGCCCCGTGCTGCATGGCTCTGGCCAGCTCCCCCGGAAGGCAGCTGGAGCTCCATCTCTGCAGCTCCCTTACCCGACCGTGATGGGGGCGTCTCCGCTCCGGTTAGTGTAGTTCACGATCGCGTTGAACGACTGGTTCACCCACTGCCAGAATAACACCGCGGGGGTCGTCCTGGGGACGGCGGGAGAGAGCACGTCGGTGGAGGGAGAGGCAACGTCCCGGCAGCTCTGCCCCAGCGGACGGGAGACGGGACGGAAAGGGGCCACGCACCCACGAGGAGGCGTGGCTGGTGGAGTTAGCGCGGATCAGCCCTCCCCATCCACACCCAGTGTTACATGCACCCACCCACCTGTGATTCTCCCCCGCCTGACCCCTTGCTCGTCGCTCACTCCAATGCAGAGCAGGGAAGGGGGCCTCAGACCCCTACCCCAGGGCTTGAACATCACAGCATGTGGCTATCAGAATCCCCTGCCCTTCGCTGCGGCACTGAGCCCCAGGGAACCTGCCCGGCAATGTTAACCTGGTGGCACGTTACCAAAGGTCACTGCCCATCCTCCGTCAGGGCTTGCTCCAAAGTGCAACGGGCGCGGTGATGCACTGCCACTGATCAGGCTGCACTACTGCCACCGGCTTAAGGCCAGCAGGGGGCGCTGGAGGGCACGGGGAAGGGTTCCGCGCCCCAGGGCCAGCAGGGGGCGCTGGAGGGCACAGGGAAGGGCTCCCCGCCCCAGGGCCAGCAGGGGGCGCTGGAGAGGTCGGGGGAGGTTCCCCGCCCCAGGGCCAGCAGGGGGCGCTGGAGAGGTCGGGGGAAGAGGTCCCCGCCCCAGGGCCAGCAGGGGGCGCTGGAGAGGTCGGGGGAGCTCCCTGCCCCGAGGGACTAACGTGCCTGTAGAAGGTGAGCATGCAGCCGGTGATGGTCATGTTCATGGGCACCTGGGCCGACATGCGCCCGATCAGGAACATCTTCTCCCCGGTGTCGGGGTGGAAGGCCGAGTCGTAGATGTATTTTGCCCGCCAGAGCTGGTCCTCCGTCAGGCCCGGTGACACCGTCCCCGACCTGGGTGGTGCCAGGGAGAGGGAGCCGTGACTAACCCCATTCGCACCGGGGCCCCCCCACAGCCAGGCCTGTGCACCCCCTGCCCCCACTCCCAGGGCAGATCGCCCCCAACTCATTGCTCCCTTATGTGCCTTACCGGGAGAGTCAGCAGCCAGGAGAGAGCTGGCGGCTTCAGCGAGCAGCCCTGGCCGGGCCGGACGTCTCCATGGAGCGAATGCTCCACCGTGGTCTCCTTGATGGGCGTCTCTGCTCTGGGTGCCCAGCCCCCCCCCCCACCCCGCCCCCCCAGGTTTCGTCTTCCCTTGGGGAGACGGCTGGTGCCCTGTGGCTTCCTCCAGCACCTTCCCTCCCCAGGGTGCCAGCTCCCCTGGCCGTCACAGCTACCGCTGGGCTTCCTCCCAGCCCTCTGCCATGCCAAACGTCCCTCTGTCCTTAAACCCCCAAAGCCACCCCTGCCCCTTCACGCCACTGCCCTCTGGCTCCAAGCCCCGCCCACATACAGGGTCCTGGCAGCAGAAGACCCCCCTCCTCTCCTGCCAGCTACTGCCCAACCCTGCAGAGGGGTCCCCCGCCTCGTTGCCCCCTTCCCAGGCAGGCGCCAGGACAGCTTGCTTGAGCCAATGGCATGGACCAGCTCCCGGCCCCCCCTGCATTCAAGGCGTCACCCCCAACCCCATCACTAGGGGTCACTGTGGCATAGCGGCCATATTGCAGAGCCTCCCTCAGATAATGCCCCCCCCAACCCCACCGCTCCCCAACCACTGGAGGGGAAACTCAGACCAGACTTTACAGCAAACCTGTAATTCTCAACCACCCTCCGGGCGTCTTCCAGCATCTTCCCAGACAGCAGGAGGTTGCGGGGGTCGGTCACCATGAAGAAGTGCTTGGCTCGCCCCTGGAAAGTGCTCTGGTCCCATCGCGGCTCCCGGATGTTGATGTGCAAGGGCAGTTCCTCTGACATCCTCTGGGGGGAGACGGCGAGCGGGGAGGTTATGGGCTCGGGAGCAAGGATG
This sequence comes from Chelonia mydas, assembly GCF_015237465.2. Taxonomy (NCBI): domain Eukaryota; kingdom Metazoa; phylum Chordata; order Testudines; family Cheloniidae; genus Chelonia; species Chelonia mydas. The sequence goes on along the minus strand of NC_057853.1, from coordinate 120,248,142 downwards.
CAGCACACCCAGCACGGGGGCGGCCCTCCCTCAATCAGACACCCCCACACACACACGCGCGGCTGGAGGGGCGGTGGGTTCCCAGCTCTATTAGGGGCGGGGTCCTTCCTCCATTCCAGGGGCAATTCGTTCCCTTGTGTCCTGAGCAGGGGGGGCCCAGAAGAGACTGTTCAATAGCTCGGCTGCATTGTCCCAGCACAGGGCACTGTCTCCTTCCTACTGGGCTTGACCTCTCGCTGAGGATGTCATGGGATCCCTCCCTCAGCCGGAGAGGCCCTGGGGCTCTGCAATCAAAGAGCTCTGCCTCCCCGCCCCCCCGCCCCTGCTCGGCAGGCTCACACAGCGAAAACCTCCAGGAGGCAGCTAGGTCCACCCAGTGAAAGGGAAAGCTCAAACCACGTGCACACGGACCGTCCCCTTGCCCTGCCCTTGGCGCTGACGCCCAGAGCTGGGGACGCAGGATGCCTGGGTTCTATTCCCAGCACTGCCCCAGAGTCGTCATGTGCCCACGGGCAAGTCCATTCACCTCCCTGTGCCTTGGTTCCTCCCCCTGGGAAACGGGGGTAACACTCCCCTACCTCACGGGGACGAAATTCAACGCTGCCTGGATTCAACAAGCTGAAGGTGCAGCAGACGAGCAAAGGGCTAATAAGAGGAGCAGACTCTTCGGCCAGGGTCCGGAGCCTGGGGGAAGGGAGACCAGGATGCTTGATTCCCCCCACTCCCCCTTCAGGAGGGAGCAGCCAGCAGGACCCACACCCACTCCGGGCAGCGCTCCGTCCCCCTCTAGTGCGGGCTGGGCTCCTGCAAGAGGGAGTCTGACCCCCACACTGGCAGCTATGGGGAGCAGGCGAGCCCAATTAACTGGTTCTGTGGCACCTGGGGGGGATGCAGGTCATTAAGGATTAGACCCAGCTGGGGAGAACCGGGCTGGGTGGCCCTAGGAAGAAAGGACTGCAGGGTCGCTAGGGATGAGTCAGAGGAGAGCTGCTGTAAGGAGCTTGGCCCCGGGGACTGGGCCGGCGGGAGAAAAGCAGCTGGCGTGATGGGGTGCCAGGCAGCTGATGGAGACGCTAAGGAACCACCAAGAGCAGGAGTCTTCAGCTGCTGGCTGGTGAGAAGCTGCCTAGGAAGCCAGCACTACAGGGTGAGCCTACGCCATGAGGGAGCCATACAAGGAGGGAAACTGAGGCTGAATCACCCAACTGCACCGCAAGGGGGCACACAGAAGTTGCTACAGCCTTGGATACCAGAGCGTGCTTGGCCTTAAGAGCCAGAGGGCGCAGGTTCAACCCCGGCAGCTGCTGACCCACCCAGGGGCGCGGGGTGACACCAGGATGTGCTGGCAAGGAGGGCGGTGCGGGGGCTGGGAGGGAGGGGTCCCTGGTGCAGAGAGACCCTTAAAGGTTCGGCTCGCTCCTCTGAGCATATCCAGTCGGGGGGGAGGGGTCTTCTCCCAGCCACGCCCCCGGTTGGGGTGACTGACATAAGCAGGCGAGCGTGAGCTCACGGTGTGGACTAGCCGTGGGGCCAGAGCAGAGGAACAGGAATCCTGCCCCCTACTGGTGAGTGCTCACCCCCAGCTGCCAGCTTCCAACCCCATCTTCCTCCAAAGTTACTTGCAGGCATTGGCTGAGGCCCCATCTCCAACAAGCGAGAAAGGGCAGAGCCCAGCAGAGGTACATCTCCAAAGAACCGGGCCCAACTCTGACCTCTGACACCCCAGTGTCAATCCAGAGTGACTCCCCTTCAGTCAGTGGTGTGCCGGGGCGTAGCCCTGGTGTGAGCAAGAGTCATGCCCTGGCGCCTGCCCGCTCTTTCCGTTCCTCTTTTGCCATTTGGCTCCCAGCGAAAGTCTGTGCATTTCCCCCTAGCAACCAGAAAAACTACAGGCCTCCAGCTCCCTGCATCTCTGAAATGTCAGCCCTCCCTGGCAGCTCGCCCAGGATTTATTTCCAATATTTATAATGCTGTACAGCAGGAATAATCCCTGCGCAGGAGGAGGGGATGGCTGGTTGTCCTGAAGCGAATTGGACGCCAGGGCCTGCCCGCAGCTGAGCTGCTAAAGTCCTTCTCCCCGGCTTGTTTTGTTCTGTTGTTTTTCATTCTCGTGTTTCCCCCAAAGCAGGCGAGTGCCGTGCAGAGAAGTGACTGTTTCACTCCGAGCCGGTGGCCAGAGGGCATGAGGCTGCCCCAAACACCAAGCGCCAGGGAGAAAGGGACTGCAAGGTGTGAAATCAGGACCCAGAGCCCATTTCAAGGGGCGAGCAAACCTACCAAGGGAGGTGCTGCGTCTGCTAACTCCATCCCAAAGGGCACTCCCCCCATTCGCTAGGATGCCCTGGACTTCGGGCTAGATCCTGATCTCGCTGACATCAGCGTAGCTCTGGCAAAGTCACTTGGCCCTCTGTGTAAGCCAAGTCAGATGCTGGCCCATTGCCCGTACCTCCTGTGGGCGCAGGAGGGCACCAGGGCAGGCTGCCCGCCCCCTGGCAAAACCTGGCTTCCTGAGAGTAGAAACAGGCCTGAGCCAACAGCCTGACCCCCAGACAGGAGGAGGGTTTGAACTCCACGCCCTACTCTGCAAGTAGCCCCTATTTCTACAGCCCCCCAACAGGCTTGTTCCCTACACTACATATCCCTAGGGCCTTGTCCCAGCTGAGTTTGAAACGACCCAAGGGGGCTCCACCACTCCCCAGAGGAGACTATTTCCGCAGGGGAGGGGGTGGAGAGACCAACAGAGGCTGCTGCAGATGGCAGGAGATGCAGAGGAGAAGGCTCCTGCGCCCAGGGCCGCGAGATTGCAAGGAAGCCAGGAAGGGAGTGGAGTGAGACAAGGACCAGAGGCCGGCCAGGGCTGAGGCTGGACTCCCAGCGTCTCCTCTCTGCCCACCTCCAGGGGACTGACTGCTGCTCTTAGCATCATCTGCCTGGGAGAGGCAGCAGGGGGAGGGAAAGGGGGGGAAGAGGTTGGCATGCTAAGATGCGCCAAGCCCTCAGCACCCAGGACCACAGTTCCTCCGAGCAGGTTTCCCAAACCTAGGAGGATGCCGGGCGGGTGATTCTGGCCTAGCCCTGGCAGCCAGCGCTTACGCTAGCCCCTCGGCCAATGCCCTTGCCACCAGCCCCAGCGTTGTGCCAGGCGCTTGCGGTGAAATCCCACTGGGTCACAGCTCCCTGGCCTGCTCCAGCTAACCCGGGCTGGCTGGCAGGGGAGCGAACCCCCGGCCCAGAGGGGCTCCGCACTGAACCCACTGGTGCTCTGCGGCCTCCCCTGGGGCCCAAACCAGCCCCTACCCCCCACTTCAGGGGCCAGTGCCCCTGGGGCCCTGCCTAAGTCCCGGAGCCCTGCCCTGCCCACGGTGCAAACCCAGCCCCAGAGCCTGGCGCTAAACCTCCGGGACGGAGTGGGGGGCACACACCCAGGCAGACGGAAGAAGGTTGGGCTGGCCGGCTGCGGCCACGGGGGGCGCAGGGAAGGGAGAAGCGACACCCCCTCCCGCCAGCAGCGCCCGTGGGTGGGGACGGGGGGCGCTCCGGGCACGCGTGGGCGCTCGCTGGGCACCAATGGATCCCGGGCGCCCGCACGGCTGGAGGGCCCCTGCTCCCCGCGCCCCGGCAGCCGCACGCCCCCCTCCCCGGGGCGCGGGGCTGGCTCCCGGGGCGGCTCCGACTCACCGGCTCGCCCCGCGGCTCGCTGACAGCGCCGGCCCCCGCCCAGTGCGCAGCGGCGCCGCGGCCAGGCACCGCGCAGGCCGGAGGGCGGGAAGCGCCGCTGGAAGGGGCCGGGCACTGGGAGGGCCGGCGGGGCGGAGCCCGGCGGCTCCCCGCGCTCCAGGCTCCGGGCGCCCGGGCCGTGCCCGGCCGCATGTCCCGGCGGGGGGGGCCCAATCCTGCTCCCACGGCCCGCAGCGGGGCCAGGATCGGGCCCGCCGTGATCCGTGCAGCGGATCTGGTGTCATCGCCCGGGCTCCCCTCCCCCGCGCTGGGGCAGTTCGGCACCAAGGGGGCATTTGCCCCGGCCCCCCCAGGAGAGGGCTGGCAGCGCGGCCGCCACTCCCCTGGCCGGGGCCGCCCCAGGGGGCTGCCAGGTGCAGCTGGCGCTGCCTAGGAGCTCCACGGACAGGCTGAATGGGGGGTGCCAAATCTGTGCCCCACTGGCCATCCTTGGGGCTAGTGCCAGCCGCCTCGGGGCACCCTGCAGCAGCAGCGGTGTTTGCAGGTGCCTAGCACCGCGCCACGGCTGGGCAGGCTGCGATTGCCGATCTCAGAGGTTGTCTGACCCCCAACAGGCCTCTCCGTGCCCGTCCTGCCCTTGGCATCCCAGCTCTTCGCCCACTACCAGGAGGACAGCCATGAACACAAAAAAGACCCAGTCAAGTCTCCAGGAGAGAGAGCACAGCGTGTGCCGCTCCCCTGCAACATGTGGCTGTGTTTCTGTGGGCGCATGCAGGCACCACCACCCTCTGCTGGATGAAATCCAAACGCGCTGTGTGGCCTACGCCCTGTACTGCTCAGAGGTACTGAGGATTCCCCTTTAGCTGAAAGGATGCGACCCTGTGGTTTCAGAACAGCAGAGTCCACGTTCTCTCCTTGCAGTCACCCCTGGATTTGCCCCGCTGGGGTGAGAGGCGCTGGGCTGGGTGCAATTCCCTAGTGATCAGAGAAACAATCTGATCTTTTTTTTTTTCTGTACCTAGAGAGATTTAAATAACATTTCCCTGCTTCTCCTCACCCCCAACTCAAGCGATTTCTGATTTCTCCTTCCCCCTGCCCTTGGATTTTCGGCACCGGGTCTCCTCGATGGCCTTTGGCAGCAGGGAGCTGCTCCTACAATCACTCCAGAAACTCTCCGGTTATTAAACTCCAATCTGCCAGGAAAGGGCGAGCGGCCAGGGAGGGGCAGCTCCCCCCTCTGTGTGCAGCGGGGAGGGGGCTGCCTGTGGCAACGCCCCCCTGCCCCGATCACTCTAGTGGGAGGTGCCAAGCTGGCAGAGGAACGACCCACCCCCTGGAATATTAAGGCATCCCCTGGGCAGAGTGCCCCACACAGCCAGCGAGGACAGAGGGTAGCATGAGACACGCTCCTGAGTCTCCAGCGTGACTGGCGGCACCGTGTAAGTGTGGGGCAGATGCAAGGACCCATCCCAAGGGTGTCTAGGGCCATCTCTCCCCAGGGCTGGACGTCTCGGGTGAGACGCCGGCATGGTCCATTCCAGGCAGGTTTGTGTGGATGGAGAGGTTGGAGGCGTCTGTCTGTCTGTCTGTCGTGGCACCAGAGAGCCTAGTGAAGCTGGGAGGGGAAGCCTATCTGGAGCGACCAGCCCCTCCTCCCCCGGGAGCAGGATGGGGCCCTGCAGCCGTCACTCTCGGAGTCTGGCCCAGCCCCAGTTAAAGGTCCTAGCCCGCTGACTCCCATCCTTCACCAAACCAGCACCCCACACGCCCACACCTGTCCAGGCAGAAAGACTAGGGTGGGCATGCCCCCTGGACCTGGACACAGCCCTGTGAATGCTGGGCATGACCCCCTGGACCTGAGCATGGCCCCTGGACCCAGGCACTGCCCCCTGGACCTGGACACAGCCCTGTGAATGCTGGGCATGACCCCCTGGACCTGGGCATGGCCCCTGGACCCAGGCACAGCCCCATGGATGCTGGGCATGATCCCCTGGACCCAGGCACAGCCCAAGGGAGTCTAGGAGACAGTCCCACTGGCTGTGTGGAGAGTCCAGAGCTCGGCGTCTGCCTCCAGCAGCCCCCGTCTTGCTGTTGCTCTGAGTCACACCTGGGAGTGTCCGTGTGTCCGTCTCTGGGCTGGGGGCGAGCGTGGAAAGAGCAGGCGGGGCAGTGCTCACATGCCCCCCGTGGCTGGGTGGGGAAGGGCAGTGGGCTGGAGGCCTCCTTCTCCATGCCGAGGGCAGAGGCTTCTCCATGGGGGCACCTGAGCAGCCTCGGCCCTGGGCTGCTCCCAGCTCGGCTCGGCCCAGCAAATGCCACTTGTGGAATGGCCATTCCCAGCCGCCCAGAGACCCCCCGCGAGCCAGGAGTGGGCAGCCAGGAGTGACTTCAATCCCCTCCTTCTGCTGGCTCCTGGGGGCCAGATCCTGCCCCACCCAGCACCGTGCACCGGCGTTTATGCCCAGGGAAAGGGCCGGCACTGTGAGGATGAGGATGAAAGCTGGAGGGGGTGAGTGAGAGTGAGATGGGCTGATGGGTGTGTGGGGACACGTGGGGGTGCAAGGGGAGGTGAATGCTTGTGAGGGGAGCAGTGTAACCCCCCCTTAAGTCTCCCTTCTGGGGGTAACCCGTGGGGTATCTCCCCCCTCCCCTGTCCCACCTCTGCCCTGGGCCCCATCCCGCCCCCTCCCTGACGGTTCCCTGTCCCCTCCCCTCACAGCCATGATCCCTGGGGCGATGAGCAGCGTGCTGCAGCGGTGCCCCCCTTTGGGCTCCCCTCACCCCCCTGAGGGGCAGGGCCAGGGAGCCCCAGACTCCCCCGCTGACCCAGAGGGCGCAGGCTGGCAGGACTTGGCCAATGCCCGGGCGGGCTCGCTGCTGTCCCTGCTCTACCTTGTGCTGCTGACCTTCCTGGGCAGCGCCGTCCTGCTGGCCGAGATTCACCAGCGCAGCCCTCAGAGCCGCAACGTCCACGGCTTCCTGGCCACGCTCATGCTCACGTCCTGCGCCTGGATGCTGTGGTTCGGCTGGCACTCCTCCCAGAACAAGCGCCGGAAGCTGCACCAGGACCACCACGCCGGGGCCAGCTGGCTGAAAGGTACCGTCTGCTCCCCGGGAACCCCGCTGGCCCCACGGCAGCCTCCGCCCAGCACCGGGGTTCGGTGACTTGCCTCCGGGTTGGGGGGCGTGTGCTGCCAGGGCGAAAACAATCACGGGGATCGGCCCATTGCCCCACAGCAGCTCCGCTGGTGCCCCTCAATCCAAACCCAGCCCCCTGCTAGCCCAGCCCCAGGGCTCGAACCAGGAACAAGAACACAATGAGAGGGAGCGGGCGCGAGGCTCCAGGAGAGAGCGCGGTGGGGGCGTCTCTGCTGTCACATGTCGCATCTGCCTGGCAGCTGGCCATAAATGCTGCAGACAGAAAGCAAAACCATTGCAGGCCCACGACTACGGAGGCCCCAGCCTCTCCCGTCCACTGGCCCCGCAGCACCCAGCCTGGCCCTTGCCACGAGGCTCACGGGATGGCTGCCCTGTGGCTGGCCGGGCTGCGGTGATGGTGTTCTCTTGCCCCGGCAGGTGGGCTCTCGCTCTTTGCCCTGGCCACGCTGGTGCTGGACTGCCTGTCCTTGGGGTATTACTACGAGCTGCAGCACTGCACCTCCGTCCTCATCACCGCCTTCCCTGTCGTGCAAGCCGTGTTCACCATCATCCAGGTGAGGGGCCTTGCGTGCTCAGAGCGCCAGCAGCCAGGAGGGAGGAGTCGGACTGCCAGGAGCGACACACCCGGGTGACACTAGCCCCACAGCATAGGCCACATGAGCTCAAGGAGTGACTCCACTAGTGGGTAGCTGTAGTAGGCTGTTACCCTAGTGTAGGCTGTTCGCACACGAGGGTTCCTCTGTATTGTGTACTCGTCCAGCCTTGGTGTCCCCAGGGCCGTGTGGGACAGGCTGGGTGGAGAAGGAGGGAAAGCACGAAGCAAGAAAGGACCAACATCAGGTCCCCAGGAGGGAGCCCCGCCTCCCAAGATGGCCGCTGCAGTTAAAGGTGCAGCATGCCTTGTGGAAGGGGCTTTCAGCCACTCCTGGGCAGCAGCTAGTCCTTTCCCATTGCTCTTTGACCCTGTCTTCTGCCTTCGCTCCCCGCCCTCGGCACAGGTGTCCCTGCTGTCCTTCCACGCCAAGGTCTGCATCCAGGAGCAGCAGCATCTCAACAGGTATCCGGGCTCCCGGCTTGTGCACCAGGATGGGGGCGAGGGCTGGTTGTTTCGGGGGCAGCCCCTTGGGGCCAGGCCGGGCTGTGAGCTCCCTCTGCCCTCTCCCCCGTCCCAGGTTTGGCCTGATGCACACGCTGGCCACCAATGTGCTCATGTGGGTGAGCGTGGTGCTGGACGAGTCCATGAAGCAGCTGCAGGAGATCTACGACGCCCACGAGACGGAGAGCCCCTGGCCCGGGCATGGTGAGGGCCCCCAGGGCGGGGGGCTGGACCCGTGGCGGGGGGGGGTCAATGCCCCTTTCCCCCACATGGACCACCACGGTGTGTGCCACACGGTCCCGGGCAGACGGAGCTTCACTGGGGCCAACCGAGCCAAGGGGTCCTGGGACGGGGTTTATACACCCACCCGGACCAGTGATGAGATGGGGCTAGGGGGCCGCTAAGGAGCCGGACCCTTCAGCAGCCCCCACGGACAGCCTTATCCTCCACCCCCATGCACTGCCCCGTCCCCCAACCCCTAGGAAGAGCCCCCCACGGACAGCCTTGCCCTCCAATCCCTATGCACAGCCCTTCCCCCATCCAGTCCGTCTCCCTCCCATGCTGCCCCACTCCCAGGCTGGTGCTGAGTGACCCCCCCCACTTCACCCGCTGCAGGGAATTCGCCCACCAACAGCTGCTCGTGCGCCACCAGCCTGTGCCATATCTTTTCCGAGGGCGCCGCCTACCTGCACCCCTTCAACATCGAGTTCAGCCTCTTCTCTTCCACCATGCTCTACGTGGTGTGGAAGAACACGGGGCAGGCGGCCTGTCGCCGGCAGCCCCACCCATGCCCCCGGGGCCGCTTCCACCTCAGCGGGGCCTTCGTGGGGCTGGTGCTGGGGGCGCTGGCCATCTCGGCCACCTTCGGGGTGATGATCTCCTTCGGAGTGCTGGCCAAGGCCCCTGAGACGGTCCCTGAGGCCCTGCGGACTTACTACATCTTCAGCTCAGTGCTGCTCTCTGCCATGTTCCTGGCCTCGCTGGTCGGCATCGCTGCCTACCGGCTCCAGAGAGACCCGGCCTCCACCGACTGCTCCAAGAGCGTGGTGCGGAGCCTGGACGTCACCCTCTTGCTGGGCAGCTCCTGCGGGCCCCTGATGGTCTCCGTCTTCTCCCTGGTGGCCATCTTCTTCCTGCACATCAACGGGAGCCTCCACCTCCTAGACCTCTGCTTCTCCCTCTGCAAGACCATCCAAGTGCTGGGCCAGAACCTCTTCATCACCGAAGCCCTTTACTCCAGGCCCGCCCACCGGCCAGATGCCCCCGACAGCCCCCCAGGCAACGAATGGGTCTTCTCCATCTCCGGAGGCCACGCCGAAGAGCCGGTCCAGCAGGACGTGGCTGCCCGCCATGAGAGTAACTGCGCCATCTGCCCAGCCGGCCGCCACACACCAGCCAGGATGGTGGCCCAGCTGGAGGAGCAGGTGCCGGGGTGCTGGCTGGCCTGCAGCAGCGGTAATGACTCCCTTGCCAAAATCCCCGCCGGGGGCCAGCGGTCTTGGCCCAGAGGGGAGCCGGAACGCGTCAGCATCCGGAGGAAGATCCTGCAGAACATCTCCATCCTCCTCATCTTCTACAACATCTCGGTGAGCTGGCTCATGGCGCCTGATTGTCCAGCCCTGGGGCTCTAGCTTCCCCGGCTGGTGTCAATTACCGTCACTCCACCGAGCCATCACCAGCTGAGGATCTGAGCTCAGGTCCTCTGTCTATCCTCTGAGTAGGTGCTGTGCAGTCAGCTCTGGAGCAAGCTTTGTCCGTACAGCCCTGCTGGGGGGACCCTGGCCAGGGACGAGATGGGGACTCAGTCTCACAACCCCATTCAGCCCTTTTGAGGCTGCCAGCAAGGGGACAGTAGGAGACAGAAGGGTTGTCGGTGGTGTGAATATTCGTCCACTAGAAACTACACTGAGAACCACCAATTTGTTCCGTGGCGGTCCCCAAAGAGAGGAATGCTGCCCTTGGCCACAGGGTGGGGGGTGTCAGGGTCATACAGGTCAGAAATCAGTGACACCTAGTCTAGTTATTGTCTGGGTGAGTTGTTTCTGTGCAGAACGTACCCGGGGCCGGCTTTGCTGGACAGGGAGATCACAGATAGAGGTGGGCAAATATGGTTTTTGGTTCTCTGACGATCCTGAAAAATCAAGGGGGGAAAAATCGTTTTAGGTTGACCAAAACTGACCTTTTTCAGACTTTCCGGTGAATCGAAAAGTCGAAACCCGTTTCTTGTTTGACCTGAAACCAAAAATCCTCATTTCCATTTTGAGCGTTTTCAAAGGGGTTTTCCAGTTGGTTTCGCCAAATCGCAGAGAACGGCACCACAAAAAGGCCTTTGGCATCGAAACGTTGAGGTGTTTCTTTTCGAAAATGTCAGAGTGGAACATTTGGATTCTTTTCAAGGTTTTTTCCCAACTGAAATACTTTGCCTAAATCGACACTTGTTTGCAAAAGCTTTCGATCGACCCAAATCTGTGGGTTTTTTGCTGAAAAAGTTTCAGTTTAAAAATGTTGCCCCGCTCTTGTCACGGGGGCCCAGACCCAGAAATAGATCTGAGCCAAACGGCCCGCGTAGTGCTCCCCCTGCCCGCAGACCCCCACCTGTCTCTCCTGGGGTCCGCAGCTTCTCACTCCGTCCCTAAAGTCAGCCCCGGGGATTTTCACTAGGGGCAGCTGGGATTTGTTTGTCTAACTTTGGAGGATGCGGGGTAAGGGACAAAAAAAAGAGTTTTTTGTCCAGCACCGAACTTTTCATTTTGGTCAAAATTTTCTGGAGTTTGAGCAAAAAGTTTCGGGTTCAGGTTTTCATCAAAAAAATCCAAAAGAATTGATGGGGGGGGGGGATCTTAATAATTGACCTGTTTGCCTGGCTGTGCTGTCGCAGTACAAGCTGTTCTCCTGGGCCCACGTGGCCCCCAGGCCACCAGCCCTCCTTTGACACAAAGGAGCCTCCAGAAAGGTTTGACTACCCATCTAGAGACAGCTTTAACACAGACACTCTCCTCACCCATCAGAGGCCCCTTTAACTCCGACAGGGGAAGCGGTAGACGTGGTTTATCTTGACTTTAGTAAAGTTTCTGATACTGTCTCCCGTGACCTCATAAACAAAGTAGGGAAATGCAACCTAGATGGAGCTGCTATAAGGTGGGTGCAGAACTGTTTGGAAAACCATTCCCAGAGAGTAGTTATCAGTGATTCACAGTCATACTGGAAGGGCATAACGAGTGGGGTCCCGCAGGGATCAGTTCTGGGTCCGGTTCTGTTCAATAGCTTCATCAATGATTTAGATACTGGCATAGAGAGTGCACTTATAAAGTTTGCAGCCAATACCAAGCTGAGAGCGGTTGCAAGTGCTTTGGAGGAGAGGATTAAAATTCAAAATGATCTGGACAAACTGGAGAAATGGTCTGAAGTAAATAGGATGAAATTCAATCAGGACAAATGCAAAGTACTCCACATAGGAAGGAACAATCAGTTGCACACATACAAAATGGGAAATGACTGCCTAGGAAAGAGTGCTGCGGAAAGGGATCTGGGGGCCAGATCCTCAGCTGGTGTGAACCCATGGACGCCTATGGCGCTGAGCTGATTTGCACCGGCTGAGGATCTGGCCCTGGGACATTGAAAGTGAATGGACTTTAACCTCCAAAACTGCTTCCCACCATTTTGGCGGTTTGAGGTGCTGCAGGTCTCCTAGTCAGTTTCTCTCAGGCGAGGTCCTTGTGTCTGGGTTGCCGGTGGGGCTGGAAGATCAGCTTTCCTCTCCCTGCACTGCCCATGCCTTGTAAGGGCCCCTAGGCCTGTGCAGAGAACAGATATTCACAGGACCTTCCCCCCACAGTGTGTCCAGCGAACAAGCCTCTGTGTGGGGGAGGGTTTAGGGGATGGTGTGAGACCTTTGTCTGCTAGGGTGAAGAGCCCGGTACCAAATCTGTATTCCCCATGTCGGTGCTTAGAGGCTGTGATCAGTCACCCCTTCCCCTGCTCTGTGTTCAGCTGAATAGACGGAGCTCCGGGCACTCTAAGGATGTCCGGACTCTAAGGATGTCCGGACTCGGCCCATGCAGATCAGAGATCGCTCTGTCCAGGGCGATGGCAGCTGTGCCTCCCCCCTCCCGTACAGTCAGCAGTGCCTGATGGTACCCATCCTGGCCCTGGCACTGCCCTTCACCCCCGCAGGCGCACCCAGCACCCCACCCCTCCTCCCACACGCTGGGGCCCTGAGCGCGCTCACCACCCATCCGACTCCTGGGCTGTGCACAGCAAGGGCGAATGAGACGGGTTGTCAGCAAACGGTGCTGCGGAGAGATCCCCGTATGGGAAGCCATGGGGCCTGCCTGTGTGCCCAGCCAGACCCATGGGCACTGCTCCAACCCAAATCTGTCATTATAATCACTGGGCAGAGCCCGGGGGCCCCCCGTCATGTAACGCAGCCTATGGCATAGCTCTGTCAATGCTGGTCTAGTCCGTCCTCTGACCCCATGCAGGATTGTTCCTGGCAGGCTCCCCCGGCATGGGCCCCCCTCACCAGCACCCTCACTATGAAGCTGAGACCCCCCCCCCACACACACACACACCATGGATTCTGGCAGGCCCCAGTCAAGCCCTGTCCCCACATTGCTGTCAGTGCATGGTGTGGGGATATGCACTAAGCACCATCCACTCTGCGCTGGTCCTGCCGGCGGGGGGTGGGAGAGTCAATGCCCCAGCCGGGGGCCTTTCATTGCTGGGCGGAATGGAGTGCCCGTTACTGCTGGGCTGGTGCTCAGTGGCGGCTGATATGCAATGAGTCGGTGGTTCTCAGCCCCATTCCCAATGGATGGACACACCCAGGAGGAATGCACGAGGCTTGGCCCTGCCTTGGTGACAGGTTCAACGGGGCGAGGGGCAGACCGGGAGCGAATGGGTTCACTAGGCGTCAGTCCCCGCACATCTGAGTCCATCCAGTAGGTGGCAGCGATGGACAGAGGGTCCGGCACAGCCCGTGCCCCTTTGCGGCTGACGCCTGACCCCTTTGCTTTGCTAGGTGTGGATCCTCTATGCCTACGGGACGCGGCCGCACCTGGTGAGCCAGATCGAGCTGGCCTTCTATGGCTTCACCCTCTGGGTCATCATCGTCAAGATCTCCCTGCCACTGGGCATCTTCTACCGCATGCATTCGGTGGCCAGCCTCTTCGAGGTGTACTGCAAAACCTGCTGACCACCGCCGGGGGCGGACCCCGCTCTCTTGGGCAGAGGCTGCCCGGGGCAGGCGGCGGGGAGAGGGACCGGCGGGGATGACTGCTGCACAGAGAGTTGGTGTGGCACCTACACACACACACAGAGACACCCTCTGCTTCACACACACACACAACACACCCCCTCTGACTCGTCCACACAAACACACTGTCTGATACATGCGCCCTGACTCTGACCTGCCTGCATATTCCTGCGTGTGCACCCATCACGCTCCCAGGTACACGTACCCCAGACGCTCTCCCATATACACACTGTAGTGTGCACCAATCCCTCCCACACACTCGCTTCACAATATCAACAGTGATTTATTACACTGCTCATCTAGAGAACTTTCCACCTGCAGATTTCAACACACCCTAAAATCTGCCAGGAATTTAGCCTCACACCTCCCGTGCAGGGTGGCCTTACGTTATCACCCTCCTTAAACAGACAGGGAAACCGAGTCACATCATGTGACTTGTGGCGGAGAGGGGAGTAGCATCAGCCTCAATAAATCACCCCTTTATATTGACTGCAGCTAAGACTCAGCTCTTCGATGGCATGAGAGACCCCGGTGCTAGGCTGTGTTTGTACCCTCGTTCCACACAATCTTTTGGATTCTTTTAAGGGGTGCAGAATAGTGACTTTATGTATCTCCAGCTCTTTTCATCCTGCGTGTTAGGAGTTGCACTAGACGGAAACCTGAAGGAGCTGGCCTGATTAATCTCACACGGGAAATGCAGCTGCCTCTGGGGTGGAACACAGCAGCCACTTCTCTACTGGCAGCTCCAAGCAACAGGCTTTAGGAGATGAAGAACAGGCCACATTAATCCCTGATCTAACTCCCCGGAGGTTAATGATTTAGACTGGTGCCCCTACTTCATTTTTAATCAATATTTGTAGTGAGCATCATTCAGAGGAAAATACAGAAAAGTATCCCCTGGGAGGGGTCTTAAGGGAAATGTTATGATTTTATTTGAATGACTTTGTTATAGTGCAAGTGTTAGACCAAGGCACCAGAGCCCTGGGGGGAAATCTGTCTTTTCTTAATAGCAAACTCCACTGATTATGATATTAAAGTCTATTTTAAAAGAACCACCCACTTGTGATTGTTACAGAAATACAACAAATGGAAGCACGTTCAGGCCGTCTCGATAGCTGATGGCTCAGGAACAGGCCCTTTGACCAGGCCTCATTTTCATACTTTTGGAAATACCGGTTTTGTTTGCCTTGCTGTTTTATAATAGCCCTGAGGAACGTTGTCGCTGGCACCGTGCTGCTGGTGAGGGCCACGCTGGCAAGACGGCTTTGTTATTGTAGGGTTGCTGACCATTTTCTAGTTAAGAAGCGGGGAAAGGGCAACGCCCTGACATTGTGAGGAAAACTCGTCCTTGTAATTCTGGGAACTTTGCAAACCGGTGGAAGCAGCAAAGGGACAAATATCGCAAAGGTTGGCCCCTGCGTCCTGCCTTGGCCCCTTTCGTTGGCATCGAAAGCGGAATTACGAGATGCAAGGCTGCTCAGTGCAGAGACAGCAATATGGCCTTAAAATCAAACTGGTTCCATTCAAGCCTTTCTCACTGTACTGTGTCAGGGAACTAGCCCAGGGATTCCTGGGATCTTGGAAGGAAATTGCTGCCCCGTCTCTATTGTACTGTAAGAAGTCCGTGATCGTGAAGGATTTTAGGGTTGTCACTCGCATATGTGTTAGAGCAGTGGCTCTCAGCCAGGGGTATGCAGAGATCAACTCATCATGGCATTTACCTAGTTTTACAACAGGCTTCAGAAAAAGCACCAGCAAAGTCAGTACAAACTAAAATTTCATCCAGACAACGACTTGTCTATACTGCTCTATATACTCTACACTGAAATGTAAGTACGATATTTATATTCCAATTCATTTATTTTATAATTATATGGTAACAATGAGAAAGTCAGCCATTTGTCAGTAATCGTGCCCTGGGACACTTTTGTATTTTTATGTCTGATTTTGAAAGCTTGTCGTTTTTAAGTGAGGTGAAACTTGGGGGTAGGCAAGACAAATCAGCCTCCTGAAAGGGGTACAGTAGACTGGAAAAGGTGAGAGCCACTGTTCTAGAGAAATGATGATTTGATATTATTGATGTGTATTTTATGGAAGGAAAGATAGTCTTATGGTTAAAGCACAGGCCTGGAGATCTGGATATAATTTCTGCTTCTGACCTGATGTATTACTTTAGGTGGGCCTCATAACTTCTTGGTGCCTCAGTTTCCCCCTCTGTACAAAGGGGTAATGCTACTTCCCTACCTCCCAGGGGAGTTGTGAAGGTAAAATCCATTCATGACTATGAGGTGCTCAGTCACTGTGGTGACTGGGGCCATATAGATAGGACACATTTTTGATAGAAAATAAAAATTTTAGGTTCAAGTTTTCAGTGGATCATTATAAATAAGGGGGAGGAAAAAACTTATGAGAAACACTTAGATTAGTAAAGTGGGTTCTCAGTCCTCATGCTTCATGGTACACACCAGCTGTGGTCAGGAAGAAATTCCCCCATGGGATGATATTATTTAGACAGGTGCATTACTTTTATGCTTTTCTGGAAAGCTCCAGTCAGAGACAGAGTCCCAGCCTCACTGACCTGAGTACGGCAAGCCCTGTGACAATGTCCTTGAGGCTATAACAACAGACAGCCGTGACTCCGGCTCAGCCCCGCATCTTGAAGGGCATTCGCTTTGCTTGTATGTGAATTAAGTTCCACCTGACTCCTTTGCTCCTTGGCAGAGTTTGGTGCAAAAGGAGCCGATTCTGCCAGCCTGGATAGGGAGTGCTCTGCTGCTCCTGCATCAGTGGGGCTACGTGACGAGCCAGGCGCCTCTCCATGGGGGTGGGGGGGGGAGGTTGCAGATGGCTTTGCTCCAGGCAGACCTTTCACCCTTCATCCCCCACCCGGCAGCTCCTCTCCCCAGGGTATCCAATACCTGGCAGGTGCGTATCACCTGAAACCGGCCTGGTATCAAATTCGCCTCCTGGTGACAGTCACAGCCATCCCAGTAGTGAGGGAACTGCAGCAACCGATGGGCGGACACCGCTTCCCCGGGCAAGAGGAGTGTCGAGGCCTTGGGCTGGGAGGTGAGGGGGCTCAGGACACTGGGGGGTGCCCTTGGCACCTTGGGGGCAGGGGTGGAATACGACCAGTTCTCTGCATGGGAGGGACCCAGCACCAGCTTTCTCCCTTACGCTGTTTCTTTGAGAGAGGGGGTAGAACCAAACCACTGAGTTCAAACAGTCTCCTCTCGACTGCACTGGACCATGGCCTCGGGCAGGCAGGCGGGGGACTGGCTGGGACTGAGTCCTTGGTCCAGTTCTGAGCTCCTTCCACTAGGACCTCAGGATTTAGCCCAGTCATAATAATTAGGAACAATAGGAGTGGGAGCCAGGACTCCTGGGCTCTGGAGTGGGGGCTGGTGGATTAGAGCCAGGGCAAGCTAGGAGTCAGGACTCCTGTGTTCTTTTCCCCAGCTCTGGAAGGGGAGTGGTGTCCAGTGGTTGGAAGAGGGGGAACTGGGAACCAGGACCCGTGGGTTGTGTCCCCAACTCTGCCACTGAGGTGCTGGATGATTTTGGGCGAGTCACCTGCCCAGTTCAGCAAGGCACTTGGGCACATGTGCCCCTTTGAATACACAAGCAAAGTCAGCGGGATGGAATTAAAGTGCCACACGTGTTTCAGGGCCGTGCCATGCTGCCTCAGTTTCCCCACTTATCCAACGGGGCTTACAAACCCACGCGCCCTCTGGAAAGCGGGTTGCCATCTTGTCGGAGCGCCCGGCCTTATTATTAAGAACGGCCGGATCTGATTTATACGGCCGAGCTCGCCAAGGTGTGCCAGGCGCCCTGCCACAAAACACAGCCAAATTCTACCATCCTGGGGACAGCGGAGGGAGGAGCGGGACGGGGCTTCCCGACGGGTGGCTGGGGGGGGATCGGGGCAGCTCTGTGCCACGGGGGCACCCCAGCCCCAGGTGAGCGGAGGAGTGTGAGTGTCCCTGCCAGGTGGGCGCTGCCCGGCACCAGGGAGGGGCACCGGGCCCGGAGCAGCAGGGACCCAGCTCACCTGGCCGGCCGGCCGCCGTGCAGAGACACCAGGCAGGAGCTGGCACGGACTGACTGCCAGGCTGGCCTATGGGGGCCCTGGGTCCCGGCTGGGCCGGCCCATCGGTGGGGCTGAGTGGGAGGGGGCGGTGCAGCCTCAGCCGGGTGGCTCTGCCGGGTGAGGTGGCTGGCAGGCTGCAGAGGAACACGGAGACAGGTGAGGGGGGGCGGGGCGGGGCAGGGCAGGCTGGGGCGGGCAGCCCCCCGTCAGACCCCCCATCAGCCCCTTCGGCCCTTTACCTGGGCCCCAGCGGCTGCTGCCCCCTCTGGCGCAAGGGGAGCGGGGAGGGACCCAGCCGGGGCTCACCTGCAGACACCTGGGTGGGGGGGAGCGTGGGGTCCAAGCCCCCCCCCCCCGGGATCGCGGGGGCTGGGTCTGTCCAAGGTGCAGAGCACCCCCCCCCCCGATCCACGGCGGGCACAGCGGGGCGCCGGGTGGAGGAAAGTTGCGCACCTGGAGGGTGCGGGGGGAGCGTCGTGCCCCGGCCCACGCGTGTTTCCCCGGCTCCGTCCCTTCCCCCACGCCCGGTGCCCCCCGGGCAGGGACCGCATCACTCGTTCACCAGGCCAGGCCGCTCGGCGCGCAGCGGGGCCGGGGCCAGCCCCCCTGCCCTGAGCCGGCTTCCAGCTGGCCCCGCCTCGCTCCCCTGCCTCCGGGGAGCGGGGCCCGGAGCCCCGGGCACGGAAAGTGTGCCGGGTTGCTTGTAAACCAGGAGACAGGCGGAGCCCGATCTCCCCCCGGCGCAGGGGCGAACCTAGAGTAGTTCCCGGAAAACCAACGGGATTGTTCCTGGACTGTGATGTCCCTGATCCCGGTGTAAACCCAGAGGGATTCCCTTTAAATCAGCCAGTTTGGGGCCAGAAGCTGATCTCACACCGTCAAGTGTAAATCCGGATTAACTCCGGTGTAGTGCATGGGGCTAGGGCCAGATTCTGATCTCCTCTGTGCTGGTGTAAATCTGGAGTAACTCCCCTGATGTAAACAGAGGTGTTTCCAATGTGCACCGAGGGCCAAATCTGGCCTATCGCCCCTTCTGGTCTAACTGTCCCTCGATTACCGGACTGCCAGTGTTGTTCCAGGTGGAAAAGAGCCTAGTACATGGGCTCTGGCTCCACCCTAGACAGGGGCTTGATACAGGAATTAGCGGGTGAGTCCTGGTGTCTGGTGTTACGCAGAGCAGGCCGGGCAGCTGATCGACATGGGCCCACATGGGCTAAAAGTCTGGGGACTCTCTGGCCACAGAGCAGGGTGAGCTTGGCAGAGCTGTTCCTCCTGCTGGGCCAGGCCTACTTGCCCCTGGGTCTGAATGCCCCCCGGGGAGCTAACTGACTGACCGATGAGGGGCCAGCACTGATTCCGATTCCCTCCTGCGCTGGTGGAAATCCGGAGTCACCCCACTGGAGGCCAGTGTAAGTTGACCGGATCGGCGAGCTCCTCTCCGGATTTGGCCTGGGAGCTTTTCCCGTGTGTGGGGGTGTCAGGCGCGGGCGGGCTGTTCCGAATGACCCTTGTTGTTCACTGGTGGGGCCCTGGAGCCCGGCGGTGGGGAGAGCTGTGGGGCTGACGCGGATCCGTTTGGATTTGACGCCGTAGGCACAGGAACGGCGCCGTCGTGTGAGGCCCCCGGACGGAGCTGAGACCTGGCGGGAAACGCGGCCCCGGCCCCTTTCACGCCCACCCGGAGGACCATGCCACTGGGCTGGGTCAGGCGCCCACTTCCATTGGCGGGAGGAAACCCGAGCAGCCAAAATGTAACGATCCGCCCCGGCCACCCGACGGAATCAGGCTTCCCCGGGGCAGGGTGCGGGGTCCCTCCCTGCTCCCGCACTGAAGACGTCCCCCGGACGCCGGGGTCCCTCCATGACTAGCGGCCGCCCCGCCCCGCCATGGCACACGGTTCCGACTCAGTGCTGAGGGACGCGGCCCGCGCCACCCACTCCCGCAGCTCGGGCAGCGACGCCAGCGCGGCCACCCGCTACCTGCTCAGGAAGCCGAACCGGCTGGTGAACGGGCACCCGCGGGGCATCCGCACCTCATCGCCCATGGGACGGGTCATTCTCATCAACTCGCCCATCGAAGGTATGGCAGCCAGGGCCCCTCTCTGCTTCCATTGCGGGGGGGCGGGGCGGGGGAGGCTTCTTTTGGGGTCACCCTTCATCACCCAGATACCGACACTAGCCCCCTTCTCAAGCCGTGAGTCAGGCAGGGCAGGGCCCCAAGGGACAGCTTTGGCCCTGCCGAAAGCAGGAGAGAGCCCCTGAAGTTGGCGCTTGCGTCTCCCCATCCAGTCGACCCAGGCCCCATTTTTATTGGACTTGGTCCCCCGAGTCTCCCCCCACCCCACAGCTTCCTCTGCACCTCAGCTCAGCTCAGCTACACACAGCTCACGGAAGCAGCTTGGAGCCAGGTGTTCTCGCCCCGGGGGACGTGGGGCATGTCCGCCCTGGCCTGCTCCTATTGCTAAATGATGGGGGGGCCATGGTGGATGCGAGGGAGGTCGGTTGGTGAGGGAGAGGTACCGGTGTGGAAAAGGCTGAAATCCACTGCAGTGAACTTGTCTTCGTTCCTTGCACGTGCTCCATTGGTCTGAGCAGAAGCAAAAATCTTAGCACTAAATTCATCTCCAGGGTAACTCCATTAGCTGCAGCCTGGCCTGGAATAATTAATTTTCGTTAATTATCGATGGGCAGAAATTCTGCAGCGTAGGGAACTCCCCACACTACGCACGTCACCCCGAGCACGCGCTCGGGCCCAGGCAATTTCACCAGGGATGAATGTGGCCCTTTGCGTTCAAATCCAAACAGGGTAGGAAGCGGGTTAAAGCCGGAGACAGGGAGCCAGGACACCTGGGTTCTTTATCTAACAAGGAAGGATGGTTTTGTGGCCAAAGCACTGGCCTGAGTGCCAGAACACCTGGGTTCTATCACTGGGCGAGCCATTCCCCTACCCCCCCGTGCCTCAGTTTCCCAGTTGTGAAATAGGAGTGATAATCCCACGTGGGGGTGGGGGGAGCAGGGTGCGGTGCAGTTAGTCGATCCTTGGAAAGCACTTTGCGATCCCTGGCTGTTAACGCTTCTAAAGGGCTTGGTGAGGACTTGGCTCCGTGGGCGGATGGGAACAGGGCAGTAGCTCTGTAAATGCCGTGGGAGACCTCCAGCGGCGCTCCCGAGGCCGCCGGAAAGCAGCGGTATGCCCGGAACACGGCCTGGCCCGTTCACGTGCCCAGGGAGGCCTGGCCCGGCTCTTGCGTAAGCGGGCGGCGGTGCGGGGCCTGGCAGCTGCGGAAACCGCCCCGTTCTCTCCCGCGTGTTCGGGCCCTGTCCCTACAGCCGCCGGCGACGAGAGCGACGTGATCAACACCGTCACGGTGGAGAGGAGCGCGGACGGGAGGCTGGGGTTCAGCGTGCGCGGTGGCTCGGAGCACGGGCTGGGCATCTTCGTCAGCAAAGTGGAGGAGGGCAGCAGCGCCGGTAAGCGGAGCTCGTCGCGGGGCGCCGTGCCAGGGCCTCTGCCCGCCGTCATGGGGAGACCACAAGTCCCACCATGCAATGCTCCACCTTGATCCGGGCAGCCTTCGGCTTGGCTAAAGATGGAGCCTGGCCCGGGTTGTTCTGCAACTTCCCTGGGGACGGACAACGCTCCCAAGAGGCAGCGCCCCATCTTGATCCAAGCGCAGGGCTGCCCAGGGTGGGGCTGAACGAGACATGCTGGGATTTGTAGTCTCCCAGGGGCTGCTCCAATGTCTGGGTGGAGAGCAGGGGGCCGTGCGGGGAGCGCTGACTCCATCGGAGTCCCGGTCTGTGGGCTCTCCTTGCACGGCAGGGGACGGTGGCGGGGTGGGGAAGGGGCCGGGGAAGGGCCATGCGCACATGCAGGTCTGGGCAGGGCGCTGTTTCAGCCGAGAAGGCAGAAGAAGCCCGTGTGGAGTGGCCCCGTGCCCTACGGCTGCCCCGCGTCCAGCTCAGCTACCCAGGCTGGGCGCTGGCCCACCGGTTTGTTTACTGGAGGGCTTTCCTGCCTGGCTGCTCGCAAGGCCACCCTGCTGCCCCTAGCCCGAGCCATGGCTTAACCTGCGGCTGTCCTGCCTAGCGCCAGAGGCCCCCCAGCAGACTGTGAGACTGGCCCACGGTGGAGCCAGTTTCGCCGTGATGACACAGGAGCTGCCATGGGGAACCCCCGCACCGGTCGGGTGCCTGCCCCACCCCCTGCCTCCATGGGAAGAGCCGCCAACCCGGGCTGCAGCAGGAGGGAGGCAAAGGGCTCCCCAGCCCCCCAGAGGAGTTGAGGGGGGAGCAGCCAACAGCCTTCTCACAGGACGGGGCAGAAAGAACACAGCAGCTCAGGGTGCCCCCACCCCCCGCCCCTTCCTTGCAGCACCCGGCCTGGGAGGGGGAGACGCGGAACCCCCCAGAGGTGCCCCCCGAGAGGCTAGGGGTGTGCGGGTGAAGAACTTCCACAGCAGCTGGAGGAGCAGATGTGAGGCTGAGGGGGAGCTGCCCAAAAGGATTAGCTGTCGGGGTGTAGGGGATAGAATCGTATTCCTCAGCCTAAATCGGCAACATGAATTGGGGACGGGGGGAATGCAAACCACCAAGGGCGGCTCAGCAAACATTAGTTAGTCCGTTGCATGATTTGGGGACCTATCTGATGGATCGTTTGGGTCTGACACCTGCTTTTTGGGGTCAGCAACCCCGCGCCGGCTCTGCGTCGTAAAACGGGTGTTGGGAAAACTGGAGAGGAGCCGCGGAGAAAACCCCGGTACTAAAAGGCTCCTCCAATGACTGGTAGAACCAGGACAAATGATTTAGTTGGGGTTGGCCCTGCTTGGAGCAGGGGTTGGACTAGATGACCTCCTGAGGTCCCTTCCAACCCTGAGATTCTAGGATTCAATGGCTGGAGGTTCAAACCAGGCAAATTCAAATGGAAATCAGGCCGGTGTTTTCCACAGAGAGGGTGACTAACCCCTGAACCAAGCCGCCAAGGGACTCAGTGGGTTCTCCAGCACTTGATGTCTTCGGATCCAATGGCAAATGCTTTAGTCCAGTGATCCCCAAACTTTTCACCGTGCCCCCCTTACCCCTGTCTGCACCCCCCCACCCCCCGAGCCAGGACCGGGGCCGAGGCTGTGGGAGTGGGGGATGCGGACAGGGGTAAGGGGGCCGAGGCTGGGGCCACAGCTGGGGGTGGACCAAGAGCAGAGCTGCATGCCGCGCCCCCCCCGAATGTTCCTCCTTGCCCCACAGTTTGGGGATCTCTGCTTTAGTCAAACGCAAGTGATTGGCCTCAATCCAGGCGGAGCTGGGGGAGGTTCTGTGGTCTGTGCAACACAGGAGATCTCATGGTCCCCTCTGGCCTTGACGCTCTGAACCCTGTGTCAGGTTCGTTGCACTGGGGTGGGAAGTGAGGGGGGCCTAGCTATCTCTGTGAGGCATGGGGAGCCCTTTGCCTCGCCTCCTCTGTTAACCCTTTACGGGAGGGGAGTGATTTAATCGGCTGTCCCCTGTAGGGTGACCAGATGTCCCAATTTTATGGGGACAGTCCCGATTTTGGGGTCTTTTTCTTATTTAGGCTCCTATTACTCCCCAACCCCTGTCCCGATTTTTCACACTTGCTGTCTGGTCATCCTAGTCCCCTGTAACTCTGCAAGCACCAGAGCAATCCAATGCGGGCAGAGGCTGTCCGAATAACACGCTGTCGTCAGAAATAAGAACACCCAGGCTCGGTTCCAGTTCCTGGCGGCGTCAGGTTCAGTGCTCGTTAATCGTTGTTGGAATTAGCTTGAGGAAAGGTGCTGAAAATCTTAGCTTCCCCTTTGGGCAGGGTCAAAACATGATGCCCCAGTAGCCTGGAGGAGCTCATGTGTCTGGTCTCAGCAACAGGCCAGGGCCAGGCCAGCTACTTAGGGCCAGAGCCTTTTCCTGTGACCCTGGAGGAAGCCTGGCCCAATGGCCAGAGCCCCAGCCCGAGTAGATAGAAACTGTGGGTTCTGTTTCCTGGTGTCTGCCACAGGCTTCCTGCATGACCTTGGGCAAGTCACTTAGCCTCTGTCTGGGCCGTGACAATGGACAGTTTCCACCTCGCAGGCCTGTAGGGAGGCTGAACGCATTAGAGGTTGTGATACTGCAGAGAGGGGGGCCGGGTAAGTACCTGAGACCTGTGGCCGTGGTCATTGCTGGTGGAAATTTGGTGAGGGAAGCAGGAGCGTGCATGACATCAAGGAAACTGCTCTCCCCCACGCCACACGGCCATGACCTTCCAATCCCAGGGTTGGAGGCCGAGTCCCCACCTGATTGTTCCAGGTCGAGGTGTTTGCTACAGCACACCAGGCCAGATCTGGCTGCTGCTGAGCTGAGAACTTGCCACCCTCCAGCTTTTCGCTCCCCCGTCCCACGCAGCCCAGCCGCCTTCTCTCAGCCTGCTCTCATGGGTCTCTGTTTAACGTTGCAGACCTGGCCGGCCTGTGCATCGGGGACAAAATCACGGAGGTGAACAGCGTGAGCTTGGAGAGCATCACCATGGGGAGTGCCGTCAAGGTCTTGACTGGGAACAACCGGCTGCGGATGATGGTGAGGCGCATGGGAAAGGTGCCAGGGATTAAATTCTCCCGAGAAAAGACCACGTGGTAAGCAGAGGCGCGCTCACTGCCTACACCTTGCCGCGATCCTTGGCCCGTCCCAGTGTCTGATGCGGGTGGGCCAAAGCCGCACTCCTCTGAGCAGAGAGGGAGCTCTCGGGTTCACGAGAAGCCGGGAGAGCACATTGGAGCGAACTCGGGACTCGGTGCCCCGCGGGGTTAGTGCGCTCAGCGGTCCCCTCCGGAGGGCGGGTTCGAATCCTGCACTGGGCCCTCAGGGAACTGGGTGTCCCTGGGACACATGCTGGGCCCTTGTTTGTCCGCCTCACACAGATCTGCATGCTGGGCGCCCTGGGGGGGTCGAGGGCGGGGAATGGAATAGCGGGGGAAGGGTTGAGGAACACCGGCAGGGCTCTAGGTTGGCAGGGGGCCAGGGGCGATTGTGGGGGGGCTCTGAGCCGGGATTGAGGGGCACCGGCAGAGATGTGCAGGGAGAGCCCAGACTGGGTTAGCACAGCTTCATGGCGGGCTGGAACTGAGGTGGGCGTTCAGGGGCCGTGGCGGAGCTCGGTGAGACGCAAGGGCTAAATGTTTGAGAGACTGGTTTGTTCATTATCGGGGTTTTCCAAATCTCACCCCCAACAGTTCTAGGGTCAAATCAGCTGGCAGAGCCTGGCTTCCTTAGCTTGTCCTGTAAAGGTGCCTGTTTCGTGATCTAGAGGTCGTGGGTTCGATCCCCGCAGGGGTCTTTTGAGAAGAGGAACACTGAATTCTTGCCAGATTCCTGTGCTGTGCCTATCACCGTGGTCTCTGACTCTGCCCTGTTAGCTGTTGGGGAGCAAGGCAGGCTTCAGGAGCTGTGCAAGGGCAAAATCTTAGTGGGTTTGGAGACGGGGGTTGGATTTGCTCCTGAAAGTTTGGATTCTGATCCTAAACTTCCCTGATCTAGCAGAGTCCCCTGGCCTGGAAACTCATGGGCAGGCTCCCTCGGGAGAGGTCAAACCTCCAGGACAGCCTCTCTCGTGGGGTCCCATCTACCAGCCAGAAGGGGGACGGGGTCCCACCATGGGAATGAAAAATTCCTCCACCTTTTCCAAACCTCCAAATATTTGCAGTTCAGGTTCCGGGCAGGTGAGATTTCCCTCTATACGTAGCATCAAAGCTAGAGAGAGGTTGAAACTGGACCCACAGATCCATGCCCCCTGCAGTTCCCAGGGGGAGTCTGATTTGAACCACCAGCTCCCAGCCTGGGTCTGGGGGAAGATTTTTCAAAGCTGGCAGCCAGTTCCCACTGGCGTTCGTTTAGAGTCGGGCACTTTTGACCATCCCGGCTTTGGGCCTGCATCCAAACAACCGTTTTCCGGTTTGGATGCAGCCAGAACCTCAGCAGGGGCACAAAGTGGCTGGAGAAAGAGCTAATCTCATGAGATTTCTGCCGTTCCCACGGTGGAAGTTCCAGCAGGTTGTCTGATGTCATGAGATTGCCACCGTCGGAGAGCAGCTCTGTGAGACTGGGGGCTGGGCTACCCTGGAGAATGAGATCGAGCCAGCCACGTGCAAAAAATCCACACACACCCCCTACCCCCGAGCGACATAGTTAAGCCAACGTACATGCCTGTGTAGACAGCGCTAGGTAAAGGGAAGAATTCTTCTGTCGACCCAGCGACCGGCTCTCGGGCAGGTGGATTTGCTCCGGTGAGCGGAGAACCCCTCCCGTCTGTAGCGTCTGGACTGACACACTGCAGCTGGACTGCTGTAGGGTTCTCCGTGTAGACGTACCCTGGGGCCCAAGTCGTGCCAGAGCCAGCCCCGGGATTTCGGGCCCCTGTTTGAATCTTGCCGCGGTTGCTCTCGTGGCAGGGTGGATGTCGCGAACAGGCGCCTGATCGTGGAGAAGAGCGGGTCGACCCCGTCGGACAGCAGCTCCGAGGGCGGCGTGAGACGCATGGTCCACCTCTACACCACCTCCGACGACTACTGTCTGGGCTTCAACATCCGCGGGGGGAAGGAGTTCGGCCTTGGCATCTACGTCTCCAGGTACCTTGGGCCCCAGCAGCTTCGCTCGGCGCCTGGCACCCACTAGCCACACCGTGTCCTGAGCACCCGGCAGAGCGTCCTCTGGGGCCTCCCGTGTCTGAGATCCTCCAGCCTCCCATGTCTGAGATCTTCTGGAGGAGAAGCCCCTTACTGCTTACGGAGCCCTGGGAGTGGGGGGCAGCTGCAAATCTAATTAACTCCGTTACAAAGCGGCTTAGGGCAGGTACAACCAGCGCATGTGTGGGGTGGGTGGCCCTTTAAGACCAAGGTTTGCTGGGAGTTGTAGTCTCCAGACTACATGACAGCAAGGAGCCGGCTGACCACTGGGACTGCTGGATCCAGGCCTCAGAATGCTCTGCCCATCAGATCACTGGATGGTGCATATCCCCACGAAGCGGGTGGAGTTAAGGGTGGGGCTGGACCTACTTTGCTGCCCCAGGACTCTGAGCTGAGCCGCTCTGCACCCATGTGACGAGCCCCATCCCCTGCGTTTGCAGGAGCAAGTTCTTATGTAGGAGCCTGCGGGATTTTCTGGGTCCTGCTTACAGGCCGTTTCCATCCCTAGCGTGGATCCCCACGGGCATTCGTTTTCACCTGCAGTGCTCGGGGGGTTTTGCCCTGCCCCGTCCCTAAGAATAAGTCAGCAGGTTCCTCGCTCAAACGTCTCCACCTTTCCAAAGCGAAGAAACGCCGTCCAAAGGGACACTTGGGTCTCCAGTGTTCCTTCTGTCCGGGCGATATGTTAAATGTTTACAGTCTCTCTGTCCCTTCCCCGGCAAAGCACCGACCAGGGCCAGATTCCCAGTAGTGGCCTCTGAAATGCCAGGCGACGGGTCCCACGCTGCGGGGGGGTTGGTTACGCACCTGGCTTCTCTCTGAGCTTGGCAAAAATCGTCCAGAGGATGGTGAGCAAAGCCCTAGGGGGTGATTGGAGACCTCCGTGGAGATTTGGTCCTGCTATGCCAGAGACCCCCTCCAGCCAGGGGGCAGCAGGCAGAGCCAGGGCCAGAGACTGCCCCCCTCCTCCATCCAAGGGCAGACATAGCCCCATCCAAGCCAGGGAGCATGGGGCAAGGAGCAGCCACAGCCAGGCACCCAGCTAGGGCCCCGCAACTCAGCCAGAGCATCCCCCAGCTGATGAAAAGAAACAGCTGGACCCGCACCCGGCTGAGAAGGTTCAGATGTGGGGATCAGGGGATGTCACATGGTCTTGTCTGGAGATATTGCTTGGCTAGAAGCAGGGTTTGTCCCAGCCCTGGCGGTGGGGCAGAATCTAGCAGGCTGGGCAGCCCGTCCAGTGTGGGTTCAGGCCCTTGAGTTGATCACTCCAGTCCGGTTTCACGTGTCCCCAGCGGTGGGTCGTGCGCCCCTTAGGGAGATGAACTGGGCTTGGGGGGCCTCCCCATCCAGGGGGCTGAGAGCCACCGGCTGCCTGACGTGGGTCGTTCCAGCGTCGACCCTGGCGGGCTGGCGGAGCAGAACGGGATCAGAGTGGGAGATCAAGTCCTTGCAGCCAACGGAGTCAAGTTCGACGCCATCAGCCATAGCAAGGCAGTGGAAGTGCTAAAGGGGCAGACACACATCATGCTGACCATCCAGGTAGGACCTGGGGCGCTGGGCTGGGCCGCGTTGGGCTCACGCCCCAGGCCACGACCGGCCCCGGGAGGGGGAGGCGGGACCGTGCCACCCTGGAGAAGCCCCTCATGGTCTGGGCACTTGGGACGTTGCCACGAGAGGGACTCTGGTGACTCCCAGCCCGAAGGCCCTTCCCGGGGCATGGAGCAGTCACTCTGCTTCTCCCCCGCCCTGGCGCTGGTAGCTGCTTGGCGTTCCCCTGACGTAGGCAGCTCTGGGGAGCTCCTGGCTGGTGCCCAAGCCGGGGCGCGGGCCTCACTCTTGGGCAGATCCAGTTTCAACCCAGCTAGGCGCTGGCAGGCGGCTGCATTATTCATGGCAGGCTCCGGCGCGCAGATCGGGTTCATCTCGAAGACGCTGCCCGGGGCAGCCGGTTACACGCTAACCCTCATCCTTCCCTCCGCGTCTAGGAGACGGGCCACTTCCCTGCCTACAAGGAGATGGTGGCCGAGTACTGCTGGCTCAGTCAGTGTAAGAAAGCTCCCCTTGATGCCCCCCGGGACATCCCTGCCCAGAGCGGGTCGGCTGGGGGCAAGTTCCGCGGCCGCTGGGAATCATAATGAGACTCCAGTGCTGTCCTGTCTCGCTGAGCGAGCGTAGGGCTGGGAGCCCGGACACCTGGGTCCTGTGCCTGGGTCTGACCCTTCCTCGCCACGTGACCTCGGGAAGTGCCTGCTGAGGGCTCGGTGACCCAGCTGCGTTTAGACGACAGCACCACCCGGTCACTCCTGGAACGGGCCTTGAGATTCACGGGCACAGGTGCAGTGTTGGTGCCTAGGGGTGCCACCAATCTTTGGCTGGCTGGCACTGTCCAGAGGTCACTATGCGGCACTCCACAGCCGCCCAGACCTGGCTGCTCCCAAGAGCGTGCACTCCTGGCCATGAGAGCTCATGGGGAATCTTCATTACCTACCAGCAGTACAGGGCCTGTGACACATAGCTGGCTAGTAGGGGCACACTGACATGTACACAGCTAGCATCTCTGGGGGTTCTCCTGCAGCTCCCAGCTCAGGGCCTGGGCTCCACACCCACCGGGCTATGAAGTTCCACAGGGCCCAGACAGACGCTGTGAGATCCCAGGGGCCGAGGATGGTGGTGGCTCCTTCCCTCCCCACGGATTCTCATCCCTTCATCTCTTCCCAGTGACCAATGGCCAACT
The DNA here is from genome assembly GCF_015237465.2 of Chelonia mydas. Taxonomy (NCBI): domain Eukaryota; kingdom Metazoa; phylum Chordata; order Testudines; family Cheloniidae; genus Chelonia; species Chelonia mydas. The sequence continues at coordinate 120,219,460 of NC_057853.1, read as the reverse complement.
GCAGCAGCTCTCGCAGGCCTCGGAGACCAGCTCCTCCGTCTCCTCCTACTCCTCGGGGACTCCGCTCAGCTCCCTGGACGGGCGGCCCCAGGCCCCGCTCTCCGGCCCCACCCCAGCCCACATGGTGGACGTCTCCATCTCCATGGAGGACCCTCCGGCATGCAGCCGCTCCCTGGAGCGAGTGGAGACAGCCATGCAGACGGACCTGCCCCCTTCCGGTGACGGGACTGTGGGGACCAAGACCTGGCGTACCGTGCACCCGCCGGAGATCCTGAAGGACACGGCCATCCGGGCCAAGAGTTTCCGGGACCCGCTCCCCAGCAAGAAGCACAGACCCTTCTCCAACAAGGAGCTCTCGGACTCGCCCTGGATGGCCCTGCTCCTGGCGCTGAGCCGCCCACGGCAGCCCCTCAAGAGATCCCAGAGCTACCTCACCGTGGGCGGTAGGTGCTGGCGCCGGACTGGCCAGAGCATGAGCTGAATGGGCTCCCTGTCTGCACATACTGGTGCCCCTCAATCCCAACTCGCAGCCCCCTGCTAGCCCAGTCCTGGCCCCCCCCATTCCCCAGCTCTGCCAATGCCCCTCAATCCTGACCCGCAGCCCCCTGCTAGCCCAGTCCTGGGCCCCCCCATTCCCCAGCTCTGCCAATGTCCCTCAATCCTGACCCGCAGCCCCCTGCTAGCCCAGTCCTGGGCCCCCCCATTCCCCAGCTCTGCCAATGCCCCTCAATCCCGACCCGCAGCCCCCTGCTAGCCCAGTCCTGGCCCCCCCATTCCCCAGCTCTGCCAATGCCCCTCAATCCTGACCCGCAGCCCCCTGCTAGCCCAGTCCTGGGCCCCCCCATTCCCCAGCTCTGCCAATGTCCCTCAATCCTGACCCGCAGCCCCTGCTAGCCCAGTCCTGGCCCCCCCCATTCCCCAGCTCTGCCAATGCCCCTCAATCCCGACCCGCAGCCCCTGCTAGCCCAGCCCTGGCCCCTCCATTCCCCAGCTCTGCCAATGCCCCTCAATCCTGACCCGCAGCCCCTGCTAGCCCAGTCCTGGCCCCCCCATTCCCCAGCTCTGCCAATGCCCCTCAATCCCGACCCGCAGCCCCCTGCTAGCCCAGTCCTGGGCCCCCCCATTCCCCAGCTCTGCCAATGCCCCTCAATCCCGACCCGCAGCCCCTGCTAGCCCAGTCCTGGGCCCCCCCATTCCCCAGCTCTGCCAATGCCCCTCAATCCTGACCCGCAGCCCCCTGCTAGCCCAGTCCTGGCCCCCCCCATTCCCCAGCTCTGCCAATGCCCCTCAATCCTGACCCGCAGCCCCCTGCTAGCCCAGTCCTGGGCCCCCCCATTCCCCAGCTCTGCCAATGCCCCTCAATCCTGACCCGCAGCCCCTGCTAGCCCAGCCCTGGGCCCCCCCATTCCCCAGCTCTGCCAATGCCCCTCAATCCCGACCTGCAGCCCCTGCTAGCCCAGCCCTGGGCCCCCCCATTCCCCAGCTCTGCCAATGCCCCTCAATCCCGACCCGCAGCCCCTGCTAGCCCAGTCCTGGGCCCCCCCATTCCCCAGCTCTGCCAGTGCCCCTCAATCCTGACCCACAGCCCCTGCTAGCCCAGTCCTGGCCCCCCCCCCATTCCCCAGCTCTGCCAATGCCCCTCAATCCCGACCCGCAGCCCCTGCTAGCCCAGTCCTGGGCCGCCCCATTCCCCAGCTCTGCCAATGCCCCTCAATCGCGACCCGCAGCCCCTGCTAGCCCAGCCCTGGGCCCCCCCATTCCCCAGCTCTGCCAATGCCCCTCAATCCTGACCCGCAGCCCCTGCTAGCCCAGCCCTGTGATCCATGCCCCCCCACACCCCCAGAGCTCTCCTGATGCCCGACCTGCTGTCCCCCAGCCCCCAGGGAGCACCTGAAATGCCCACACGCTGGGCTCTCCTCTCCTGCCCCCCAGCCCCCTTAGCTCCTCGTCCCGTGCTGGAGCCTCGACTCTGCCCAGGGGAGCAGCCGGCCCCCTGTGTCCGGAAGTGCGACTCCGCCTCACAGGGGGACTCGGGCTCAGCCAGACATGGGGGAATCAGCCCAGCCCGGAAAGCAGGTGCCCTCTGCCTGCCTGGCGCAGAGAGCAGCCCCCTCCCTGCCGTGTATCCCAGGCAGGTTCCTCTCATTTCCAGTGGCCCTGCCCCCGGGCGGGGAATTAGCTGGTCCTGACTCCCCACTTTCAGATGGTGACATCCCAGGTGTCTGAAATGAGCTTCCGCTTCCCCTGCCCCGCAGCGAGGGGGGCCTCGAGCTGTCCGGGGGTCCGACCTGTGTCCAGGCCCGGAGGAGACTGTGTATCAGAGCATTCGACCCCCCAACTCCTGCAGCCACCCAGGGTAGGGGGGAGCTGCAGGTCCAGCAGCCAACCTGCCCCCCGACTGTCCCTGTCTGTAACACCCAGCCTGGCCCAGGGGGCTGGGTGAGCTGGGCGCCGTGATCCCTGGGCAGCTCGCGGTGGGATGGGGGGGCATGCACCCCTTGCAAGGGGAGCGGTGCGGGATGCCCAAGCAGGGCGCCGTCCTGCCCAGGGGTGCAGAGAACTCGGCAGCAGCGTCTGACGTGCAGGGCGGGAGAAGGGAGTTCCGAGGTGGGGAGCACGGGTGGGAGATGGGGCTGGGCCCAGCCAGGAGAAGACAAGGAGGGCGGGTGCTGGGAAGGCAGGGGGTTGGCACAGTGATGATGGCTGCGCTCTGTGGTGGTCACCTGGCAAACTCAGGCTGGGATCCAATGCCCAGCGGTGCCCAAGGGGCCAGGGTGAGACGTGCTTGGCTCCGAGCCGCTGCTCCTGCCTGGCCCCGGGTCTGATCGGTGGCTCTCTTCCTGGCGCCAGAGGAGAAGAGGCAGGAGCCGCCAGCGCCCGCCGGGGACAAGGCCGGACTGCGGCGCTCCAAGACCCTCGCCAACCTCTTCTTCCGAGGCAGCCGGGCGAGGCAGAGCTGGGCACCAGGCAGCGAGGGGGCTGGGCCGCCAGGGCGCAGGAGACGGGCCAGGTCCCCGGCCAGCCCGGAGGGGGGGAAAGGTAAAGGGCGCTGGGACACCTGGGCGGGGGGTGGCGAGGCTGTGTCGGGGGTGGGGGCTGGAATGGCTCCAGGGATGTGTGGGAGGGACGTGCCCAGCTCTGCTCCTGGGGCCGGGGGGCATGCATGAGGATTCCCTGCTCCCCGACGGGGGTGGGTCTGGCCCCATGATGATTCCCCCAGGGAATTTATTATTTTAAATCACATGAATTTTGATTGCTTGGTGTTGCCTTGCCCGGGGCCCAGGGAGAGATGGCCCCTGCCCCCTCTCCCCCGTGCCCAGGGAGAAAGGGACCTGCTCCCCCCCACACACACCCAGGGAGATGGGCCCTGCCCCCAGAGCTGCCAGCCTGTGCAACCCCCCCTCTTGCAGCAGGGATTGTCGAGGCCCAGAAAGGTGAAGTGACTTGCCCAGGGTCACCGGTGGCCTGTGGCAGAGTCAGGGGTCGACCCCAGGTCTCCTGATTCCCAGTCCTTAACTGCAAACCGCTGTCCTGCCTGGCACGCCGCCTGCCCACCCCCCGAGCTGTGGGAGGCTGTCGCAGCCTCAAGGCTCCTGGCACCGGCTCACCCACTGAACCCCAGGGGAGATGGCCCAGACCCCGCAGGGCATTAACCCCTGGCTCCCCAGGGCTGCTGGCAAATCACCTGGTATGCTGGTTTTGCCCTCTGCTTTCCGCCTGCAGCCAGCGCCCTGCAGAAACTTGTCAGCCGGAGCCCGAAGCGGGGTAACTGCAATGCACGTGTGTGCAGGCGTGTGCTGGCACGCGTGTGCATGCGAGTGCTGCTGTGTGTGCGTACATGTGTGCAGGCGTGTGCAGGCGTGTGCTGCTGCGTGTGCCATTTGCCTCCCCACTGGCTGTCCCGGAGAGACCTGGCCCCCTTCCTTTCCCTGGTGCCTGTGGCCGGAGGAAATTGGAGCCCCCAGGGGATTTCGGGGAGGGGCCGTTAGGCACCCCTGATTTGCAGGCAGGGGGCATCTCAGCTGTACCATGGCCAGTCCGGGGATGCCGCGCTGGGCTGCTCCTGGTAGATCCGTAGCCCCCGACACTGGGGCCATGGGGTGCGGAGGCTGATTGCCCAGTGGGGCCCTCGCCAGGACGCTGCGCTCAGCCGCTGCTCTTTGGCTCTGCCTTTAGCTGATCTTGGGCCGTTGCCATGTGGGCTGGGCTTGGGGGGCCTGGTTCGGGGCCCAGCAGACTGAGCCCAGCCCCCTGCGGCCCCAAGGGGAGTGCCCAGAGCCCCCGGGTCTGCAGAGTCTCTCCGTTTGCAATGCTGCCCCTGTTTGGCTCCCAGCTGATGAGCTCCAGTGAGGAGTCGGCCCCGGCCAGGCCTATGGGGTGGGAAGGAGAATTGCGGGGGTGGGTGGGGGCAGGGAGGGACTGGCTGATGAATCAGGAGCAGGGGTCGATCAGGGCCATCGGGGCGCGTCTTTGCAAAAGCGTGTACACAGCTGTGTGCGCAAATGGGGCGCCCACAGCTGGCCAGGGGTCCGACCCACGAGCTGTATGCGCAGCTACCTGGGTAACCCACTCACTGAGCCTGCCACAGCCCCCTCTGGCAGCGGACACCTGGGGGAGAACAACCTACTACTGCTCCCAGCTAGTGGAGTCTCTCCCGGCTGTGCGGTGGGAGGGGCTGGTCCCAGCCCTGCTGCTGAGCCCCTGGGAGGGGAGGGAACCTACACAGCCAGGGGGCCACGACCTGGGCTCAGGTGAGGGCCACCTCTCTGGAGCTCCCTGCCCTCCCATCACCGCCCCAGCGGTCCTGCGCTCACCCTGCTTTGCTGCTCCCCAGACAAAGGCCGCCCCGTCAGCATCCTGGGCTCCCCCGGGCATGCCGCCCGTGAGCCCAGCCCAGCCGCTGAGAACCGCCTCCTGCTTCTCCGGGACGTGGCTGAGAAGCTGCTGACGGAGGACGAGGTCACGGCCGTGCTGCGTCACTGCAACCGGGTAAGGAGCATGGGCACGCGCCCGGGCTGCTGCTTCTCCGAGCCCGGCGAGGGCTCTGGACTCGGTTCCGGGGCCTGTTTCCTTGGCTCGCCACCCTGTGCCCACCCCCCCCATGCCCCGCTGTGCAGCGGCAGAGCTGAGTTCTCCCAGCTCCGTCCCCGCCTCTGCATTCACGGGTCACCCCCTCCGTGCCTCGGTTTCCCCACCTGGATCTCTCCTCGGGGACGGTGCCTGGCTTTGCTCGTGGCTGCGTGCAGGGATGAAAGTGCTAGAGAAGGACATGTCCAGGGCAGCGCTACCTCCCGCTGTGCCCTGGCAGCCTTCCCCCTAGAGCCCCCCACAGACCCATCCCTGTAGCCAGGGAGCCTGGGCACACGCTGATCCCGGGGCCTGCTAGGTGCCGGTGTCTCTAGTGAACACTAGATGCCGCTCGGAGCCTGCCCGTGTGTCCTTGAGATCTCAGCCCCCCACCCCTGCCCAATTGCTCACCCCAACCCCATTGCCCCTCCCCCCTTCACAGAGAAGGGCTGGACCCAGACAGAATCCAGATTAACCCCTCGCAACCCCCACTCGTGGGCATCTCCACTAGGCCACCCAGGAGGGGGACTCTTGTTCCATAGGTAGAGACCCCCCTCTTCCGCAGGTTCACCCACCAGCTGGCAGGGACACGGTCAAAGTGAGGCCAGCCTCTGGCTCACCCCAGCCCCACCAGTGCCTCGGGGAGGAGAGCAGGTGTTATTAACTCCATCAGATAGCGGGGGAAACTGAGGCACGGGGGGCAGGGACTGGCACCAGGTCACAAGCAGAGCCCTGTGTTCCTGGCTCCCACACCCTGATTCTAGCCCCTAGATCCCACTCTCCCACACCTCACTGGTAACAAGGGTTTAGTCCCAATTCAAATCCGGGTCATAAACCAAGCCAGTTCTGCTGCTTCACTTGTGCCCCCTCCCCACCCCATCGGGGACCCCTGGCCACCCCAGTGCCCCCCTTTGGAGCAGGTTCCTGGCCGGGAAACCTTTTCCCAGGGGCCTCTCATAACAAAGCCCCCTGGCTCTCTTCTGGCAAACCCCTGGCCCCCAGCGCCCCCTCTGCCAGGGCGTCACAGCCAGACCCGTGCCGCTTTCCCACTCCCGGCATGGGGCAGCTGCCAGCCTCTGGCTGGGATGGGGCGTGGCTGGTCTGAGCGCTGGCCAAGGGGTCTAATCCTGACCCCTGGGCAATGGGGTGATGGGGAGGGGGGGAGAGTCCTGGCGGCCTCCCCAGCTGTGCTGGGTAGAACTAGCCCATTGCACTGGAGCTACCGTCTCCTCCCCAGGCCCCTCGCCGCCCAGCCCCCAGTTGCCCCGCGCCCCGGCCCTTGGCTCTCCCGGGCTAAGCAGGAACAGCTGCCAGTGAGCCAGCCAGCAGCGCTGGCCCCCCTCGTCAGTACCGAGCCGCAGCACCAGCAGGCGCTGCCTGGAGAGCAGGGCCCTGCCCCTTGTGCTCACTGCTTGACCTGGGACCGGATCCTGTTCTCACTGACGCTGTCAATCTGCATTAAGGGCAGGGAAGTGATTTAAAGTGGAGGGAGTAACTGTGAGCAGGCCCTGGCCCCACATGAAAGCCCAAGGGTCCTGGCCAAATGCCAGCAGGGGGATGATCAGGTTCTGCCTCCCCCCCCACCCCCGCCCCTGGGAGAAATCATTATTCCCTCTTCAGAGCTGTTCCGGCTTGTTGCTGGGTGCTGTGAAACCCCGCCTGCGTCCCCGCCCCCCCAGATTTGGCTGCATTTTGGCGCTGGCTAAGCACTGCCTGGTGCTCTGGGCTCTGGCCAGCGAAGGGGCCCGTCCGACGCTGCCTGTCCTTTGCCTGCAGTATGTCCATGAAGGTGGGGTGGAGGACTTGGTGAGGCCACTCCTGGCCATTCTGGACCGGCCTGAGAAACTCCTGCTTCTGAGGGATGTCAGGTGGGTGAACGATGCTGGGATGGAGGGTTCCCTCTGTGCTGCTTTCCGTGGGGCATGTCCCAAGGGACAGAGAAACAGGCCCCTGTGCCTGGGGGTATACGAACAGCCATACTGGGTCAGACCAGAGGTCCATCTAGCCCAGTATCCTGTCTTCCGACAGTGGCTAATGCCAGGTGCCCCAGAGGGAATGAACAGAACAGGGAATCATCAAGTGATCCATCCCCTGTCGCTCATTCCCAGCTTCTGGCAAACAGAGGCTAAGGACACCATCCCTGCCCATCCTGGCTAATAGCCATTGATGGACCTATCCTCCATGAACTTATCTAGTTCTTTTTTGAACCCTGTTAGCGTCTTGGCCTTCACGACATCCTCTGGCAAGGAGTTCCACAGGTTGACTGTGTGTTGTGTGAAGAAATACTTCCTTTTGTTTGTTTTAAACCTGCAGCCTATTAATTTCATTTGGTGACCCCTGGTTCTTGTATTATGAGAAGGAGTAAATAACACTTCCTTCTTTATTTTCTCCACTCCAGTCATGATTTTATAGACCTCAGTCATATCCCCCCTTAGTGGTCTCTTTTCCAAGCTGAAAAGTCCCAGTCTTATTAACCACTCCTCATACGGCAGCCTTTCCAGACTCCTAATCATTTTTGACAGATGTCAGAGTAGCAGCCGTGTTAGTCTGTATTCGCAAAAAGAAAAGGAGTACTTGTGGCACCAATTTATTTGAGCATAAGCTTTCGTGGGCTACAGCTTATGCTCAAATACATTTGTTAGTCTCTAAGGTGCCACAAGTCCTCCTGTTCTTTCTACTAATTTTTGTTGCCCTTTTCTGAACCTTTTCCAATTCCAGTATATCTTTTCTGAGATGGGGCGACAACATCTACACGCAGCATCCAAGCTGTGGGCATCCCATGGATTTATACAGAGGCAATATGATATTGTCTGTCTTATTATCTATCCCTTTCTTAACGATTCCCAGAATTCTGTTTGTTTTTTTGACGGCCGCTGCACAGTGGATGTTTTCAGAGAACTACCCACAAGGACTCCAAGGTCTCTTTCCTGAGCGGTGACAGCCAATTTAGACCCCATCATTTTACATGTATAATTGGGATGATAAAAAGAAAAGGAGTACTTGTGGCACCTTAGAGACTAACCAGTTTATTTGAGCATGAGCTTTCGTGAGCTACAGCTCACTTCATCGGATGCATGTTTTCCAACGGGCATTACTTTGCATTTATCAACATTGAATTTCATCTGCCATTTTGTTGCCCAGTCACACAGGTTTGTGAGATCCCTTGTAGCTCTTCGCAGTCTGCGTGGGACTTAACTACCTTGAGTAGTTTTGTATCATCTGCAAATTTTGCCACCTCACTGTCTACCCCTTTCTCCAGATCATTTATGAATATGCTGAATAGGACTGGGCCCAGGACAGACCCCTGGGGGACACCACTATTTACCTGTCTCCATTCTGAAAACTGACCATTTATTCCTACCCTTTGTCTCCTATCTTTTAACCAGTTACCAATACAGAAGAGGACCTTCCCTCTTACCCCATGACAGCTTACTTTGCTTAA